>NC_136935.1:6539338-6664338 GCF_949987615.1 Pollachius pollachius
CCCCCAAGGTGAACTGCTGATCGGCCAACCTCCTCTGCCCCTGGGCCTGCTAACATCTGGCCCGCTGGCCTGCTTCCATCCTGTTTTTCCCGGGTTCCACTTCCCCTCTGTCCCTCCATGCTGGGTGTTGTGTTGTGGGGACCAGCTGAAGTAGCATCCTACTGCAGGAAAACCACCAGGCACACAATGTGTTCTGATCTCACCTGCGGAGGAGTTCAGTTCAGCGGGTACACCGGTTATTATTTCCTGCGTTCAATTGCTAGGCTGACGATGGACACCGACGTTGCTGACGGTTGTTGTGTCTGACAGACAATGGGAACTGGTGCTTCCTGGCGGATGTTTTTAGCGCCGGTCGCTTCCTACGGCCGTTGCATCAGTAGAGGAGCTTTCAGTGTGGAAACTGAAGCCACTGTTTCTTCCGCTGGTTATCTCTGGGGTATCGGTGTTCATGCTGTTTGGATGGTTGTGATGGGCTTATGAACATGGGGTCAGGGAAGGGGGTGGTGACAAGGGTGAGAGTGACCATCGGGCAAAGCTTTCTTCCGTGGGTCTGGTTGTAGGAGGGGAGGCTGTAACCTTGTGGCTGATGTTGTCCTCACTGCCAGTGCACTGGTTTGAACCCTACAGGAACTGTGGAGATTGCTTGAAGTGGGAAAGTGCATAAACATGGACTTACACCACCCACTCAATCTATGCTTTCCACTAGATATCCACACTTGCCTTTCTTCTGTGTATTAAATGAGGCCCATATAAGTAATACACTTTACAGAGGGAATGTTAATTGGCATGTGTCGCAAACGTATGTGAGAGTGGAGATTCATAGAAGCTCTGATTGATGTGCTGTTGATGTATAAATACTTGCGTGAGCATTGTACACCTTTTTTTATACCAATTGTTACACATGAACACTGTCATTTGCTCCATCAATCTGGTGCTGGAGTTTCTATCTTTTTATGGTTCTAGTTTTTATGTGGAGTGAAATCTTCCGAAACCCTTTTTCAGAATGCATTAACTGAAATGTGTTTTCGTAGCGTGACTTCACCTGGTCTGTCATCTCTGGCTGTCAGGCAGACATTTTACTGTTCTAAGAGCTTTCTTGTTCCTCCATTATCGGAGATAGAGTGTGTGTGTGTATGTGTGTGTGTGTGTGTGATGAAAAGGTACACCTCTGCCTTCTCTACAACCTCGCTCCTCTGTCGTTGAATAAGGTCAGATGACACCTGAGAACAGGGTGCAGCTCTCTGCCTCTCTCCTGCTCTCTCTCTTTTCCCTCTCCCTCATGTATCTTTTCCCAGGATTTAAAGGAAGGCAGAAGTGTACCCCCTGCCCCAAAAAGGGTTCCTGTCTCTGAGCCCCCCCCCATGTGGAGATGTCGAAAATCATCACATCCTCAAATGAGATGGAGGAGAACCATGTGTTGATTATCAGCCAAGTCATATCAACACCATAGTTTCACCCCCTCCAAAGAATTGAAAGTACATGTTGTACTCAACACATTAAAATGTTGTTTTCCAAGCCAATAAAACTCCTCATTCAATGGCCTTCTTAAGGGATCCATTAAGAAACATGGACCAGTCGGGTTCAGCATGGTGTTTTAAGTGGGAGCAACTTTGTTCAGTGAATTGTTAGCATGCTGGCATCAGGGTCATGTAAGTAGAGCATCACATTAGCATGCAGCTAATCCTTCAAGTTGATGGTGATGCCTCCTCCCGCAATCCTTCACCAATGTTCCCCCTCCAAAGGAGTATCCTGCGATGTCTGGCAGCCGGTCAACCCACACGCAAACTGTTTGATCCAGCCTCTCCACAGTGGACATAATGCATTCAAGATGAGGTTGTTGCTGCCCAGTGCATAGAAGGCGATGAGATGCACTCTTAATTCTCTATGCTTCAGTGAGCGTCTTATTTTGCATAACAAGAGGTTCATCTAAGTTCCCATTAGACATGCATTTTTTCTTTATTTCCAAAGAAGTTTGTTTGGTTTGCATTTGGAAGGACTATCCTGTTAACTGCTAACAAAATAAACAACAGTATGCCCCCGTGTAAGGTTTATGAGTAAGGAGTCTTTTCTCTGTACATTAATGAGTAAGCAGTCTGGTTTCAAAGGATGTTTATTATATCCCCATGACTGATCTCCATTTCCAGTTATTAAATCAAATTCAGTACTTTCCGTCATGAGCATATGTACCGTTGAAGCTAACTGCAATACGAGGGGAAGTCAAGGCACTAGACGGACCAGCTCTCTTTGAAGCGCTGGGCGGGAAACAGCAGAGAGGGTTAGTCTAAACTCCCTAAAGTACCATAAGCAGCCCACAACTGAACACTTGATGAGTGTGTGAGAATCGTCTGTTTACATTTCCAAAGAAAGAGGAATTGTTCCTTTTTCATGTCGTAACTCGAACCAAGAAGGAAGGAATAGATTTTGGGCCGAACCACCCACATTTCAAAGTTACTTCAATGACTTGTAGGTAACTATTTTGACTAGATAGTAAAAATAGTTAGTAAAAAAATAGTTAATAATAATAGTTATTGATATAAAAGTTAAATAATTATGAATAGTTGCTACTATCTTACCTATTTCAAGTTTAAGCAACTGGTTTTCAACAGATCCCTTGTTCGTTTTCCTCATTAGTGTTCAACTTCGGTGATCTACTGTGGTCTCAATAGTCAACGAATAAAGTTTTCCGGTGAAGCGTAGGTGATATTGGGTCCAGGTCATTTAGAAGAAGGGGCATTAAGACCCCGACAGAGTGCTGTAATAAGGTCAGAAACCAGCTAAAGGGGAGCCCTCAAAGGATGTGCTCATGTTTCAGCCAGATGGCCCTCTAATGACATGTGCCTGCTACATGGAGGAACATGGAGGCCTCTCTGGTGAGGGCAGGCCGGGGTGAGGGCGCCCCATGACTCCAGCGTGAGGGGTATAAGGTGACCACAAAGGGTCCATTCCAAAGGGAATCCCTCAAGGGTCTCCGGTAAGAAGTAAGGCCTTGAAATGTTTTATTACAATTAGTGGAAAGTCAGACCAGAAAGGAGTGATATTGTAGCCTGGGAACCAGACAAATCAGATCGAGTTTTATTTGCTCTAGCATATGTGTCTGGCCCCCCCCTTGTATGCAGACAGATTTAGATCAGACCTGCCCGGGTCGGGCCAATCACAGCCATTAATCTAGTAAGGGGCGGGTTTGATTTGATGAAGAGGAGGAGCGCCCAATGGGAGCGTCGTTTAGGCATTTAAATGAACAACAAATATGGCTGCCCCTGTGTGTCACAGGTTTCATTGCTCTGATTGGTTGTAGGTTCATCCAATTTTGTTGAGAAGCATTTTGGACGGTGCCTTCGGATATCGAGAATGAACCGAGAGGTTCCAGACAAATACACATTTACTAATTGGTCTGTTGAGTTCAGGCCCAGAACACCTGAATATGGTAGCTGTAAGCCTCTGACTCGCCAAAGGAATTTGAAATACATGAATGAGGACGACCGCTAAACTAATTCTGAGGCTGCCGTTTTATAATCCCGGGACGTAGCATCTGGGGATGATTATTCATTCCTCCTGGTTCAGCGATTCAACCACAGCCCTTCGACACACTTCATAACCTCCATCCTTCTTGAACTCTGTCCCTCCCCCCTTCCCCACACTCCTCCTCCACGCCCCCCCACCAGGCCATACGAGCCGCCACAAACTCCACCTGGAGCCTGTGATCGCAGGCTGATTTCGGTCGCCCCAGATCAAGTGATGTGGGGGGGGGGGGGGGACACTGGCTCAGATGAATGTGGTTCATTCCCAGTCCCCCCCTTTGATGCCGCACCAGTAAGCATCCAATAACCAGCCCCATGAGTTAATGGGAGGGAGATGGCTTGTGGCTTTGCTTTATGGCATGCAACTAAGTTTTGTTCCTTTTCTATGTTTTCTAGGTATATGTTTTCTCCGATCGTTTTCCTTTACCACTGAACAGCAATGTAGTAAATCACTGTTGACTCATAAGTTTTGTTTTAATGGCTGAGTTGTGTATTTATTTTGCCATAGAGACACTAGGACATTACCACTACTGATGTACTAACAAATACTTTTACGATCAAAAGTAGGGATCGACCGATATGGAATTTTTTTAGTGCCGATACCGTTTATTTTCTTTCTTTTCCATCAGCCTTAGCCGATGACCGATACGGGCTGCCGATTTTCTTGAGCCGACATTTGGTGCGAACGCGAGCAAATAAATCAGCGAACGTGTATCGGCCGATACACGTAAAAAACGCAAATATCGGCCCGATCACTAATCAAAAGTATTTGTTTAAATACTTGAACAAATACTGTTTATGTTCATAATTATCTAGTTAATAAAAAGCCAAATTAAGTTCCTTCACCGGATTATAAAGTTTATAAATTCAGATCCACATGATGTTGTGGAGATAACCTACTTGGTTAGGAATGGGCCTGTCTCCTCCACCCTATAACCCAGGGCTATCTGTAAACTCTGCTTTCAGATTACAACCAGTTGTGTCCAATGCTGATGCTCAACTGCAAATGATGCCAGGGCGTGCGAGAGGATACTTCTGGATATGGTTCTGGGGTGCTTTAGATGGTCTTTAGACAGTCTTTTCGGGGGCCTGTTTTAATGGGAGGGGGTGCTTTTTGGTGACTGGTTCCTGAGGGAAACACTGGGCAGTGTGGTGAGATGGTCCCTAACTCCTCCTGGCGTGGAGCGGCAGAGAACAAGTGGTTCTTGTTGGATCTGCGCAGGGGGAAAACGGTTGTAATTGAATCTACAACCATGTGCTTCTTGTTTAGCCCATTTAGAAAAATAGATCTTGCGCATTGTAGTGTTGCCATAGCATTCAGAACACTACAAACCTTCAACAATGGCCTGTTTCTTCCAGGCTATAAGTGGAATATTGCAGCAAAGGCACGCCCATTACCACAGAAACTGTGTGTGTGTGTGTGTGTGTGTGTGTGTGTGTGTGTGTGTGTGTGTGTGTGTGTGTTTGTGTGTGTGTGAGATTAAATACTCCTTACCAAGATGATTATTAATTAGACGTTCAATAAGTAATAAACAGCTGAATATGGGAGTGGATTGCTGACCTGTATTTTACAATAGGCAAATGTTCCTGTAATCTTTGGCACATGTTCCCCCATCCCCCGGTCACTTTAACCGTAACCCTGTTAAGGGTCCTCTTGAGACAACAAGAGCTTCTTTCTCTGCTCTCTGTGACTTCTCAGGCCTCTTAGGACGCGCCTGGGGAACTCAAGTGCACCACGCACGAAGGCTACATGTAAAGGCGGGCAGGTGGCGTGATTGATTAGCGATCGAGGTATGAAAAGCTCACGCCATTTGAGCGTGATGTTTTCTTTGGCCATGCGCCAGCTAGCAACGGAACGCTACGCTAATCCAAACGAAATAACGGCACCACCACCACCGGCGCTGTGAAAACACTGGCTCCTTCCCTTCGTCCAGAGCGCCCCACGGCCACACGTACTTGTTTTACAATGTTGTTGGTTGATGGAGGCCCGTTGGCTTCTGGAGAAGTTCCCCCCCGTTTCTACTCCACGGTGGGTTCTGATGTTCAGGCAGATGTTGAAGGGCTTTGAAGAGACGACTGTGATGATGATTTATGGTGGACTCAAGACTCAATTGTTCAGAGTGCACCTAGACTCTGCCTAACCTCCCCCCCCCACACCCCTCTTATATACTTATTGTATGTCGTACGCCCTGGCACTTAATGTACGCACTTATTGTATGTTGTACGTCCTTGCACTTCAAAATAGTACTTAGCGTTGTGTAGCATCTTATCCTAGCTATCTTTGTTGTATACGGGGAAGGGGTTAACCTAGCAATTGTTAGTGCTTTGCACTTGGTTCTATGAACATCCTTGCTGTACAGACAGCGATATATTCTCGTTTCTCTTTCTTCTGACAATTGTACTTATTGAAAGTCGCCCTGGATGAAAGCGTCTGCTAAATGACCTAAATGTAAATGGTAGCGTCCAAGGGATGTGACTCTTCCATTACACGCGTCAACAGTAGACCTGTCTAGAGAGGATTCTGTCTGTGTTGAGACCACGACGCCGGGAGACTGTTTGACGGCCAGTTTCCCTGGATCAGTGTCTCGTCATCAGGGTACATGGCTTTCTGACCCCTCCACTCGCAAACACAAGGGCCATAAGTCGGGGCCTGTGTGTGTGTTAGGGTGACCTGAGTGCCATACTTGTCAGTCAGAGTTAGGGCTTCGTGACCTCAGGCCAAGACGTGAGCTCCGACCTCAACCCACCAAATCATGGGGGCTTCACTCCGATACGACCCCTCACCCCGACCAGGCAGACCTGCTGCTTACAGCCTCATTATCTGATTGACTCAAATGCCTATGTTCTGTCCGAATGCTGACTGCGGCGGCCATGAGTGTTTGTTTATTCGAGTGTTTACTTAAGGTCCTAGATTCTACTGGCCTGTTGTTGTCTCCTAACAGTTCCAGCTGTCTCTTCAGTTTAGTCAGAGACCAGGGAGTCTGAGTTGGCTGTAAGACTTAAAAAAAAAAGAGTGGTTATACTATCTCATTGTTTGTGCGATCAAGTTAATGTTTCCAAGCTGTCCAATGTAAAATGGCCGTTCACTGGTCTCCCTTTTCCCTTTGAACCGACACAGTTACTGACGCGATATCTCCCCTTAACCACCACTCTCCCCCACTCAATCTTTCAGTGTGAAACTCAAACAAAGCGAGTGTCACCTTGCATACCTTTTGCGTGCGGTAATGGATTTATTTTTCCACCACGGCCAAACAAAACGCATCATGCCCTGGGAACAACACACACAGGGGGATAACTCATTGTGGAAATGGCCCACAGAGGTAGGAGTTAAGGCAGGAAACTCTTCATGACCTAGGGCATTCCTGTAGTCGCTCCCCGTGGAAAGGTAGCTTTTGTTGGGCTGTTCTTCGACGTGGAGGTGTGAGGCAGGGAGGAGGAGGAGGAGGCTGAAAAACAGGTTCCCGGTGATAAATTGAAGGCTGGGTTTGGAAAGTGTCTCCTTTCTGACAGAATCTCTGAGAGTCTTTGTCCTGACACCCGAGCCGTCTCCATGCAGCCACTGCAAGCTTCTCAGGGGCTCGCTGGTGTCAATGGGCCCAGGGAGAGAGGGGCAGGGGTGGGAGAGGGATGTGGGGGAGTAGGGGGGAGGGAAAGGTTAGAGGGGGAGAGATGGGGATGGAGAGAGAACGGGATGGGCGGGAGGGTAAAGGGTGTAGAGAAGGAGAGAGAGGAAAGGTCATGTTACAGGAGATGCCTGGAGGTTACTAGCAGGGATGCATTTAAGTCGCATCAGTACACGGTGCTTTGTCTTTTCTTTAAAGGATTTATCGTAGGATTGTGACACAAACAGAGGAGATATACAGGTCCATTAATTATCAAAGTATTGAATTTAAGAACTGGATACGACGTAAGAGAGTGAATGGGTGCAGGACTTTGTGGTGTCGGCACGCCTTTAGTTTTTCTACACATTATTCACAAGTCATAATCCACAGTGAATAATCATTGACAAAACTTTCAAAAAATTACATTTGAGTTTTTTCTAAAATGTTAAAAATATTATTGAAGTGGTCCGTGGGGGACTGTTACATAGAGGGGCCGTCTCCCTGTGTGTGGGGGTAACATGAACACAATGCCACTGGCAAAGGCTCCTCATCTCTCCCCCAGGCCCGGGTCTCCTGTGACCTCGTGATCTGACCAGATGAGCCTTTCTGGTCGTCTTGGTGCCTGGGCCTGCTCAGCTGTGTGCTCCAAAGGGTCTGTCCACAGCAGGGGGCGTTCTGTGCCAAGCATAACTTGTCACAGGTCGGAGTTTGCCCCCCCCCCCCCAACTTTCTTGGCACAGTCCACTGTTCAGGTCGGCTGTGCCAACGGGCCTGTAACACATATTCCACCTCATGATTACTAACTCAATCTAACTCACACTCACTGGATCAAAGATCGAACACGTCAGGAAAGACGTCATGTTATACAGCACTGTGTCAACCCTCTCACTCTCGCTCGCTTGCACTCTTCCTCTCTCTCTTCCCTCGCTCTCTCTCTCTGCCCTCTTTCTATTTCTCTCTCTTCCCTCTTTCTTTTCTCTCTTTCACGTTCTCTCTCTCCTCCCTTTCTCTGGCCTCTCGCTCTCCCCCCTTCTGGCACGGAGCCTGTTAGATTAGCGTGATGGATGCAGTGGATCTGATCTGCTGTAACTGTGTCGCTGATGGATGTGGATGACTGCCCGGGACACCCTGTCGCCTCATTAACCTTGTTCTCACAGTCAGGTTGTCGGGCCGGTGCCAGAACTGATTTGGGGCGCCACCTGCGTGCATGGGTCGGCTGCAGAGACGCCTCCGTTTATTAGGGTCATGACCAGGCAGAGGTGGATGGGGATGAGTGAATTAGGATTGGAACGTTTTCATGGTACTGTTTTCAATTGATTACCGTCAAATACACTTAGAAATTAAACACATGCTGACAAGCATCACATTAAACATGTAGATATTCTCTATCGGGATGCAAGTATGACTTTTCAACAATATGAAAGTATCACGAAGCAAGTCAGCAGTTCCACAACCTACCTTCCCAAAAGGAAACAATCAGTCTGGCCGACCTTCCCTCGCAGACACAGCGATTAGTTACACTTTATATGAGTCAAGTGATCTGTCTGTCCAAAACGCAGACGGAGCACAGCCAGGCTCGGAGCGTAGTGCGTCAGATAAGTGGTCTTTGTTAATCGGCTATTACCCAACAACATTGGACCGACTTCACCTAAACTCTGGCTAAGCTCTTCTCTTAAATGCTCTCCCCTCCCAGAAGAATTGACCCTAGTCTATCCTAAACAATGAGCAGTAACGGACCAGAGTGTGTGAGTGCGTGAAGTCGCGGTGGTGGATGCCAGCTGCTGCTATCAGCGGCCCCGGAGCGTGGGTCTGTGTGTGTGTGTGTGTGTGTGTGTGTGTGTGTGTGTGTGTAGGTCTGAGAATCCACCACGACTCCTCCACAGGGCTTTGATCAGTGGACCACGGCATGCAGGGGGGGCTGGCCCTAGTCCAGACCGGTCTGGCACTGGTCCGGACCGGGTCTGCTGTGGAGGAGCTCCAGTGAACCCTGCCTCACCCCCTCTCGTTAGGAGACGCTGACCCGTACTGCAGACCGGATGGACCCTTAACGCTGGTCTCTGAATGTATGTGGCGCATACAATTGATTCAGTTGCCTTTTAAGTTCAAAAATGTATCTGCAGTAATCATGTCCAAAGTCCTCTTGACTACATTTGGATAAAATGTAGGTCATTTTACTTTTATCCAAAGCGACTTACAAAGCGGTTCATACACACATTCACACACTGACGGCAGAGTCAACCACACACGGAGAAAGCCAGCTCGTCAGGAGCAGTACAGGTGAGGTGTCTTGCTCGGGGACACCTCGACACTCCGCTAGGAGGAGCCAAGGATCGAACTAGCAACCTTCCGGTTACAAGGCAACCCGCTGAGCTAAGCCAACCGCTACAGTAACTATTCATACCTCCTCAAGAGAGCAGCAGTGCATTTCTTCTGTTATAATTCGGTTTTGTTGTGTACAAGATGTACACGTTCTCCGTGGCTGTTTGCTGTCGACACAACGGATCCTGGCAGACGTGCTGCCGTTCAATCGAAGACATTTCATCAGCGTCCGAAGATCGTAGGAATTTCCCCCAGTTTCCCAGTCGTTCCTTCAGTCAGGATTTATTGAGTCTGCGCCCCCGACTATAACATTACCGCGGCCGTCTGTGGAGCGGTCGTTTGGAGCCCATTCTCTGGGTCTGGGGAGCCGCGGCCTGGCTGTCACTCTCTCATTGAGGAGCAGAGGAGTGAGCCCCAACTCATCTCACTCCCGTACAAAGGGAGGCTGTGACTCACATACAAATGAGCCCATAATAGGTGGTTTTGTCACTCAATTCCCGCTCGGCTTAAGCCGATCCGTGAGTGCGTGCTTGCGCTCGTGCGTGCGTGTGTGTGCGTGTGTGTGCGTGCGTGCGTGTGTGTGTGTGTGTGTGTGTGTGGTTCTCCTGGATTCTGTTGGAGGTGTTGAACCTCTCTTTCACTCCTGTGTGTGACCTGCAGGAGACGCCGGCGTGTTGAACAGGAAGTTATTAGAGCAAACTATTCAGTTTAATCGCAGGGGGTGGGCGCTACCTTGTTGCTGATTTGCCAGCCGAGCTCCCTACTTCTTTATCCTCTCTGAGCTATAATTATTTAGCGAACGCAGACACTGAAGGTTCATTGTTTCTGGTGGGACCTGAGACCAGCGGCTCATTATGCCCTGCTCCTCACCGCACACTGCCACCTGGAGCTGGGTCAGACCTGCCCCTGTGTGGAGCCCCCTGCCTCATTAACCATGGTGGGTAGTTGGGATGTGGACAAGAATCATGTAGTATTCTCTGAATGTAGCCCACTGATTCATCCTGGCAAAGTACCGCTTGTACCAGTCATTAACTTTCTCTATTTATTTCACAAATCACTTTGAGTATGCATACACTGCACTGTGTGTGTGTGTGTGTGTGTGTGTGTGTGTGTGTGTGTGTGTGTGTGTGTGTGTGTGTGTGTGTGTGTGTGTGTGTGTAATTGATTACCCTGTGCTGTGTTTGATGCATGGCAGTGGCGGTGGGGTTGGTCTGGCGGGCGTGTGGGCATGGGTTCAGGTTGTTGTGAGGAGGACGCCACAGTGGCACTGGCCCTGATTACTTGACAGTCGTTCTACGTCCCTGATTCATGTACAATAAAGAGGTGCGCTCGTGCGCTCGCTCACTTTACTTGACTCCGCAACAGTTGGGCGTGCGACCACAACAGACATCCCAGGGCTGCATTATTCAACGGCACCACACATGAACCACACTTATTTACAGACCACGTTTTTTTTTTCTTCCTCTTTTACAGTTGGCTGCACAAGCTCGTGACTTACCACTTATTGCATTCCTAAAGCGGTCTGTCAAAAAACGGAAAACCCTCTCTTCTCTCTCTCTCTCCCTCTCTCGCCCTCGTGTTTGTCCTCAGTGCAGGGCTGAATAATGTATATCTGCCCGGGACTCCAGTCAGGGAGAGGGTCGCGACACAGCATGCCAGAGGCTGGAAGCAGCGTGGGGGAGCTCTTAGAAGCTCAGGGTAGGGAGAGAGGGGGGGTGGGGGAGAGAGAGAGAGGGAGGGGGGGGGGGGGGGGGGGGAAGAGGGAGACTGAGGGAGGCTGAGGGGGAGAGACGAAGGGAGGGAGAGGGGGAGAGACGAAGGGAAGGAGAGGGGGAAAGAAGGAGAGGGGGACGGGATGAGACCCCAGTCTGTGTGGTTCGCCAGCCAAGCGTTTACAAGGCCCACTCTACATGTCTGCTTGTCGCTGGAGTGGAAAGGAGGCCAGTGGGTTGAGCCGGGCCCTCTGACGGAGCACTGGGAGAGGGAGAGGGAGGAGTCTGGTGGACGGGCATGGAAGTGGTTGGGCTCCATTCCCCTAATATACACAGAAACCACACTGTGAAAGGGGAGCTGACATGGCCGCACATTAATTCAGCGTCTCAATGGATCATCTCTTCATTTAGATGCATTAATCCCCCCCAATCCCCTCTTCTTCTTCTTCTTCTTCTTCTTCTTCTTCTTCTTCTTCTTCTTCTTCTTCTTCTTCTTCTCTCCCTCCCAGCCTCGCTCAACGTCCCTTTTCTCTCTCTCTATCCACCCCTCCTTTGTTTTCCGTATCACGCTTTGAGTCCTCGTTAGTCGTTAACCCTCTCTTGCCGGCCAGGTTTTAATTTAATCCGCCGGAGCACGTCGGTAAAGGGCGACTCCGTCCCCTTTGTCCGACTCGTCTACATTTAATTAAGAGAGCTCATGAATCAGAGGCTCCAGCGAGGCGTCAACCATACGTGTTCTTCAGGGAACATGCTGTACCGTACTGCCGTGACCCAATTTTTCATGAATCAATTTGCCCCTCAGCGAGAATATGGTTCTCTTAAGGAATGAGGCTGATTTAAGCATTTTTTTGTTTCGTTTATTTAGTTTTTTGGTATTTTAAAAAGGGCAGTTTTAATATTCAGCCTCACATTGCAAGCACAATTAACTCGACCATTGTCATTACGATGAATTTACTAAACAAGTGATTAAGTCCATGTCATGATCTTATCAGTTATAATTCACAGAAATCCACTTTCCCTCAGTATCCGCCTTCGTGCTAGCAAGGTATTTGTGCAGTGTCCTTACAGAGGAGAGCTCTGTTGGCTTTCTATGCATTCGTAACTTAACACTGTAAGGAGATAGTAAAAAGCTATTTCTATTCGAGTTTCATTTAATCAAAAAGCGCTGTGTGCACATGCCATCATGTCATACGCTGGCATGTGACGAAATCATCTGTCGGCACGAAGCCCTGCAATGATTTAGGGTTGCATGTGCCTCCCAGTACCGGCCTGCTCCGGTTGTTGTGCTCTGAGCTCCCCCCCCCCCCCACAGGCTCCTCCCCTTCCACTGCTTGCTCAAGGGGCAGAGGAGGAGGAGGAGGTGATCGGTCGAGTGGTCCTCTCGGTGAATACCTATCTTTGTCCCGCCGGGCTGTTCTGGAACTCTAGAGGCTGGCAGCGCGGCTCGCTGGCCCGGGTTCAGGAACTCCACTGGGCCCCGAGATTAGCATGGCATGGATCCCTGATAGCTGACACCCTCTGCGCCCAGGCATCCCGGCCCTTCTCGGATTCCGCTAAAGACCACAGCCACAAAGACGCCATTCAGCACCGGCTATGGTGGCGCTAATCCCCCCCCCCCCCCGCACAAAGAAACCGGCCCCACTGATGGCATCTAAATAACTCTCCAGTAAAATGTAATTTGCCTGATTTAGACGTATACTGTCCCTCGGATGCCGTGGATTGCGTTGCAACGTCTGCTGCAATATTTGTCCCTGTTGTGGTTTCTCGTGATGTGGTGGCAATGCGTTGCGTGCTGTGGTTTGATGTCATTCGTGAGGAGAGGTTGCTGTTGGAGACCGCCCTTGCTGCTGCTGGCCAGGCCCTGAGGATTTGGGGCACATCTAAGTGCTGCTGCTTTGTAGAAGGTAGCCTTAGCATTCATGCGGCATGCAACCATCTCACTGTTGGCCCTCACTGACACCATAGCCTTTTAACCCCTCGTGT
The DNA here is from genome assembly GCF_949987615.1 of Pollachius pollachius. Taxonomy (NCBI): domain Eukaryota; kingdom Metazoa; phylum Chordata; class Actinopteri; order Gadiformes; family Gadidae; genus Pollachius; species Pollachius pollachius. The sequence continues at coordinate 6,552,473 of NC_136935.1, forward strand.
GTGTCTGGGATGCTTGGGTCGGCCAACACTTCCAAGCTGTACGGTTGGTTTCTCCTTAAGATCTTGTGGACACTGTAAGTGGATGATGCCTCGACAGAGTATTTCTTCTGCAGCCTTATTAAGGGTTGACTTGACTTTAAGTGAGGCTGAGTGTCGTGGTGTTGTCGTCACAAAGGGATCATTTTTTTTTTACTTTCAAGAAACTGGGAACAACAAGGTTGAACTTGCCTTTTTAACTGGTTTTAACTGATTTACTGGGGTTTCTAAAGGAAAGCAATCAATAATAAATCCATTAACCAAATGGGACAAATGGCTTGTCTCGAAATATCACATTAAGTATAACGGGCCGAGGGCTTGGGCGTTGCATCTCACCTCGTTCAAAGGATGGGGCTTTAGGGATGAGGCTTGGGTGAAGTCATCTGATTTTCAGTGTCCTGTCTTTGTAAGGAATGAGGAGAGAGACTCAAGAATGATGATCTGGGTTTCAAAAAGCCCTGCCCATCCATCAAACCCTCGCCTGCCACTCAAGATAGCCATCTATCAATTACATGGTCGATTGTTTTGATTAAAAAACACAAATGTGATTAACCTTTGACCTCAGTGCCTAATTATAATTCTTTAACCCAATTATGAACTGCCATCATTTGAATACTGCTACTGCACTCAAGTGAAGGGCGTATCTCACAGTATACAATGAAGCTCCTTGTGTAAGCCCAGTGGTCCATTCTGAGGATCAGGGTTCTCGATCAGACAAACACGTAACCAGCGCACAGCCAAGGATCAATATGCCTCCAACAAAACGGCAAACAGAAACAAACGAGTCATGCATGGCTACCCCAGCCCCCCCTCTCTGCCTCCTCCCCAAGGCCCTGCTTGGATTTCAGGCTTGAAAGGATTTTTCTTTCCTCTTTTTTCGGTTACCGTTTTCACCGCGGCGCCCTACCTCCTCCCCGGCTCCGATCGATGGGGGCTGACAGCCAAGGCGGTACCTGGGTCGGGGTGCCCTCCAGCCAGGCTCCCGGGCCAGACAGAATGCTAGAGCAGGCCGTTAGTGAACCCCCCCCCCCCCCGGGGCCCACACCGGAGGTCTCCCAACGTAGACCCCGCCACACCAAGAACCTAATCCCTCTACCGTTTTCTGTTCGCTTGTGAATTGCTCTTGGGGACGGATATTTTTGGTAGTTCTACACTGTTTATTTTACAGTTGAGACTAGAGCCGTCTGCACAGATAACCTCTTAAGGAAATAAATAATTGAAGGAGTGGGTCTCGGGGCAGCAGCCGTTGATGCGGGCAGAGGCATCAGGTGTTAATGCATGGACAGAGGATGGAGAGAGGAAGAGGCTGGGAAGGCCGGATTGTCAATTTATAATTATCAATAATTCAGTATTCAGTATATATATCAGTAATTATCAATACAGCAGCTCAGGTTTTATTGGAGTTTCTGCCTTTTGAAGATGTTCTGAGATGAACGAGGGGGCAGGGAGAGTCCCGGGGGGCTGACCCTCACTCGTCTTCTTTACACCGCCCCCCCCATCTTGGGTTTCTGTTAGAGACCAGTATATTCATCTTGGAGAAGCTTGGGCCATTACACTTTAAACACCGTTTACTACTGTACCGCTGTGATTATCGGGTCATTATCATCTTCTGAACATAATGGCAATATATATTAATATTTATCATGTAATATTATTAACTATGCTACTCCTTTTATTCAAAATTATTTTTTATAATTTTTTGGGATGAGGAAAGTTTTGTTTGCTCTATGCGGGTGATCCAGCTGATGTATTTTTGTAATTAAAACAATCCCAGATCGCTAGGATGAGGACATTGTGGTTTATTTCCATGCTTATCCATGGATTAATTAGTCTTTGCTACTTCAAGCTTGTGTTGCCATTGACAACAAAAAGTTTACCAAAATCCAACCGGTCTGCTTGCAAACGGTTATTAAACGTGTGTGTGTGTGTGTGTGTGTGTGTGTGTGCGCGCGCCCTGGCTACGCTTGTTTTCCTCGATTACAACGCAGCGCTTGTCCATTGTCCTCGTAAAGCGACATTTGACCTCAGGGTCACCGTGCCTGCCAGCGACCCTGCTGGGGCCGTCTTGTTTGGCTTGTTTTCACGCGTTCTGGTCAAAGGGGACCATTTAAAAATCATAAGTTGAACAACCAGGGGCCGCTGATCTTATCTGGGATCATTCACTGGTTGCTTTCTACGCTTGAGCCATAGATCAGGTCTAACAAAGCCACACTCGCTGTGTTGTCTCCTTGATGGCCCCAACACCCCGGAGGCCCTCAGGGCACCAGGCCTCGGCTGAGATGGAGTGTCCTCCTCCCTCCAGCAGGCTCTTTCTTCCTGTAATCCTCTCCTAAATAGGCCAGTGTGTCTGTTTCACAGGCAATAAAGCAATGTGTTCTGAGCCTGTCTGGGGAGGTATGGCCGGCCAGCTCGGAGGACTCAGACTGGGGGTAATGTCTGCCGTTTCTCTGCCGCCCTTCTCTGATACAATCATACAACAAGCATCACCCCCCCACCCATACCGTGCTCCGTTTTGATAGGGGCTATCCGTTTTCCTGTGCTTGCCTTCACCTTAAACCGACGCACCGTCGTACGCCCCTCCTGGGGGGTAGAGGAGTCGAGATGAGCCCAAAAGCCCCTGGAAGACGAATGGAGAGCTGGAAGATTTATGTTTCACTGCTCAGGGGGGAGGGGAGCTTTTCGAGAACACGATTGGTGCATCTTTTCATAGGTCTTCCCTTAGAGACCGAAATCTGAAAGTTCTGACAACGTGAGCCAGGAGGTCGAACACACAAAATTCATGAGTGGAAAAAAGCGCTGGAATAAAATCAAGCAGGCAGGATGTGTTGAACCTTTTAGCTCTGCGCTGTATTAAAAGCGGTGCCTTGTTTTGCTTTCCCACACCACCAGCGAAAAGGAAATGTAAATCCATCACAGGGCTGTCTCGTTTTCAGCCAAACATTTGGCATTCGTTGTTTTTTCCACCTTGGTTCAATTACTCCCCCGCCCCCCCCACACATACAGACACACAGACACACACACACACACACACACACACACACTCCCACTCTCTGGGGCGGAGATGCACCAGTGTGGTTCCGTCGAGAGACCTGAACTTACCATAGTTGAAGTTGGTGAAGTACACCGAGAAAAAAGCTTTGTAGAAAATGTATTCTGTGTCAAGTTTATAGGTAATGGAATTTGTTGCTCTGGTCAGGATGTTTGAATCTCAGCCGAAAGGTTGTGGGTTTGATTCCCATTGTACTCAGTCCTCCTATAAGCATCCTGGGGCAAGATGACTACCTCCTTACCTGCTCTCTAAAACCAGTATCTGTATTTATTGTATGGTATCGAATCAGAGGAGGAAATTATGGCAGGGTGGATGTACACTGCCATGTCCAGTACTAACATACTAGTTGTTTGATATATCTAAAGGATGGGAAGCAAATATCAATAAACATACATTTGCATTTCAAGCCTTGCGAAGTGGTTTCAAATATTCCATGTTTAATAGGAGAAACCTTCTAAAAATGTTGGAATCCTAAAAGTTAGTCAAACATGGTATCGATGCGTCCCTTCGGTTGCTGCTAGTTATTGATTTTGCGTTGTGCTGCTGGCTAACCCTCTTCCTCTCTCTCTCTTCCTGTCTTTTTCTCCCTATGTCCATGTTGACGCGTTGGATGATGCTACCACCATCAAAGGTAAGCTCAAAGCTTTGATGTCTCCCCTTCTTGTTTCCATTGACCAACAATGTCAAGGATGCGCGAGGCTCTAAGTTAACTGCTGCAGATCCTCAGTTAGATCTACCACTCTGACTCACGGGTTAACCATTTCACGGCCGCTAATCGATTGACTCAGGCTCCTAATGGGCACCTCTTAAGGACGAGGGCTTACAAGGTTGAGTCATATCGGATACATCGCCCGGTTGCTTGTCCTGGAAGCGTTTTATTGGAGGAAAACGTGACTGGGAATACTAACTAATGCAATGCATCCGACATCAAAGGGCAATGTTTAATTCCTATCGTCGACACTCTTAATGTGATGTTTCAGGGGAGGATAACTGCTGCTGCAGAGGTTTTATTAGTACTTTTGAATCATGCTCGGGGAAGACAGACGAAATGGAGAACACTTTGATGTAGTGAAAAATGTAACATATCTACACAAGGTCCAAACAACATGAATGGGGAGGGAAACGGCTCAGGACGTAGCCCTGCACCTCTTTGACATGTCTGGCATGGAGTGGGACTGCTCTGGGATGATGTTGGCCTGGCCACGGTATCCCTGGGTTACCGCACTCCTCAGACAGGAAGCAGTATTGTCCAGGCTTTGAGAGGAGAAGGGCTCTGACAGACGGACTCAGAACAGGTAATTGGTTGTCACCATGGGGGGGGGGGGGGGGGTGACCAAGTTCGACATGCTTCTTTATCCCTCATCCATATATGGCCGTTCTTCCTCTCGCTCTCGCTCTCGCTCTCGCTCTCGCTCTCGCTCTCGCTCTCGCTCTCTCTCTCTCTCTCTCTCTCTCTCTCTCTCTCTCTCTCTCTCTCTCTCTCTCTCTCTCTCTCTCTCTCTCTCTCTCTCTCTCTCTCTCTCTCTCTCTCACTCACTTCACCCCAAAGATGCTGCTGCTCTTAACAACAGCTGCTACCCTTCACCCCTTCCCCCAGTATTCCTAAACATCCGCGTCGGCCAATTAGGAGGGAGAGAGCGAGCGAAGCCCGTAGGTGTCACTTCATTAAATCCCGGGGGGGCCCAGCCACCGCCTGCTGGGCGCTGTCTCTCTCCGGCGTGGGAGTGACAGTGCTCTCCGGGGGGGGGCACATTGTGGAGGTCAGGCCTCGCTGATTACCAAAGCCCCTCTTTTCACATTCAAGGAGAGAGGAAGTCATTTTGTTGTGGACTCGGTGTGTTTGCCAACGACTGAGGAATGCAAAAGATTCCCCCAACCCCCCCTTCAAACTGACGATTAAAACCAATGTCGCCCGTTAATCCTTTGACTGTGTGGCATCGATGTGACTGGGAAAGTGGAGCCCGGCGTCACCTGTTGCTCTTGTTGTCTTAAACATTTACGCCGGCTTGGACCAGTGTCAAGTAGCACTCCCGCTAAAGCTGCTTGAGTGACAGCCACAGAAGGCCAGACCTTTTGCGAACCCCTGAGAGAATGCATTGATGCATGTTGGGTCTACGTGACATGGATTTACTATCAAATAATCTACGCCGTTCATATTCTTAACTCAATTTAGTGAAATCTTGTTCTTTATGATATTATTATATATGTTACTCCAGTTGTGAACTCGTAGTGTTATGTGGTGTTGTGCGTGCATCTCGTATTTCGCCTCGTTTTAAGTAGAAAAACAGGGTTAATTTCCTTGTCTTAAATGCCGTGTTGTACACAAGACCTGAGCAGTGTAACCTTACTTGGCAGAGCATTGTTTTGCAGAGAGCACTCACACTCTCCTCTCAATTCAGGAAGCTATAAAGGGGGAGGGAAAACTTCCTGCACTTAAGTGAGCGAAAGCTTATCTCGGTTGTTCTGCGTCGAGAGTGAAGCGCAGCGAGAGCGAGGGAGACGCCAGACGGAGCATCCATTAATCTCTCGCTTCGTCTGCGAGGGTTTTGCCTACTTAAATTGTGACAAGATTGTGAATGAGTTTACTCCTTTTTTTATTTCAATGGTGTGCCATGGGACACCTCGACCACCCCCAACCACAAGGGAGATATGTTTTGGGAGCCATTGTTTTTTGTGATTGGTCCCTTGACACCTTTTTATTCACAGATCCCCCTTAGCCTCTGCTTTGAAGTCCCCGGAGACACGGCCTTTCCTTTTTGTCGAGCTACTAAATCGGCCAGGTCACACAACATTGGAAGAACTTATGAATACACCCACCGCCCCGACCTACTCACATGTGGAGCTACATGAATAGATGGCTAGATAATTCGAGCTGCAGTGAAGATATAAATTAAATTGAAACTTTTCTGGTTTGTTTGGCTGCCATTTAAGCAAGCTACACTATTGCTTTTCTCTTTTTATTTTTTTATTTTTATTCTTCCTTTTTTTTGTAATTTTCTCCTAGGAGTCAACACCACTACCTAAACTCTGGCGTATATCAGTGCAGTGCGTGCCGTTTTATTGTACTTTTAATACATTTGTATATTATTATTATTTATTATAGAAAGTGAAAGAACTGTGAAACCACTTCATTATTCAATCAATCAAAAGTCTGCCTGAAAGTGGCCCATGGACTTGGAATCTGGCGTGCTTGCTTATAAGCCTTTTTTTAGCGTTAGCATGCTAACTGAACACTGAGCATACGAATTGGCAGTTGCAACAAAAACACAGATTTTGTCCTGAAAATGCACATGAGGACATGTCTAGTTTAATGTCAGCCAGTCAAGAACCCAGTAAAGCCCTTCATCCAGAGATGCGATCTGCATATTACTTCGCTCTCTCTCTCTCACACACACACCCCAAAGATTCTTCAGAAAATGCAAATGAGCACATGTCTAGTTTTATGTCTTCCGGTCATGAACTAAGTCAAGTTTTTCTAACAGAGATGCGATCAGCATATTACATACTCTCATATTCATTAAAAACTGAAAGAAAAAAAAAAAAACGTTTAAAAGGTTTTCTTCCGGTTAAATAAGACCACCTTTATCCGGTGTGGGCTCCAGCACTCTGTGTGAATCAGGACTACTGCCCAGACCTCCTCAACATCCTAACACAGTCCTCATTAGACCACAGCCCTGAGCGGAAACAGACCTGCAGACGAGAGCAGGCCATTTTAAATCCCCATAGAGCACCTTTACACGCACACACACACACACACACTCACACATGCACACACACCCCCTTAAAGCTGGAAATGGGTAGTGGGATGATAAAGCTCTTAGGCATAGAGGCAAATCACTGGCACACACACCCTTGCATACGGTTCGTTTATTCCTTTCTTTGTTCGGTCCAGAGCAAAAAGCACATCTTTCACGTTTTTGTTTTTTTGGGGGTTTCTCACAATTATCCTCATGTCCTTTTCCTTGATTGTCTTCTACCTCGTTAAATCTTTCTACCAATTAGATTTTATGAGATGCATTCACGAGGACACAATAGACTCCGGCTCCATGCACACATGTAAGACGAGCTATTGTTCGCGGACATTTGCTGAGCAGATGCAGGAGGTACTTGAGAAGATTCTCCTGGCTGGGGTCTGAGAAGTGTGCTCACTAGGCAGGCCTGCATTAACCCCATCAGCCAGGCGTGGTTTCTTGGAGGAATACACTAGACCAGGAATGTTCCCTGTACGGCCTTATCTCAATCAGGACTGGTTCATAATTCCTCAGGGATATTACTTTAATTCTTTGAATGCAAGGTTCTTCTCAACCATGGTCTCGTCTTGTTATGACCTGAAGAATTGTGCATGGCAACTATAGGAAGCTGCATCGTAATGTTTTTTCACTCAGTTTTAAATATCTTTAATATGTTTGCGTTTTTAGTGCGGTTTAGTGTATGAATTTTGAAATATCATTGCAATGTACAAATTGTTTAGCTCTAAGGTAAATATACATTGATACTGTTGAGATGAGAAGGGGTTTGAGAAGAAAGGTCGTTCTTTGTCCCATATCACATCCCACTCCTATTGTGGCACCCTCTTGTAACGCAAGACCTTCACCGGCCCTACTTATCCCCCAGGAAACAAGTTATCGCTCTTCCTGTCCTATCTAAGAGTCTGGCTGTTGGTGTCTAGATCCATATCAACGGGGCCCTTACCTGTACAAACAGTTGCATGCGACCACAACGTAGAGACCAAACATTTAATTTCCTGCCGCTGAGGGCCCTAATCTGCCTTACATCTGCAGAGGTGGGCGTACTGTAATCTGCTGGCGTGCTGACCGTTGACTTAGGTCTCGAAACACAAAGGCCCTTTTCATGAGGTCGCCTGGCTCAGAGCTGTTTAAGCAGCCATCACCATATAATCACCTCGACGCCGCTCCCAGGCACCTGAGTGGACGGGCAACGTGACGAGGGCTGCTTGTTGCCAGGTAACGCAGCCTCTGGGTGCAGTTTGTGCTGTGATTAAACATAATCACCGCCGTTGAAGGCTGCAAAGCATGATTGATTCTGTCAAGGCCGAGTGTAGTTTGATTGGCTGCGTTCTACTCAAAGCCGTTGTATTTCTCCAGAGAGATGGAGGACATGTTAGAGCCCTTAAGTGTCTCCCCAATCAACACCGATGCTCTTGACTTTGTTATTTTGTCTTGACTCGTGTCCTTCTGCCAGCTTTCACCTCTTGGCCCATGAATGTTGATTGTTTGTGCACATACTACTTAAAAAATGGCCGTCGCAGCGAATACCATTCACAAATGAAAATGGTCAAAATGTAGCTTCCCTCTGGGTAAATCTCCAGGTTCCCCGGCCTGCTGCTCGGAATTCATAATTGTAGCCCCGCCGGCATCTATGCTAATCGATGCGCAGCCGGGGACTGACCTCATGGGGGGGGGGGTCATTCCAGCGGAGGAATTTTAAATCTCTCTATCGTCCTGCGGCCTACCAGCCCTTAGTCCGGAGGGACCCCATGCCCTTTTGGAACAGAACGACGTATGGAAATCAAACCAGGGAGAAACGTAAATAGATGCACTGAAATCCTTTAGAAAGGCCGCTGCCGGCGTTTCCACTCTGCCTTTCAGAGAACGTTGTTGTGGTCTGTGAAGGTCCCTCTCTGGTGGACCTGGGAGGAAGTGGAACGGAGAGAATACATTACCAGCTGCTTATATCCTGTCTAATCGCCCCCCTCTTCTTCTCTGTGCGTTCGCTCATTTCCTCTCCTCTTTCCCTTGATTGGCGAGTTAGTGGACCACCTGCTGGCTCTCGAATGGCAGCCTGCACTGCCCCACCCCCCCGCCCGCTAAATTAAGGGGTAATATTCATTGTAATCAGAATCTTTTAATATATGCAATGTAATCAGATTATTTGAAGCCGTTGGATGGAAAACCCAATCTCTCTCACACACACAAAAACTCACACTCGCTTTCTCCTTCCATATTTCATTCTGTGCTTTCCCTTCTCCCTTCCTCTCGGCGCAACAATGCCCTTTGATGTCTTTTTATGTTGTTTGTCGGATGACACACTTCCCCGTAAAGTGCCCCATTAGTGCCTGGTGTCTGCGGCTCCGCCGGGGCCTCTCCGTGGGGGCCCGACACCTGGCTGGTTCCGCTGGACGCAGCTGCGGGGGGGAAGATACACGGCAACGTGGAACTCAAACCGCATGTCCACGTTTTTGGTGTGCTCCTCCCCTCTGCTGTGCGTACTCACTCGGACCTTTATCTCATGGGCCTGGGCTGCCAGCCCTCTGCGTTGCGATGCGCACCGTGACGGCCGACTGAAGTGGCCGTAGCTTCCTCCACTGAGAGAAAGGGTCCCTTTGCAGCGCCCCCCCCCCGCTAGACACACACGTTCACGCACGCACGCCAACGACTGCCGCCCCTCGGCCCGCCTTCACAGACGCTCTTTGTCCCTGAGTTGGGTGTCCGTGTGAGTGGAGCCACAGTGTTCCCTGGTTAAAGGGGGGGGGGGGGAGATGGGGAGCAGTGCTAATTAAGGTCTGATGACCACACGCTGCTTGCTCACCAGATCCTGCACACCAGTGCTGGGAACCCCCCCCCCCCCCCCCCCCCCACAGAGCTGACTGGAATATAGAAACAGGCTGGGAGCCAGCTAGAGTAAATACCTTACGCTAGAGGTGTGTGTGTGTGTGTGCGTGTGTGTGTGTGCGTGTGCGTGTGCGTGTGCGTGTGCGTGTGCGTGTGCGTGTGCGTGTGCGTGTGCGTGTGCGTGTGTGTGTGTGTGTGTGGAGACCACCCATGCCCTTGTAACATTTTTCTTGGAGGAAAAGACTAACCCATGGCAAGACATACGCTCAGATCCCGGTCGTGTATGTGTGTGTTGGAGGACACCTGTGGTGTGTTTGATGGGTCCATAGGGGACAATATACTGCGTCGCACAACAAATTCAACCATTCATTTTTTTCGTATAAAAAAGCACAGTCAAAGCTTTATCACCACTTCAGGAAGACCCGGGCAGTTTATTATTATACCACAGGGGCTAGCTGAGGCTTTTAGGGACACCACATGCTTCCGGAGTGTAGCACCGAATGAAACCCGTTTGCAATGGCGTGCTAGGGACAGAAACAGACATGCACGATGTGGTTTAATGGAGTCCGTATTGCACTCGGGAAGGGAGGAAATCAATCGACACGCACTCCATGGGAATTTAGTTTGTCGTTCTTCTATCCATCCAGCCATCTATCCATCAATCTGTTAATTATTCCATCTGCCATTCGTTATCTTCCTCAACCTCTCTTTATTGGACACCAGTCTGATAATTATCCAATTTAGACCAAGCTATTTTAAACTTTACCTTCAAAGTACCCCTTCAATTCGCTAAGAGGTGATGACCACTTTAAAATGACCGGATTTAAAATAGTAGTGCTCTTCTAAAGGCCCTCTCTCAACGGGTCCTTTATCACCACAGATATTCCTCTCTTTTCTCCATCGCTGCCTTCTCTTCCAAACTTGATCATCATAGCAGGCAACCATTTTCCTCCCCGGCACTGATGTCTGAGCCTCGCCAAACGTGGAGGCATGCGAGCCAGAGACGGCCTGCAGAGACCGAGGCTGGGGCAAGGCAGCCAAGTGGAGTCCATCTGGAGCCAAGGAGGGAGGGGGGGGGAGAGAAAGGGGGAAAGAGGGAGGGGAAATTAAGGGGGGGGGGGGGGGAAGAGAGTGAAAACAAGGAGGGGGGGAGAGAGGGAGGGGGGAGAAGGCGGAGGCGGAGAGAGAGAAAGGGGGGAAAGAGGGAGGGAAAACGAAGGGGGGGAGAGAGAAAACTAGTGGGGCTGGGAGAGAGTGAAAACAAGGAGGGTGGGAGAGAGAAAACGAGGGGGGGAGAGGGAGAGAGAGAAAACGAGTGAGGGAGAGAGAAAACAAGGAGGGGGGGAGAGAGAAAGCGAGGGGGGGAGAGGGAGAGAGAGAAAACAAGGAGGGGGGAGAGAGAAAACGAGGGGGGAGAGGGAGGGAGAGACTACTGCTCCTGCCTCCTGGTGAGTAAAGACACCACAGGGCTATCCAGAGAAGTATTGTTGGTAGCGCCGCTCTGTAGGGTGTCGGCCTACAGCAGGCGGCCCCAGCTGTCTCCCTCCCTGGCTGTTTGTTTGGGTTAGGCTTTCGATGGTGATGGGGGGTTAGGGGGGGGGGATACATAATTTATTTCTTCCACCCTCTCTCTGTTTAGGCCCCAGACATGGTTGATTCGCGAGGATCATATTTCAGAAGGCTTGAGACACGGAGGCACGCCCGCCCCCGTTCGCCCCAGTGCTTTATCCCCAACCCGTCTCGTTAGTCAGTCAGCGCTGTATCCACAGGGCACACACACATCTATATCAGACACCCGGCCGTGTTTACCCCCCACCCGCCTCAGGCACCTTGAAGGAACACTCACCGTCTGTACGTTCCTCCAGAACCCCCCCGAAGATGTTTAATCCAGGAGGTTTACGTTGCACTCCACCGGAGTGGACCCCACACCGTCGTTCAAACCACTGTTTGATCGCAAATCTAAACCAAACTCAGACGTTATTACTCAGACCCTTCGGCGGAGTGCTCTGAGCGTTTGTGTAAACGGTCGGTGTTGGTTCCCTTCCGCCGTCCATAGAGCGTACATTCTTTGTTGAGACGAAGCAAAGCTAAACATGCATGTGAGGTTCTGCTGCTGCGGTGGTGGTTCTCCGGGCCCCTGCTAGAGTGCTTCATTATTGGATTAGGGGGGCCGGTTATGAAGGACCAAAGCGAGCCGCCCTGGCCCGGCACCGCACTACCTGGGCAAAGACTAATCCCTTCTAATCTAATAATTGCTCGCATATTCACGATCCTGCTGCCGAACGCAGCTGCAGGCAGCGTTGGTTTGTCGTCTAAAAAAAGAATGGGGGAAAAAAAGAACTGGGTGAATCATGGGTAATATTACCATGTGGCCCTGTCATCGCTCCGGAACAGTGCAGTAGTCTCGGGGTGTTGTGGGTAAACTTGTATGTGTGACTTCTTCGTATGTGTGTTTTCGTCAGCCTCACGGTTTGAGCGCTCCAGGCAGAGATGATAAAATGTCTGCCCCTTCTCTCCCCACTCCCCGGTCTTCAGCTTAGCCCCCCGTATGCACGTGTGCGCCGGTATTGGGGAGATGGAGTGATACAGTAAGACCTGCCCCCGCTGCAACAGCCGGCCTGCCTTTATGAGCGGGTGTTGACAGTCGAGGGAGGGCAGACGGCTCTATTCTGGAGCTGGAATGGCAGCGATGGAGCCTGGGGAAGAGGGGGAGCAGATGCCCTGGAGGAGGTGCAGAAGGATGAGCGATACCGCGACTAGTTCGCCCTTGAAAGCCTATGAACTGCGGTGTGGTTCAAAGGAGCATTTACATCAACGTGGAAACGCTGTTTGGTTAAGGAAATTAACAGTGTTGTCGCGATGTAGCGGTGTCCTCTTATGTTTAAGATTCATCCATAAAAACATGTTTTATTTTATTCTTCACTCCAATTTGCTCGGAAACTATCCATTTATATTGTGTGAGGTGTGAGGTGTCCCTGAAATGAGGTGTTTCCCCAAAGGGTTCCTTCTCTCTGTAGGCATTTTGATTCCAGGTAATGCCTTGGAGACACTGACTAATGTCTTCAATGTGACGCATTTGACCTTTGAACCCATGCTCCGCCCCAGCGCCACGCCAAAACGGCGGTATGACGGGTAAGAGACTCAAGCCCTCTCTGAGGAACACTGGGGCGCCGGTTCTAGTGCCATCAAACCCCCACCTCGACTCCCACCTCCAGTGCACTCATTAAGAGATACCCCGCCCTCCTCACACTTACATGAGTGTTAGTGTTGCTCTTTGTTATCTGTCACTTGGACCTGATGCGGGGGCCGTGTTCAACTTCAAAGACGGACGTCAGCTTGGCAGCCAGCGAGCCATCAGGAGGAGGAGAATAGAGAGGCATAATCATCTACGCGCTTCACTTTGAATTCGACTTCGCCGTGATCTGTACACGAGTCGCGCCGCTCTTGTTCGAGGCTCGAGTGCTAATTGCGCGAGCAGTCACAACTGAGATCATACGTCCGCGACTCGTTTTCGTACGTGGGCGTGCGATGAGGACCTTAGACTGACAGCCCCCTGATGCTGTGTGTGTACCTGTGTTCACCACTTAGAGAGAGAGAGAGAGAGAGGGTAATGAAGGCTGGAGGAGTGGAGAGAGAGGTGGCGGATACGGTTGCCATGCTACCGTTGCTTGGTGATAATGCATCTAGGGGGTCCGTCTTTGTGTAGAGCGCTGCAGAGTGTGCTCCGAGACACAGAGTAAGGCGAAGGGACCAGGTGGAGTATTCCCAGAATATTCCTGGAGTATTCCTGGTAGAATTCCCTGGAGAGGTTTCAACATAACAAGCCAAGCCTCTTACTTGTTGAGAAGTACAGTCTTACCTCCACCCACCCACCCTCACCCCCACCCTACAAAATCTGCACATCTCCACAAAGACCCGATTATCTGATACAATGTGCTCTGTGATTGGATTAGACGGGCGTCTGTGCACTCTGGCAGTACGTGACTATAAAATTGATTTGGGCTTTGCTCCTTTGAACACGTTTCCCATTAAATTCCGTGGAATGGAATAAGTCCGATAGCGTAATTGATTTTAGGTTGTTCTGAATGAGGGCTCAAGCCTCGGAGAAGGGACTGGATTTACTACGAGTTGGAGCCTCTGCTCCGGTCTGCTCGATCTCTGTCAGGTCACGTCGCCTCAGCTGACATCTGCCTCCACTACAAGCCTCCTTTGTCAAGTCAGGCTGCCTCTTCCTCCTCCACAAGCCTCCTTCATCAAGTCACTCCGCCTCAGCCAACCTCCTCTTCCTACACCAGCCTCCTTCGTCAAGTCGAGCCGCCTCAGACGACCTCTTCCTCCTCCACCAGCCTCCTTCGTTGTCCTCCCCGGGATGAGAGAGCAGTCAGGGTGGCTTCTGTGGCAGGCTTGGCTTAGAACCACCAGCCAGCGCGAGCAACCAAACATGCAAAGGCACTGTGGTGTGGATGTAGCCAAGATGACATCAAAGCTGAAATATACCAAACTTTTTGGTTTATTGCTTCCTAAGGAAGGCTCCATCCAGAGGGAAATATGAAATATTGTTTTCCACGCAGAGCTTACAGTAAATGCAATATTTTACCACTTCTGTGCCTCTATCTCCCACATGAGAGTATCATAGAGTACATCATTAAACTGAAGTTGAGAAGACTTTTTTTTGGGATACAATTTCCACTGTAATAGTATGCACACAATGCCTCATCCTTTATTTATTTTCAACCAGATCTTAAGGTTCATCCATAATTAATGAGAGAAGAAATAAAGAAAGGCACAATTAGACGTTTTATAGTATTATTGCATACAAGCGTATGTGTTAATTAGCAAGGCTGTTATAGTTTCTTGTCAACAGCTTTTTTTCAGTGCATTTACAAGGTCTTAAACGCCCCCAGGAAGGTGCACTATTCCAGAACTGTGCACCCCCACCCTAACCCTTGAAATGAGCAGAAGCATACCCAAGGTTCCTCATGGCCACACACACGCACAAATGTAAGAGCTCTTATCAAGGACGGCTGTTGATTCCCATAGTCTTTGCTGTTTTCCCCACTCTAATTAATCTTCTTGACATCTCAGTCTGCAAAAGAGTTTTTCAACAGAAGTGTGTGTATATTCTTTTTGCCATTTCGGGAAAACTAATGTTTCTCTCTCTCTCCGGCTCCCCTGATGTTATCTAGTGCCTCTCGCCCCGTCGCAACTTGGTGAGAAGGCTTGGGAACATGATCAAAAGCTCTCTGGTCAAATCTAATTATGGCAGATGATTACAAATGGAGACACCATTGTGAGTTCTGCAGTCTTACGTCTAGGACCCTGCTGCTGACCGGCTCCAACTCTGGGTTAAAGACTTGTGGTGCACGGGGTGGGATAAAATCCAGGTTAACACCAAAGAGTGAACTGACCCGTCGATTGCGTTCACACCTCGTCAATAGGGTCATTTCTGTTTGATTAGATTGTGTGTAGTCACACTTTTCTTTTTCTTATTTTTTAAACATCCTTGAGAAAACGTAAAATACAAGCAAAAAATCAGATTTAACAGACAATTGTTTTGTTAATTATTAATAATGAATCATCAAGATTAAATTAAGGGGGTATGTGAAAAGTGATTCTAATGAAGATTGTCGTTTTTTTGTAGTAATTTGGCTAAAGACAGAAGACTCATCCATGTAAAGAGGATGTCTTAGTCATCCTTAACAACTTGTTGTTCAGACTCATCTCCCCCCTCTTCCCTTCCCCTCTGTCCCTACTGCCTCCACCCTCACCTCCTCCACCCCCACACCTAGTCTATACCGCAAAGACAGGAATGCAAATGCTGTTAGTCGACCATTCCAGAGCAACAGGGAATCTGCTGTAATTTGCTTTGGAACACGCCCGGTTAGAAGCAGAGCGCTGTTCATAATGGAACAGCCCCTTAAACATCTAAACATTCATCGTTCTCCACATTTCATAACTCGCAGAAGTCATGACTTACTCCAAAGGTTTGACACCCGTAAATGAGCCGTCTCGCGAAGTCTTCTGAATTGAACTGGGTCCCTTGCGCTTTCGCTCTCAGAGCTCTCCGTCAACTCAGTTTTGGAGTTGATCAATTATTGATGCGGCCAGTTCATCTCCGCTACTCCTGTGGGGGCCATTTCCTCCCACTTTGAAGTCCTACTGTTTGTTGTCAAACTTGTGTACCGGGCTGATGTAATCTCCAGGCCTGCTGCTTTCATCACTAATGGAGTTATGTAGATTGTGATGCCCGAGGCCGGGGTGTGTGAGTGTGCACATCTGAGTGAAAACGGTGCCTCTAATGACCCTTCCCTTCCGTCAGGAAAGGAATGCAATTGATTGTATCTCATCAACAACTTCGTCGTCGCCTAAATGTAATCAAATAGATTATTTTAATTACCCTTTTCCAAGTATAGGTTCAAGCACTCGCAGAAGGCTGTGTGTGTGTGTGTGTGTGTGTGTGTGTGTGTGTGTGTGTGTGTGTGTGTGTGTGTGTCCCGAGGCCCTGGGTTCTGTTTCACCTGACTCCCTTGACATTTGTTTAGATGTTCCCCACTGACAGAGTGATTAAGCACGCAGGCTGGGGGGCACGCTGGTAAACCTCACAGCAGAGGACTGTGATGGGGGTGATGAATGACGACTGATGCGTGTGTGGGTGTCTGTGTGTGGTCACCTTCCGAGGGGAAACGTCCAGGGACACAGGGCAAGCCTTTGTGGTGACACCAGCTGAGTGCTGACTCGCTAGCGTGCTAAAGTTGAACGGCCTCCTGATTAGAGGGGTTTCGAAAAAAAATTAATTCTTTCCCGAATCCTGAATCTGAGTATCGGCCGATGCCGAGTGTATACCGATACAGCATCTTGCATTGTAACTACTCTTTTGCATGTATAGTAAATCAGCTAGTCGTGTGATGGTATCGGATCAGCGCTACAACTTGCGTACTCACCGATACCTGATACTGCATTTTAGGCAGTGTTTGAAGAATTTCCGCTACTGGTATCAGTATCGGAACAACTCTACCCCTGATTGCAGCCTCAGAGTCTAGGAATAACAAACAATCCTCCAAACTCACTGATCACGCACTTCTTCACTTCAAACACAAGACATTTGTGATTCATTGACGTTTTGTGCGAGGACATTTTCACCCTGTGTTTCACGCAACCCAACAATAACAACCTCTTTTGAAATTGTTTTTTTCCTCTGTGTGTTCACGGAAGGATCATCCAAAAGGCATGTCACACGTCACAGGAGCACAGTGGCCTACGGTCTCACAGCCCTTCTGTGTTGAAGAGCAGTCTTGCGTTTCGACCTGGGGATAATAACTCCAGACACACACCGGGGGTTGATCACAGGGCTGCATTCTGCAGACTTTCCACAGCTCCTTCCAACTGTTAAATCTGGACATCGAGCCAGCTGTCAACACTTGGACTCACACATGCACGCAAAACCAATGCATACACAATTCTTGTTTGTCTGTCTCAGACTCACTCACATATTGATATAGATAGATAGATATAAGGATGGATAGATATAGCCAGATATTGATATAGATGGATGGCTATAGCTTTATAGCTGGATGGATATAGTTAGATATAGATATTGAGGGATGGATAGATATAAATAATGCTGCGTCTGCTGTAAGGTGTACCATCTTCCCCAACTAGCCGTATCCTCTCACCTGTCAACCTCACCAAACGCAATGTGTGCATTTGACGGTGAACGAGAAGTAGACTGAGATGGTGCACATGTAAGAAACAAAGGGGAACGAGGCAGCCTATGGGCCCCATCACGGCAGGTAGACACCGTGTCAGGGAAACTTAAGTATGCTACGGCCGGGCTGACTGCGCGCTGACAGACTGACACCCCAGCCCTGCCTAATGGGGCTGGCAAGCGGAGCGAGCGGAACAGAATCCCTCTCCATGCAGATATCCCCTCCTCCTCCTCCTCCTCTCAGCCTCAACCCGCCAAGTCTAACACCATGAGCCAATCGTGGAATCGAGAACACTGTTGGCTCTGGTGTTCTGTCCCAATGCTGATACGCTAGAGGCACACCAAACCTTAATATGAGTCTGATCATCAGTCATTTAATGCATATGATACATGAATCAAGCATTGTTTACTGTCCATTTTAGCAAACCATTTTAAACATTCTAATTATAGGTCTCATAGGCGTATGAGACCTATCTATGCACTTGGCTGCCTAATGATTCACAGACACAAGCGAATCAATGGGTATGGAGTATACCTTCACCGGGACATGGATATCACCGCCACATGTAAACAATATCAGTGGAAGCGGTTGCACATGAGTTTAAGTTGGGGTCGCAAACATGATGAGAGCTAGAAGTTGTGTCCCGTGCCAAAAAGGTTGAGAACCACTGCTGTGGAGCATTCCAGTACTGTAAGGCACACTGGCAGTGGTTCAGTCTGTAGAAGGACAGATGGACGTGTGTGTGTGTGTGTGTGTGTGTGTGTGTGTGTGTGTGTGTGTGTGTGTGTGCGTGTGCGTGTGTGTCCGTGTCCCTGGTTGTATTTTGTGTATGTTTGCCTCTCCCTGGTTGTATTGTGTCTGTGTGTGTATGTTTGTCTCTCCCTGGTTGTATTGTATGTGACGTGTATGTTTGTCTCTCCCTGGTTGTATTGTGTGTGTGTGAGTGTGTGTGTGTGTATGTTTGTCTCTCCCTGGTTGTATTGTGTGTGTCCCTGGTTGTTTAGTGCGTGTGTGTCTTTCCCTGGTTGTATAGTGCGTGTGTGTCTTTCCCTGGTTGTATGGTGCGTGTGTGTCCCTGGTTGTATAGTGTGTGTGTCCTTGGTTGTAGTATTTGTGTATTTATTGTAGTGGTTGTGTTGTAGTATGGATATGTAGGTCACCGTGCCGTCTTGTGTTTGAACAGACCGGTAAACTTGGCCCTCTCTCCCAGAGCCAGTGGACTCGGCCCAGCTCTGTCATCCATCCCCGGCCGTTCCTCCTTTGTTCTCTCCTATCTTTCCATCTCACTATCTCCCTCCTCCTCCTCTCCCTCTCTCTTTCTTCCTCCCTTTCCTTATCTCTGACTCTCTCTCCCGGCTCTCTCCCGTGTCATTTTGCGGTATGTGGAAACATCTTATCTGTTTCCACTATCTCTACTCTGGTTTTCTTTTTCCTTGGTAGTTAGCCCACGTACACGCACGCGCTCATGTACGCGCACACGTATGCACACCCCCCACACGTCAGCATGCATCTCAGATGAAACCATCAACACCATGCCTTGGCTGTGTGATGTGGCTTCTGAAGGTAACACCACAGGGAGGGGGGTAGGGTCTGTCTGTGTGTGACGGTTTGCGTGCTAGCTCCAGCTGCATGCTTGGCTCACACGTTGGCGCGGACGTAGCGCCCTGTCAGGGAACATTAGCTGTGAAAGGGCGCCAGTCTCGCTCAGATGAGACGGATGTTTGTTTCTCTTCCCGTTCTTCTGTCAATTTCTGTGACTCGGTCTTGTGAATGAACATGCAGCCACGGTGCAGCCGTGGACTTTGCGTGGGCCTTGTGGTCTTATGGTCTTGCGGTCTTATGGAGTTGCCTCGGGATGAGTCGCAGATGGCTGTGAGCATGCCTCTGTTACTCATGAAACCTCATGCATGTCCTCCAGATGCTGCCTGTATGTCTTCCTTTGTCTGTCGGCTGCCTGTCCCTTCATCTCGTCGGCCGGTCTGTCCCACATCCTGTCCGCTGTCTGTCTGCTTTTGTGCCTGCCTGTCCGTCTGTCCGTCCCCTCCACATTCTGCCAGCTGTCTGTCTTTGTGCCTGTCTGCTGTCTGTCCCTTTATCCTCTGTCTGTCCACTGTCCATTTCAACAGTTTGTCTGTCTTCCCATTCGCCTGTCCAACTGTCTGTTTCACTGCCTGACTTCCCCTCATCTCTCTACCTGTCCACCTGTGGCAAGACAAAGGCCTGTCTCATGAGAGGGCGGAGTGGGTCGCTCAGAGACGGAGGTGAGGGTGGTGGAGAAGGGCAGGGAGGGAGAAGAGTCAACGATGGAGGTATAACCCTTGCTGGCCATCGGCAGTGAGCTCATTGATTTAATACTAGTGAAAGATCCCTACAAACTCTTTCCTTGTTTGCTCTAATCCCGAGGGAGATGAGCCGAGAAGAATGCATGCACACACAGGTAGAGACAGACAGGCACATGCACAGACAGACACACATGCACAGAAAAACAGACATGCACATGCACAGACGCATACATGGACACAAACACACACGTGCAGACACACACACGCACAGACAGACACGCACATGCACACACACATGCACGGACACACAGGCACACACACACAGGCGCGCACACAGGCATGCTCCATCGACGCCTCTAGCAGAACGTTCCTTAGCGTTGCATAGTCTGACGGAATGACAACATTGTTTGATGCAGGCCTGGGGAGGAGCAGTCCTTTCATACCGTGGAGCTGGGTTATGAATGAGGTCACGGAGGAACCCATTCCCAGCAAGCAGGATGGCTGCAGCTGCCTGTGGAATAAGGAGACGCGTTAGACATTGGCAAACCACAGGCTTCGAGTAGTGCTGGGAACATTGATAAAAATGCTATTGATCATGCATTTCCATTTACTCTCTTTTCTATGGCCTTTTGTCCCCTGTCTTTGACTAAGTAACCCCCGTTATAGTCCCGTACACCATACCACCCTATCTTGCATTATAGATTGAGCCTGGCAGTGCTGCAGTCGGTGACTCAAACTGTCCCTGCTCCCTGCCTCTGAGTCACGGTTAAATAGGGCAGAAACAATGTCAGCCACACAGACCGCGCAGGGGATACAACAGATTAAAGAGGGGCAGGGGGTAGGTCTGCAGCACACCGTGTGTCTTGGTTTATTTTAATAGGGCTGTCTCACGCAGCGTGTGTGTCCGTCTGTGTTTGTTCAAATGTGCGCGTGTGTGTGTCTCCTCCAGTCCTTGTGTGAGGACACAGAATCACAAAGAACACCATAACTCCTCAGCAGTGGGTTTTCTGATGATTTACAATGATTACAAGTCAAAAGCTGAAGCCAGGATTAAATGACTTCACGGTGCTAAGTGGGCGGCTGTGGTGGGCTCTAAATGAATGGAAACTCCAGTAAACCGTTAACTGCAACCCACTTGTAATCTAATCATCTCAATTCCCATTCTCCCTTCTCCCTCCAACCCCTCCCCTCCTCTCCCTCCCTGTCCTCTCCTCTCTCCATCCTGTCCTCCCTCCCTCCCTCCCTCCCTCCCTCCCTCCCTGTCATCTCCTCTCTCCATCCTGTCCTCCCTCCCTCCCTCCCTCCCTCCCTCCCCTTCCACAGCTCTGTCCACGGCCACCGCCGCCATCCAGTTCACCAAGGAGCCCAAGTCCCAGGATGCATTGCACGGCCGCAGTGCCATGCTCCGCTGCGAGGTCAGCGACCCGGCCGACGTCACCTACCGCTGGCTGCACGACGGCCAGCCCCTGCAGAGCAGCGAGCGGCGCTTCCAGGAGACCAGCAACCTCAAGTTCACCGCCGTGGACCGCCTGCTGGACGCCGGCAACTTCGAGTGTGTGGTGAACACGTCCTCGGGCGAGTCGCTCCACTCCACCAACGCCTCCTTCAACATCAAGTGTGAGTGATAGCACGCGTGTTGTTGTTGGAATGGACCCGATGCCTTCAGGGGAATGATGGTGTGTGTGTGTGATTTTTATAAGGCTGCTTTATGCATGCCATGGTGATTCAATTCGTTTCTGATTCATATTTTCTTGTTAATTCTAAAATCAAAAATTACGTTTTTATAACTGGCACATATCTTCAAAGTTTCACACCAAGATAATTAAAAATGCACCGATGGATGTCTCTTGCATGGGAGCCCACCAAGTCCTCTACTGAACACCACAGACCCTAACCCCACTAATCGTAACACCACTAACCCTAACCCAGCCCCACTGGGTCCTGCCTATGAAGATGTGATTGTAGTTCCCCTCGACGGCCCCCAGGTATCCCCAATCTCAACAGGGCCGCTCCCCCTCCTTTTGCTGGATCAAATCAACCGCGCAAAAGTGGGGGTGTCGGGTGACGGTCCGGGGGCACTGGGCGGGAACACATCCTGTCCTACCTGGTTCTGTGTGGCTTCTCCTCCCCCCCCCCCCCCCCCCCCCAGCTCCCCATCCTCCTCTCCACACAGAAACTGGATACATGTGCCACCAAGCATGTGTTTCCAGTTTCATGCTTTCTTGTATCTTTTCCTCTCTCCTCTCCACTCTCGCTCACTCTTCGCTTTCTCTCGCTCTCCCCTCTCTTCTCGCTCTCTCGCCCTGTCTCTCTCTCTCTCTCTCTCTCTGTGTCTCTCTATCCCCCTCCCGTGTCCCCGCCTGCTCTCTCGATTCCCGGACAACGTTCCTTCTAGCTATGTAATTATTTACGGTTTGGATTTACCGCAGCCTCCCAGTGGCGTATTAATCACCCCTCATCCTCCTGAGCTTGTTGCTCCGTAAGGCGGGGTTCTGAGAGTATAGGGGGACTCGAGTGGGCTCGGTCGCTCCGTTCCCATAAGCGCAGTGAAGCAACAGGCTTGAGTTTCACAAGGAGCCCTGGGAATGCACACATCCCCACGCGGGCTAAATGGCGACCTTGTAAGTGTATTGTTTAAGACTCAATGGTACTAGTTATTATTGTGTGAGGCTGGGGGGGGGGGAGAAGGAAAGGCTTTGTCTCTGAAGAACCACCGTGAGTTCGGACCATTACTGTTGGCCCACTTGGGCCAAACACAAGCTAGCATCGCAAAGCTAAACAAAGCCTGCTGCATTGGATCCATGTTCCCTCTTTCAGCTCAGGCCTACCGGGAGGCTGTTCTTTGTGCCGGCAATTAGGACTCCTTTAAATGGCTGAATACACCAGTGCCGAGCAAGGCCAGGAGGATATGCTTGTGTTCGTACATGGAGTCACCGGCCGATGTTTGAGAAGAAATCCCACGCAGCCCGCCTCTGACCTTTCACCGAAACCAACTTTTTTCTATTTCGCAATTAAAAAATGATGCAGTGTTTTTAATAAATGCCAGACGAACAAAGTTACGGTGACCTGAATCAGGCGAGGCCAAACAGATGGAGCATGAAGCGTTTGTTTAGGAAGAGGCGGTGTCGTCGTTAGCCAGAGTTAGCTTTGTGGTCAGCCTTGATACTCCCACACACCGCATGGGAGAGCATTTTTCTCCTGGGAGATCTTATTTATTATTCTTTTAATTTAAAAAGGAGGAAAGGTTTCAAAGCAGAGATGTGCTCGTAAATAATAACGCTGGATGTTTGTACAAGGGACATGTTTGTCCTGTCAGAATCTGGACGCACCAAATGATGGATGATGATTTGATGCTTTGGAGATAACAAGACAATTTCTGATGTCACTTCGGTTTATTCTTGGCTCCGGCTCCCACTGAGGCTTGGCAGCCGGAGGACTTCAGCAGAGCTCATGGCGGGATGTGTCTCTTTGTTTCCACATCGCTCAGCAACAGCGATGGAAGTTGTTCTGGCGAGTCGGGGATCCATAACAGAAATGGAACTTCAAATGGCTATCCAAGAATTAAGGCAGTACTCTGCGTCAAACCGTACGATATGGAAAACACCTGCGACCCATTTTATATCTCACTATGAATTGGAAAGAGAAACGTAGACGTACACACACACACACACATGCACGCAGACGCAGGCATGGACATACACACGTGTACACACACACATACACAAACACAACACAGTAGAAAACACACACACAGTGTGTCTTAATCCATTCCTCTTGCCGTTTCCTGGCAGTCGTCTTCTCTTACGACTTCACAGAGAATCACACAGAGGATAAGACCAGACGTGGCTCAGATAACAAGACCTTAATGGATGTGCTGCTATCAGACCTTGGGTGGAAACACACACACATACACATGCACACACACACACACATTCTGGCAACCTCTTGCTATCACAATGAGGAGATTGGTCCAAAGAATGTTATACACACTAGTCGCCGCTTCTCGCTCCTCCACTGATACGAACCGATAAGGAAACGCTTAGTGGCGCAGATAGCATGGATAGCCTATGATGGCCGAGCGGTGTTTCGGTATGGCACACATGCTGCTTGGGTTCCCTCGGTAGTGTGATGATGGAGCGGGGCAGGCACTCTCTCTCGGCCCGTGAGCTCCTAGCCGCCGCGAGCGTGCCTTGGCTCCATTCAGCTGAGTCTTATCGGCTCTCCATGCCCCCCCAGACCCAGTCCACTCCACTGGAAATAGGGGGAGCCTTGTTATGACAGACGCTCCCTATATTTCCCCAACATGAATTTAACGGGCAATCAAGCCACACGGAGCCCCGGGGAAGAGGGCCCGACAGACCCCCACACCCTCCTCTCTCTCCTGGCCTGCTCCGTCCCGCCAGCCCTGACTCAGAATCAGGGTGCAGTCATGTGGCTGCTGGTTTGCGTGTGTGATGGCACGGCTGTCCCGGGGTTGGAGGTCATTCCTTATGAATATCACGCATGGTGTGTGTGTGTGTGTGTGTGTGTGTGTGTGTGTCATATCATCTGGTTGAGGGCCGTATCGTTCAGCGTCCTTCTGGGAACAGACCCCTAGACTAATCTCTGGTAGCCATACCCCCCGTTTTGCAATCTCGTTAAATGTCTGGAGGTACCTCCAGACCAATATAAATTTATATATGTATCGGGTCCTCATAAATCCTGAGGTAGCCATTCCATTGGTTATGAGCGCTGCTTCCAGAAAGGGCGCCTGTGGCGATCGCCGTGGTAACAAAGACCTGGCAACGTGAGATTAACCCTCTGCATGATTTGATCTGATAACAGGAAGTGTTGACGTTTGGAATTAATAATCACACCATGCCGCACAGACAGGCTTAAAAGGTGTTAAATCTGTCAACATGTTCAGTTGAAATGAATCACAGCTTTGTGTTTCACCCACCTAGTAGATTATCCCTCTCTCACTCTCTCTCTCTCTCTCTACCTATGCCTCTCGCCCAGTGCCCTGTCGTAGCATGCGATGGCGGCAGCACTCCCAGTGCGACTCTGTTCCCAGTGCCTGGCCCGTGGGCCCAGTCAGCCAGAGCTGATGGAGCCTGACACCTCGTTACTCCGGGCCTGCGGTGCTCAGAACCGGCCCCTGGCTTTCATATCACAACCGGCAGTGGGGGAGCTCAACTTGGGCTGCTAGGTCTGCTGTCATTTCCATATTCGACAGGCTGTCACAAAGACACACGCACAGGCTCGCAGGCATGCACAGAGGACGCACGCATGCACAGAGGACGCACGCATGCACAGAGGACGCACGCATGAACAGAGGACGCACGCACGCACACACACGGACGACCACGTTCATACCCATACATAAGGACACACGGATACATCCACAAAAACATACAGAAAACCATGCATACGGGAAGCCATAGATACAGACATGCACGCGTACGGACAGCCACAAACACATACTGTCACCCACACCAACAGAGACCAACACATACTACGACACATACGGACACCCACGCATAGACACCCACACATAGACACCCACACAAACAGACACCCACACATAGATACCCACACATAGACCCCCACAAATACTGACACACACACATACAGACCCCCACACATACTGCCACCCACACATACACCCACGCTTACAGACACACACACACATACAGACCCACACACACAGACTCCCACGTGCACACACAGCCACGCATCTTCCTCTTGCTACAGAGAAGCTGGAGTGCCATCAAAGTCTGCCTTGACAGTTTCTCGATCTGTGATCTACTCTGACGTTGACAGCACTTCCTCCACTGCCTCCCAAACCTGACATTAACAGGCACTCCCCCCCCCTAAATGTATGTCCCGGCACACTCCTGTTGCTCTCATACTCCCAGCAAGCCTTACTCTGACTCACGTTTACATAGCTTGGCTTGCTTTCAACTTCGTCTTCCTTTTCCCTTTTTGAAAGCAAGTTGAGGCACGCATTTTAAAGTGACGCAAGTTGTTATCTTTATTACCTGAGTAAATAATTGTGTACGGTGGTTTGCGTTCGCCTGCTGGGTTTGCAGCAGCAGGGTGCGGTGCGGTAAACGTATGGCTTCCAATGGGAACTGCCAGGAGGGAGAGACAGCTGCTGGGGTAATTGTGTGCGGGGACTGATTGCACTTGATTACTCTTGTGATTGACTGCTGAACAGAAATTACCTGGTGTTCAACCTCACCTTGCAGCCTGGGCAAGGTAAACACGAATATACAAGTGTGTGTTGTGTGTGTGTGTGTGTGTGTGTGTGTGTATGCCTGCCTGAGGGTCACAGCCACTATGATGGCCATCCTCTTCTTCCCTCCCCCTCTTCCTCCTTACTGAGCTGCTGTTGCACTTAAAGCGGATTGGCTGTGAGACAGACCCACACACAGCAGCCAAATGTCCATAGTGCAGTATGTATTCCCTCCGTTGTTTCCTACCGTCCCTGGCCCCTCCCCTCAGCGTGCTCCACGGATGGCCGGGTTCTCCCAGAAATCACATCCCGTGCCCCGGCGTCACATGCTCACACGGCGCCCTCAAGCGTGTGTGCGTTGCAGACCGAACACAACGCAGCCACAGTGTACATAACAATTAGCCTACCTGCTCACTCACGCACAATATCTGATTACACGTCCACATACCAGTGCAGGGTTTTCCCAGAATGCCCAGGTTTTGTTTGTTTGTTTACAGTCAACACAAACACTGGCGATGCCGTCTCATGTCTGCTGGGAAATTAGCAGCTATGTAATAAAACATGAACAATGCACAACGGCTCTGCTCTCCAGTGATTCGCTGGAGAGAAAGGTTCTTGAGTCAGTTTGTTTCCGCCATGGGGGGGGGGGGGAGTTGGAGGTCACACGTCCCATTCCCAGAAACGAGAGATGGAGAAGGTTTGTAAAGGCAGGGCAAATGAATCCAGAATAACCAAATTAGGCCTAAAGATAGACCTTCGGCCAGATCCAATGGTTTCACTTTGGCCACGGGTAATGGATGTAATGGGAGGAATGTTTCACCGCGAAACGTTCTCAAGTAACATTGTTGTTTGAGTCAGGAGCCAGGGCTAACGATCCCGGCGTTCCCCTTCTGAGCGGACAGGGAGGGATTCATCACTGCAGCAGGACAGGTTCCTAATGGAGCGCCCCGGTTTATGCCCTCTGTGCTTGCCGCACGGCCTGCAGTCGTTACAGACGCAGGCTGGGTAAGGCCGTCTGTCCGTCCAGCACACCGTAAGGGCTGGCTGCTCCCCCCCCCCCCCCCCCCTCCCCTGCCCACGGCAGTGTTGCTTCTGCCCGACGACGTTAAAAAATAGAACTTCCGCAGTTCAGTCTCACTGTTTTCTTTATTATTATTATTTTTATTATATACAGTTAAAGTCTGTCTTGTTGTCATGACAATGCAGTCTGGCCCCAGCCCTTGGGCCCCGGCTGCTGCTGCTGCTGCATCCATTAGCCTCGTCGAGGAGCCACAGATCTCTCTCTCTCTGTCTCTGTGTCTCTCTATCCCTCCGACCGGCAATAGCCCGCAGCAGGAATACCACTTAACTCGCCGATCTCTCCTGCAGTCGCTCTCTGGCTTTCCTCTTCACTCGACTCCTCTCGGTCCGTTTCCTCTTGACCGCCCTGATCCTCGTCCACCACCTCCTCCTCAGGCCCCCCCCCTCCCCCAGCCCTTTGCTCATACTCCTCCTTCTTCTCTCCCTCCTCCTCCTCCTCCTCCTCACTCTCCTCTCCCCTTCTGTCCCTCAGGGCTGGAGAGCGGCGGGGTGACCCTGAAGGAGCCGGCGTCGGAGGCGGACATCGAGAGCTCGGCGCCGGTCGCGCTGCGCTGCCACATCGATGGTCACCCGCGGTGAGCACATCCACCCACCCCTGCCCCCCGAACAAGCACACACACACACACACACACACGTGTTCATGTTGACGGATCATAGGAGAAAGAAAACTGATCTTCCTCTCTTCCTTGTTTGGCCTTTCCCTTTGCCCACCACCTCCCCCATGTACCCCTCACTCACTCACTCATCATACTCTCACGCTCACTCATCCACCTACTTCATCTTACCCTCTCTCTCACCCGCTCACTCTCTCAATCACTCTCACCCCCTCACTCATCCACCTACTCAATCTTACACTCTCTCACCCTCTCTCTCCCTCACTCGCTCACTCTCTTTCACTCTCACACCCTCCCTCACCCACTCACTCTCTCAATCACTCTCACCCCCTCACTCATCCACCTACTCAATCTTACACTCTCTCTCACCCTCTCTCTCCCTCACTCACTCACTCACTCACTCTCTTTCACTCTCACCCCCTCCCTCCCTCACCCACTCACTCTCTCAATCACTCTCACCCCCCCCCCTGCAGGCCGACCTGCCAGTGGTTTCGGGACGGCGTGCGTCTGGCGGAGAAGAGCCACCAGATCAACAACAAGGAGCGGACGCTCACGCTGCCCAGCGCCAGCCCCGACCACAACGGCCTCTACTACTGCTGTGCCAAGAACGCCGCCGGCCACGTCTGCAGCAGCACCAACTTCACGCTCACCATCATAGGTGTGTGTGCGTGTGCGTGTGTGTGTGTGTCTATGCGTGAACAACCCATGCTTTTGTAACATTTTTTTCTTGAAGGGAGCGAGTGCAGCATTGCAAGACGTATGCTAAGTCTATCTGTGTGTGTGTATCCGCAACTGTGTGTGTGTCTATCTGCACGTGTGTGTTTGCTGGAGCAGCATAACGAGGCGTCCTATGGGTGTCCTCTATAAACCCCACTCACCTGGTTGTCTTCCACTCCTCAGTGAATATTTCCACGCTTGAATATTTCCCACACCTGCCGACGGGGGTTTGAACAGGAGGGGAGGGAGTGGGGGGCAGGCATGTGTCTGCAGAGTTGGACGGGGGGGGGGGGGGGTCTGGTGTCTGTGTTGCAGGCTGAGTGGGACAGACAAAGAACAGGGGAGGAAGGGGGATAACCGTGAGTCTAATTGGATTACCGGAGACTGCACGGCTAACTACCTACCGACACATCTACCTGGGGACCGGAGCACCTAGCTACCCACCAAACAACCCGGCCACTAGGGCTGCATTGTTCCCTTCAAACAGCCTATTGTGCGGGACCACACGCGATGTTTGGTGCACAATCGTCTGGGCGGATGGAAGCAAAATTTTAGTACATTTTAGAGTCACTACCATGTAATTATTATATGGCTGTGATACATTATTTTAGCAGCTTTATGGCACTGTATTATAAACAGCCAGTAACAATGATACCTATCTAAGGATCAGTGATCGCTGCATGATTGGTTGTCATTAGAGAACAGAGGAGGAATAGATTAGATCCCCTAGCGTCTTTTAAGTCTGAGAATATTGAGGTTGCGCGTGGACGATTGCGATGACAAAAGACATTACATAAACCGGCGACCTGCTTCAATGCGAACCTATGGGGGCTTAACCTAAAACAACCCTGAAAACAACAACTCCTAACTAGCTTACTGAACGGGACTCATACGTCAGAGAAAGTGAACATGAGCTTGCAGATTCATCTGGTTTCCAGGCGAGCGAACACACCTCCAGCATAAGCATTTGACCTCCCCCAGCCCCAGCTGTAAAGCACTGCGGTTGTCCCTGCCTGGCAGTTTAGCGTTCCCATTACCTAGCTGTTCCAGGTGTGTGTGTGTGTGTGTGTGTGTGTGTGTGTGTGTGTGTGTGTGTGTGTGTGTGTGTGTGTGTGTGTGTGTGTGTGTGTGTGTGTGTGCATGATTGTGAGTGTTAGCTCTACACTGCTGGGAGTACAGTTACTCCAGCAGCACATCTGTCACAGGAAACCTGATGCCCTGTTCCAGTCTAATTAACCACCTGCAGCTCATAGTCTCACACGCACACACGAGAACACGCACACACACACATGCAGATACGAGAACACATACACTCAAGAGAATACGCGAGGCACACTCGAGAACACACACGCATGAGAACAAGAAGACAAACACATAAGATCGAACACATGAACACAAACACAAGGGATCGAACACAAGAACACACATAAGACAACATGAAAAACACAAACGCACACACAATGACCCACACACACGAGAACACCTGAGTGGTGGAGGGACAGTGTAGGATAATTGTTGAGTCTCAGTTTCCGCTCATGGCGTTGCCATAGAATTCAGCCCCCCCCCCCCGCAAAATAACCACACACACAAACGCGAAGGAAAAGGAAAACAACAGACGACGCCTTTCTACAGATTATTCATGGTTGTCCACACCGCCTGCTGTGGGCGTACCCCCCGCTGGGAGGTGGCTGGGCCAGGTGTGCATTTAAATACCCCCCCCCCCCCCCCCCCCCCCCCCCCCCCCCCTACACTCACTTTTACCCCCAACCAGACGCTGAAACGCTCCACCACATGAATTAAGGGAATGTTTAATTTTAAATTTACATTTATTAAAAGATGAAAAGTCAACCTTTTCATTTGGCAAATATGCAGCTGTCAATCGTTAGTCCATACTACACAGATACAAACACTTACCTACTTGGTAAACTTTCAACATTTACCACAGAAAATTCTAACATGCATTTCAGCAACGACAAAGTGTGTGTGTGTGTGTGTGTGTGTGTGTGTGTGTGTGTGTGTGTGTGCGCGTGCACGCATATCCCCTTGTGTAGCATGACAGACGCCGGCTCCGATTGGTCCTGGGCGCCGTGTCGGAATGCACTGACCTCATTAACTGCCCCTTCTCCCTCGCTGGGCCCCTCTAGGTGCTGACACACACACTGCCACCTGTGGGCCGGCCCCCTTCCCACCACCTCCACCGCATTCTGGCACATTTTAATAAAGCCTGCCGGGGAACAGTGTGTGTCTGTGTATTGTATTGTCGTTGTGGTCCAGTGCCTTGAACTGATTGTGTGTGTGTGTGCGTGTGTGTGTGTTTCCAGACAAGAGCTTCCCGCGGGCGGTGGTCACACCTGAGGACCAGGTGGTGATGAAGAACGAGGAGGCGTCCTTCCACTGCCAGTTCAGCGCCGAGCCGCCCCCCACCCTGCAGTGGTTCCACGAGGGAGAGCCGCTGGCCAACAAGTCCCGGTACGCCCACGGCCCGCCTTGGCTCCTTCTGTAGCCCCACAGCCGCTCTCGTCTCTGCTCTCCACTGCTCCTTCTCACGCTGCTTTCCTTGTCTTCTCCATCTCCCTCTTCCTGGCTCTCATTCCGATGGCTCTCTGTGTTTGTGGCTCCGACTTTGCCTCTCTTTGTTTCTTTCTCTCACTCTCTGCTTTAGATTTGTCTTGCTCTGGCGTTCATGTATCATTTCTCTCGGGGCCCTCCTTTAACCCTTTGTCTCTCTCTACTCTCCTTCTTTCTCTCCGTCTCTCTGGCTCTCTTAATTTCTTGCTCTATCTCTTATTCTGTCTCTTTCTGTCTTTTTCATTGTTGCTCTCTCTCTCTCTTGCTCTTTGTATTTCTTGCTGTGTCTCCCTTGCTCTCTCTAGCCCTCTCCATCCAGCTGATATTTTAACTGACTTGCAGAGTAGAGTTTTCCTTATCTTAGAGTTGGCAGGGGCATGATGCTTGGGGGAGACTTGGTAGAGAGAGTGCTCTCTCCCTGTGTGTGTGTGTGTGTGTGTGCGTGCGCGTGTGCGAGGATGTGAGGTTCCTGGGGGCCTGGTGACATGGAACCCTTTTCATCTCTGCTTCTCATTACCCCCGGTGCTCCGTGGCATCACAGGGGGAGCGCGGCGCTCCAGAGGAATGTTATTCCTGGAATGAGGCGAGCACTCCCAGGTCGTTTTCCCCCTGTGGGCCGTTGGGCTGGTTGTCGTGGAAATGATCGTGTGAGGGTGAAGCACTTCAAGCCTGTTGTTGGAGCAGAGCATTGTTGTTCATTTCATTCAGCTGAATTAGGGGGCATGTCACAGCCAGCAGAGGCTGAGCCCCGTCTCATCACAATCTGGAGCTGCTCTGAGCAGAAGTTGACAGGAACAGAATCTGGAGCTGCTCTTCTGAGTCTGATCAGAAGCGAACTAGACTGGAGCTACTCTTCAGACTCTGGTCTTTTCCAGATCCCATTTGGTCAGTCAGAAAAAAGGGGGGGGGGGAGTTGTGGTGGAGAGGGCTAAGACAATGAAGAGCTCATAAGTTGCTGACTAAGATAACATGCAGGCCTCATTTACATTTCTCAAAGCTCACATGACATCGTTTACAAGTCATTAACAAGTTAATACAAGCACACCTCACAAATAGAAGAAACCGGAGCAGGCGTTACTGTTGACACACGGATGTGTTATTGGTGTTTGTGGTTTCAGTTGCAGTTTATTGATTTTGGATGTACAATGCTTCCCTTCGGCGGTGAGGGATTCACACCTTTCAGAGTCTCAACATTTGAAGAGGGTTGTATGTCGATCATTTTTCTGCATGAATCGTTTGAATGCAAGAACACAAAATGGCAGCATGATAACGAAGCACATGTAGCTGAAGTCAGAAATCCCTTCCGTGTGCTGATTTGGATTCAAAACCATCTCCACGTCGGTCGCGGTTTATTCTGCACGGCTTGAACTCATCACTGCTCAAGAATCCGTGTTGGGCATCCTTTCTGCTCCTCGCGCATGATAAACCCAAAAACATATTTCCACCCTATCATTAACTCTCCATCTCGCCTCCTCTCTCTCCGTCAGCTTATGTTCCATTCCATGTTTTTTTTTACTTCATCCCCCGAGGAGCTTCCCAGCAGTTGAGGGCCAGAACCAGCAGGGCCAGCCAGAGCCTCACTTATCCAGGGCTCGGTGAATCGTGATGAGCCAGCGATCTGGACTGTGTCTCTGTTATCGCTGGTGTAGTTGTGTTGTTGTTGTTGGACAAGTCCCCCCACCCCCCTACCTGTGTGGCTCTAAGACCAGGCTGTAATAACTTCTGACTCCCCTGCCCTCCCTGTTACCTCCATCACTGGCACAGCTTCAACCCCCCCCTGCCAAGAGCCTGGCGGACCCCCAGCCGGGCCCTGTGAAGCGCAAGACTTGGGGGGGGGGGGAGGGGGGGAGGGGATTCATCAAGGTCGCCATTTATTCTTTGTGCGTTGAACCGTCGGCTCGGGAAAATAAAAGGGAAACAAGAAAGACAAACAAACACAGAAAATATGCTCGGAGCGTTCCGTGTGTACGCGGCCACGCTCCGTCTGGAGCACAAACAAGGCTCGCTTGATGCACTTCCAAGATTTACAAATGCCAGCTTTTGCAAATACTGACTCTGCAAATACCGTTTTGCTTCAGATGGATGCAACAAATGCCCATTGGCTTTTTTGGTTGCCTGTATCACGTTCACTTGCGCAAATGTATTTATACTTCTTCTTGGTCTTACGGAAGAAAATCTTATTTGATTTAACCATTGCCACTCGTGGTCTTCTTCATCTTCAGTGGCTCCTTATTTATCAATCGGTTTTCTCGTTGACTTTTCTTCGGATGGTTGCTCCTTGGCGGTCTGAAGGATTGAATGAGCTCTAACTCTGACTGTCCTCTTCCTCCTCCTCTCCCAGGTTGGGCCTGTATGGTGTGCAGTGTTGAGTGAGCTCTAACTCGTGTATGTTCCACCTCTGCAGGGTGGTCCTGTATGACAACGGCACGCTGGTCATCACCCAGGTGAAGCCCAGGAACATCGGTGTGTACAAGTGTGTTGGAGCCAGCCCCCGGGGGCCCAAGGTCGCTCTGGAGGCCTCTCTCTACATCGCAGGTGAGCACACACACACACGACCCGCACAGGCCCTGTACAGACATACACAGTTGCAGACAAGCACAGACACAGGCGTAGAAACGCACACAAAGGTGCACACACACACACACACACACACACACACACACACACACACACACACACACACACACACACACACACACACACACACACACACACACACACACATACAGGTAAACACAAATATACACACAGGTACACATATGCACGCTCACACACGTACACGGTTACATACAGATAAATACATGCACAGATAACGAGTGCAATCTGTGGCAGTATTCAGAAACACATTCAGGAATTTCTGCGTTACATTTCAGCGCTCAAACACTTGATTCTCTGATTCAGCTCTTTGGAAGGGACCCCCCCCCCCCCCCCCCCCCCCCCCCCCCCCATCATCGGAATACCCTCCCCCTTCTCCTTGCCTACCAAAGGGTTTTTAGATTACGGGGGAAACGAATCTCCAGTTTTAAATCAGCCCACCAAAGCTCCATCTAAAATACCTTAACTCACCTAATCTGTGGTTAATCCCCCCCCTCCGGGCTTTATAACGGGGATCGTATCACGGTAGAATCCCGCTGTTCTGGGACAAGTTTCAACAGTCCCTCCTGTTTCCAGAACGAAACACACACACACATACATACACACACAGTCACGCACACAGACAAAGACTTTTCCAGGTGTACCGCCTTCCATCATCTGCTGAGATGTGCGTTTCTTTCCCGGTCCGTTCTCGCTAATTGATTTGGACCCTTGAGGTCACGAGAGGTCACATCGCAGAGCTACTTTTAGAACCACGTCGGGCAATACAGCCAGAACCATTTTCATTTGGTTCATACACTCGCTCTCTCTCTCACTAGTTGCGGTGGGGGGCCAGTCCTGGGAGGTCTACCCATGATCACGTTCTACTTACTGTAATGGGCCTGCTTTGATACGAGCAGCCTCACACAGACTCCTATTGTTGTCACTGACTAAGTGAAAACCTAATGTACCCACTCCCGACACTACCCTAGCATTAACACACACATCGCTGTGCCCAGGCCATAAATGAAAGGATTTGTAACGCTCTGTAAATAAACATTCAGACGAGTGTGAAGAGCCCTGATTAGTTGAACACGAAGGAATGCAATACAGTCTGTCTCTCAGTACTGTCTCTCTCTATCCGTCTCCCCTGCTCTCTCTCTCTCTCTCTCTCTCACTCTGTCTCTCTGTCTCTGTCTCTTTCTCTGTCTCTGTCTCTCTCTCTCTCTGTCTCCCTCTCTGTCTCCCCCGCTCTCTCTCTCTGTCTCCCCCGCTCTCTCTCCCCCACTCTCTCTCTCTCTCTCCCCCACTCTCTCTCTCTCTGTCTCTCTCTCTTTCTCTGTCTCTCTCTCTCTGTCTCCCTCTCTGTCTCCCCCGCTCTCTCTCTCTGTCTCCCCCGCTCTCTCTCTCTCCCCCGCTCTCTCTCTCTCTCTCCCCCACTCTCTCTCTCTCTGTCTCTCTCTCTCTCTCTGTCTCTCTCTCTGTCTCTCTCTCTCTCTGTCTCCCCGCTCTCTCCCCACTCTCTCTCTGTCTCTCTCTCTTTCTATCTCTCTCTCTCTCTCTCTGTCTCTCTCTCTCTGTCTCTGTCTCTC
Organism: Pollachius pollachius; assembly: GCF_949987615.1. Taxonomy (NCBI): domain Eukaryota; kingdom Metazoa; phylum Chordata; class Actinopteri; order Gadiformes; family Gadidae; genus Pollachius; species Pollachius pollachius. Next base: position 6,587,480 of record NC_136935.1, read on the forward strand.
TCTCTTTCTCTGTCTCTGTCTCTGTCTGTCTCTGTCTCTGTCTCTGTCTCTGTCTCTGTCTCTGTCTCTCTCTCTCTCTCTCTCTCTCTCTCGCTCTCCTAACCTGCGTCTCCATCCTGCAGAGCTGGAGGACATGGTGGCGCCGCAGTCCCAGGTGTTCACAGCGGACAGCATGCAGCGGGTGGCGTGCCGCGCCCCCCGGGGCCAGCCGGCCCCCGAGGTGTGGTGGGAGCGGGCCGGCCAGCGGGTGGCCCTGAAGGGCCGGGTGTACCAGGAAGGCCTGGACCTGGTGTTCAGCCCCACGGAGCAGGGCGACTCGGGCGTCTACACCTGCGTGGCCCACAACAAGGCGGGCCGCAAGACCCAGGAGGTCACCTTCACCGTGGCCAGTAGGTCCCACAAACACACACGCACGATGATGTTCACACGCGTACCCACACGCACAAGACACGCACAAACAAGACACACGCATGCAGGCACACACATCGACAAGACACACACACGACACACAAGCACAAGACACTAATTCACACTCACGTAAACGTACACACTCTAACACCGCAGACCCCAAAAAAACAAATACATGCACTCACTCACGCACGCAAGCACTCACAACTTTCTGATATCAAAGCAAGCCATTATGGCGGAAGAAAATGGTTTGGCATAAGGCCAATCTGGGCATCAGTTACGAACCCTGCATGGATACATTTAACGTGTGTGTGTGTGTGTGTGTGTGTCTGCTCCAGCTGCCCCCGTGTGGGTGATGAAGCCCGTCGACAGCAGCCTGGAGGAGGGGAAGCCCGGCTACCTGCACTGCCACGCCCAGGCCAACCCAGAGCCCGTGGTCAGCTGGCTCCGCAGCAGCATCATGGTCTCCGCCGAGGTCAGTCGCTCACACACAACACGTGTAGGGCTGCTTCTGGGTAGTTCCTCGTTATACAAGGTTATCCAGGGTACTTCTAAGCAGATTTCTGGATATCTGCCATAAAAGAAGCAGCTTGGGGGCTTTTGGAAATGTTGCTTATCAAGATCTAGGATGTTTACGGCTGTTGACTCAAAAGAATGCCTTCTAACAGGGAAATAATTGTTTTCTGTTTAGAAGGCGGCTTGTGGTTATATAAGCTCTGCCGTTGGTTGACAGGTTTGTTTGTTTAATGTGATTTTTTTTTTTATGTGATGTTTTAATGTGTCTGACTCTCTCTCTCTCCTACTTTCTCACACTCATTCTCTCTCATACTCATTCTCTCTCACACTCACTCATGCAAACTCTCTCACTCACAATCGTTCACCCTCACTGACTCACCCTCACTCACTCACCCACCCTCACTCACTCACTCACTCCCTCTCTCTCGTTTGCCCTGCAGGACAGCCGCTTCAAGATTTTCCCCAACGGCACCCTGCGGATCAACAACGTGGAGGTGTACGACGGCCACGTGTACGGCTGTGAGACCAAGACGGACGCCGGGAGACTCTTCGGCCAGGCCAGGGTCTTGGTCCTGGGTGAGACTTCAGAGACTGTTTGACCTCTCCTTCTCGGCCCCTACCTCTCTTTCTCCATCTCGGCCCCTACCCAGGCCAGGGACTTGGTCCTGGGTGAGACTACAGAGACCGTCTGACTGCCCATTAATGCAGGAAGTGTCATCCTACCGCCAGTCATGAACCCCAGAACAAAAACACCTCGATAAAACTGACAACAAGACGGGCGATTGGCAATTTGATGTTTTGGTCATTATGAATATTTTTGAATGTCTTTCTGGGGAGACAATTCAGAACAGGTTATCCTCCATGAAGTAAAGTTGCATTTGTACCAGTGGCCCCTCATAGAGGCCATGTCTGGAAGATGTATGAAATTACGCTTCAGAAATAGGAGTATTATCATATAGATTGTTTTCTTTCGTGTCTGCTTCAGGTGCTGCACACAAAACTAAATTTAGCCGAGGTCTCACATCGTCGCAGAACTTCTAAGGGCGGTCATGTTGTCCCGAGTGGATCGCGAACAATAGGTTCCTGTTCAGGAGCTTGGAAGAAGGAGCTGTTCAAGTACTAAAGAGACGGTCGGGTGGGCGTTGGGGGTGGGGAGGGGGGCCGGGGTCCGCGGGGGGACAAGAGCACCCCGAGCGAAAACGGTCTGAAGATAAGAGCACTGTTCAAAGAAGGGGAAACAAACCCTGTTGGGGTGTATGTTTCCGTGGTAGGCTGGAGCCGTGGGGGTCACGTCAGTGGGTGGGCTTTATCGTAGGATAAAGGCGTAGCACTGTAGGCAGCTTCATCAGCCTCTCGGGTGTTAAATTCCCCAGCTGGCTTAGCTCCCCATCACCACAGCGGAGGAGCCCTTGTCATGGACAGCTCTGGCGTGTCGACCATATTGTGTCCACAACGCAGCTGTGCTATCCCCGGGTGTAGCTGAGCCCCATTACAGTCAGACGTCACTCATTTTGCCCCGCTTCTCTCTGTCTCTCTGTCTCTGTCTCTCTCTCTCTCTCTCTCTCTCTCTGTCTCTGTCTCTGTCTCTGTCTCTGTCTCTCTGTCTCTGTCTCTGTCTCTCTCTGTCTCTCTCTGTCTCTCTCACTCTCTCTCTCTGTCTCTCTCTCGCTCTCTCTCTCTGTCTCTCTCTCGCTCTCTCTCTCTGTCTCTCTCTCTCTCTCTCGCTGTTTCTGTCTCTGTTTCTGTCTCTGTCTCTCTCTGTCTCTCTCTCGCTCTCTCTCTGTCTCTCTCTCGCTCTCTCTCTCTGTCTCTCTCTCTCTCTCTTCCTGTCTCCCTCTTCCTGTCTCCCTCGATCACCTCTCCATCGTCCTCTTTCTTAATTTTTCTCATCTCCCTCCCTATATCTCCTCTCCGTTGGTGAGGGGGAGAGAGGGAAAATAAACAAATGTAATGGATCACACATTGAGAAGGAGTGTGTCTTAAACGGTGTGTGTGTGCGTGTTCCAGAGAAGCTGAAGTTCACCCCGACACCGCAGTCCACCCAGTGCCTGGAGCTCGACAAGGAGATGATCATCCAGTGTTCTGCCACCGGCCGCACCAACACCACCATCCGCTGGACCAAAGCAGGTGAGCGCGCGCACACGCACACGCACACACACACACACACACACACACACACACACACACACACACACACACACACACACACACACACACACACACACACACACACACACACGCGCACACGCACACACCCCCACCAACCCACACCGGACCCCTTCACCCTACCTGAACCCAAGCGACCCTCTAACCTCCGCCTCGTCCCTCTCTCTCTGTCGCCCCCTGCAGACGGAGGAGACCTTCCCCCCCACGTGGCGCAGCGCAACGGCCAGCTGGTCTTCACCAAGGTGACCCGCAGCGACGCCGGCAACTACACCTGCATCGCCTCCAACGGCCAGCAGGGGGAGATACGCGCGCTGGTGGCACTCAGTGTGGCAGGTAAGCCAGCAACGCCGACTGCCTTAAACATCCTTCTACCGTTCAATTGTTTGTCAATAATATAATAAAAAGAAATCTGTAAACCGAGTGCACGTATCGTAATCGTTATCATAATCCCCCTAATCCGCGTGTAAGTGTTGGCTGCTCTATTTTACACTTAGCAAAATGCGAAATTCCAATTGAATTGAATCCTCAAAATACATCGGATTGTTGGGGAAAAGCCGAGTCTTCATACGCTAGGCTGAGGCTTGAATCCGTCCTTCTTTGACACCGGCCGCACATTGACATCAGAGCTGATTTAAATAGTGTCAAAGGACCTAAAGGTTTAACGTCAGCAGAGGAAGATCTGTTACTATTTCTGAACTATATCACAACAATGTCGATGTATAATGTTAGTCTTTTTTTACATCTTGAGAAGGAGACAAGCAGGCCTTTTTACAGCGCTGGTTAACAGATCTTCCTCTGATAATGCGCTACAAGGCGTTTATGGGGAGAGTTATGAAGCGCATGTGGTTGATTTTCGATTAGTGTCGAAGATTCGACCACAGCGCACGCACCGCAGTCCCGTTAGTCTCCGATCGTGTTCCCACAGCTGTGGGCCTCTCACTGTACCGTGTGTGTTTGTAACCCATTTCTATTTTTCTCACCCCCTCACACACAGTGTTCATCCACTTCAAGCTGGAGCCTGAGAACACCACGGTGTACCAGGGCCATACCGCCACCCTGCACTGCCAGGCCAGTGGGGACCCAGAGCCACACATCCAGTGGTTCGTCAAAGAGAACCTTCTGGAGACCATCAAGGACCCCAGGTAATGACCCCCCCCCCACTAAGGCCCGGCAAAGGTCGAACACAGACCTAACTGGACGATGGAGGGCAAAGCTCAGAGGAGCAGGTTCAATTCCGAGCCTACCTAAGGTCATGTTGTTAAAACAATAAGCTGGGCGATTACATTTTTTGGGCATTTTACCCATTTATTTTGGATGTAGCATAGCCTGTGATCTGAGCTGGATAGTTGAGCGGAGCATTAGCCTGTCTGTGATCTGAGCTGGTTAGCTGAGCAGAACATTAGCATGTCTGTGATCTGAGCTGGATAGCTGAGCGGAACATTAGCTTGTCTGTGATCTGAGCTGGTTAGCTGAGCAGCACGTCCCTTCTCTTGAATTTCAAAACCAGCTTGCATATGAAAGCAATTGTGGTTGCTAGGTTACGCACAGTGTGGCCACTCTCTCTTCTTGTCGCTGATTTACGCTCGCTTTAAATAGATGAGTCGTTTAATGTCACCCACAATGTTTCTGTGATGTGTCTATTATTATACTTTGTTTTCGCGGCGTGTGGGTTTTGCTTGCCTTTGAGTGGGTCTTTATTGAACGCAGAGCAGAAGACAAAGCTCATTCTCTTGGTTGTCATTTTCTCATCATGTAAACATGTCATCGTTAATTGTGTCACCTCGATAAACAGGTTATACGTTGAGCAATAATATTACTCAGTAGTAGTAGTAGTAATAGTACTCTTGTATTCGTCCCCAAGAAAGCTCAGCCAACGACAATAATACACCCAGTAATGAGATGGATATTATAGCTATTGGTTATAATCCTATGGGAGAATATGAATCTGAATGTTCAGAGTTATGACCTGGACTCTGCATAGCCTCCCCCCACATCCCCAAACCCCTATTACGTACTTTTTGAAAGTTGTACGTCCTTGCACTTAAACATAGTACTTAGCCTTGTGTAGCATCTTGTCCTAGCTATTTTTGTTGTACACAGGGAATGGGTTTACCCAAAAATTCCTAATGCTCGGCACACTTGGTTCTATGAACATCCTTACTGCTCCGACAGCGATACATTGTTGTTTCTCTTACTTCCGACAAATACTTATTGTTAGTCGCTTTGGATGAAAGCGTCGGCTAAATGCCCTGAATGTAATGAATATTTCAGCTGCCGCCACTCTATAGACGGGCTTGTCTGTACCAGCCCGGCTGAAGCCCCCTGTACTTCTGAGTGGTTCACCCTGTAGCTCACCCCTCCTCTGTCCCGCCCCCCCCCAGGTTCCAGATGATGCCCAACGGCTCGCTGGTCATCCACGACGTGAGGACGGACGACACGGGGCGCTACAGCTGCGTGGTCGGGAACAGCTGCAACATCAAAGACCGCATGGCCCAGCTCTACGTCGTGGGTGAGTCCGTCACGCACACACACACACGCACACACACACGACCACAAACATGTATGCATGCGCACACAAATGCACGCTTGCAAACCGCCACTCTAGGCATTTATGTACGCTAATATGAATGGACACTCTCTATCTCGGTCTTGCACACACACACACATATACACACACACACACACTCATGCATGAACACACGAAAGCAGATGCAGAGTAGCCATTTATCTATGCCAATATGAATTGACACATAAACACGTACACGCACGTGCATACACACACACACACACACACACACACACACACACACACACACACACACACACACACACACACACACACACACACACACACACACACACACACACACAGATAAGGTCGGCATGTCATCACTGCACAAGCTTGTTACGCAGCAGGTCTAAGCTGTCAGCACCAGCGCGGGCCGAATAAGAGAAGGTCTTATTAGCCCCCCCCCCTCGGCCTGTCACCCATCAGGGCAGACTTAATAAGCCCCACTCCACCACGGTGCCGGGCCCGAAACAAAGGGTGAGGGGATTAGACACCGGCTCCAGCACCCTTTGCGTGACATCTGAATCCCAAAATGACAGTCGCGCACAAACACACACACGCAAACACACACGGTCTTGAGTAGTGTCCCATGTGAAGACAGTAAAGGCATTGTTCGGGTGTTGGGTTTGATCGAGAAAGCTGACGTTAGTGTGTGTGTGTGTGTGTGTGTGTGTGTGTGTGTGTGAGAGAGAGAGTCGGATTTGTCACACGGAAGCATTGCCACGGTTGTTTCTCGTTGCGTGCGACGGCCTCTGGGTTTGCTACGGGCCCTCCTCTGTACAAATGTGCTGGCTTGGCTGCACTCGGTTTGACTCTTCACGGCTGGCAGTCTGAGAGACGTTCGTACGTTTGGTTTGTGGCAGAATGACGTAACACATGATTACATCCACAGTGATGTAGTCAGTTGGAGGTTCTACAAGCCTACTCCCGCTCTTTTCTTTCTGATCTCAAGAGCCCATTGAGTGATGAGATTAAGTCTTGTTGACACTGAACCATGTTTCACACCTATTTTCCCGAGTGCGATGTGGTTGATATAAGGAATGAAAGAGCCTGACCTAAGAGTTGGTCCATCTTTATTTCCGTGCTTTTAAACATGTAATTGAAACACAAATCAATGCATTAAGAGTGCTCATGGAATAGGGCAACGGGCCAAGTTCACCTTTAACCCCTTAAAGGGAAAGATGTTGGGTCATACCTGACCTACACAATGCTAATCTAAGTCTCCGTCTGTCATTTTATGATAAGATCTTTTCAGGGTTTCCCGCCCAAACGCAGGGGAATCATCATCATCATATTCCACGCTTCCACGTGTGTCCCTTCTCCTTACCTCTCCTATTGGCCAACAGAGAAACCAATAGAGAAGAGGCGTTTTACGTCCCGTCTCCTAACCTCTCCCCCTATTGGCCGACAGATCAACCAATAGAGATGAGGTGTTGAACTCGGCGTGCGTCTCCTAACCTCTCCTCCTATTGGCTGACAGAGTGACCAATAGAGACGAGGCGTTGAACGTCCCGTCTCCTAACCTGTCGCCCTATTGGCCGACAGCGAAACCCCTCCTTACCCCTCCCCCTATTGGTCGACAGATCAACCAATGGAGAGTTAGGCGTCTCCTAACCTCTCCCCCTATTGGCCGACAGATATTCCATTAGAGATAAGCCGTCTCCTAACCTCTACCCCTATTGGCCGACAGAGAAACCGATCCACGTGTTGGAGCCCGATGACAAGGCACCCTACAAGTTGATCCAGACCATCGGGTATTCGGTGGGGGCGGCGGTGGCCTACATCATCATCGTCCTGGGCCTAATGTTCTACTGCAAGAAGAGACGCAACGCCAAGAGGCTCCAGAAGGGGCAGGACGGGGAGGAGCCCGAGATGGAGTGCCTCAATGGTGAGTCCGCTCGTAGTTTTAGAAGGAGGAGTCTGGGAGTAAAGTGGCTTCAATGGCTGACTCTGAAAACCTAAATGTGTACATTGCCATCTAGTGGCTGTTTCGGGTATTGCACAACATAATGACTCCGATGGAACACCCAGTATATTGTACACAAAATGATGTTGTTTATTACCACTGCCACTTCAGCGCAACACCATCAAGGACAAAAAAGGGTTGGACGTGTTCATTAATTAATTATCAACTTACAATTTTCACCAGATTTTCACACGGGTGCACGCAAATCTTGCTCCAAATGAATTATGAACCAACCGTTGGTTTGAGTTGAGCTAACCCTCCCTATCCCACCCCCCCAGGTGGCGCCATGCAGCAGAACGGTCACACCACGACGGAGATCCAAGAGGAGGTGGTGCTCACCAACATGGGCTCCACGGCGCCCGGCGACAAACGCCACAGCCACGTGAGCAGCGACAAGCTGCAGGTCCCCCGGGCAAACCTGAACACCATCACCACCCTGGGTAAGAGAGGACTTTAAATCCATATCGTAATGCTTAGCCTTTACACCCCAGTCTTAACACCCAAGTCTTAACACAAGACTCGAGGTACATGCCTTAAGACTTTACACTGGAGTCTTAGGACTTGAGATTCATCTCTTAAGACTTGAGATTCATCTCTTAAGACTTGAGATTCACGTCTTAAGACTTGAGACTTATGTCTTAAGACATGATATTCATATCTTAAGTCTGATGGCAAACAAGCTCAACTGTTTCAAGCTTAACTTTTTACAACCAAACAACCAACAACAAAAACAACAAAAACAACGAAAAAACAATGACCGAAACAAAGAGAAGCTAAGCAAACTAAACCAAAAACTAAAAAGTAAAACCAAGACATTCTCGTTCTACACAATCCTAGTCGGAGAGAGTAGGGCAGCCTTAGTGTCGCTCCACTAGCTACTCAGAGTCAGAGTAGGGCAGCCTTAGTGTCGCTCCACTAGCTACTCAGAGTCATAGAGTAGGGCAGCCTTAGTGTCGCTCCACTAGCTACTCAGTCAGAGTAGGGCAGCCTTAGAGTCGCTCCACTAGCTACTCAAGAGTCAGAGTAGGGCAGCCTTAGTGCCGCTCCACTAGCTACTCAGAGTCATAGAGTAGGGCAGCCTTAGAGCCGCTCCACTAGCTACTCAGAGTCAGAGTAGGGCAGCCTTAGTGCCGCTCCACTAGCTACTCAGAGTCATAGAGTAGGGCAGCCTTAGAGCCGCTCCACTAGCTACTCAAGAGTCAGAGTAGGGCAGCCTTAGTGCCGCTCCACTAGCTACTCAGAGTCAGAGTAGGGCAGCCTTAGTGTCGCTCCACTAGCTACTCAGAGTCAGAGTAGGGCAGCCTTAGTGCCGCTCCACTAGCTACTCAGAGTCATAGAGTAGGGCAGCCTTAGTGTCGCTCCACTAGCTACTCAGAGTCATAGAGTAGGGCAGCCTTAGTGCCGCTCCACTAGCTACTCAGAGTCATAGAGTAGGGCAGCCTTAGTGTCGCTCCACTAGCTACTCAGAGTCATAGAGTAGGGCAGCCTTAGTGTCGCTCCACTAGCTACTCAGAGTCAGAGTAGGGCAGCCTTAGTGCCGCTCCACTAGCTACTCAGAGTCAGAGTAGGGCAGCCTTAGTGCCGCTCCACTAGCTACTCAGAGTCAGAGTAGGGCAGCCCTAGTGTCTTTGGTTGAGGATTAATGATGCGTTGTGTCCCGCGGCTCCAGGTAAAGGGGAGTTCGGCGAGGTGCTGCTGGCCAAGGCGCGGGCGGAGGGCGGCGAGGAGGAGTCGGTGGTGCTGGTGAAGAGCCTGCAGAGCCGCGAGGAGCAGCTGCAGCTGGACTTCCGCCGCGAGGCCGACATGTTCGCCAAGCTCAGCCACGCCAACGTGGCGCGCCTGCTGGGCGTGTGCCGGGAGGCGGAGCCCCACTACACCGTCATGGAGTACTGCGACCTGGTGAGGCACGGCGCCGGGGGGCTGGTGGGAGGGTGGGGGCCGTCTGTGACGGACAGGTCGCGGGACGGCGGGACTCGGGGATGAGGTCTGGGAAAGGGTTAAAAAAAAAGATAAATAGCAGACTACAGCAACTGACGCATCGGAGCCAGTGGGAAATATTCAATACCGGATATCTTTTGATTATGGTGTCTTTTAAATGAATATGTAATGTAATTCTAGAGACATTCCGTCCTAATTTCAAATTTGTGAAATTAGTATTTGCTTAGAAAATATACTTTGATTGAAGCCTAAGTGCCCCAGTATAAGAGTGGGATGCACGTTGTGTCAGAACAATCTGATATTCACTAGAAATCCAAATCCCACCTTTTAACCAGATGAATTTAAACTATGGCGAGAAAACGCCTGAAAACCTGTTTCTCCTGTGAACGCCCCCGTTAGGCACACCAGAACCTCCGGCCCGTTTTGCTGGTGTGTTTAGCGGTCCATGCAGTATCCCCCCCCTCCCTGCACACACACATTCTTAGGTGAACACATGCAGAATAGTTGAATATATTAGAATTCATCAGACAAACAACATTAAATAAGGATGGTTATGAATCTATCGCGGTTCTATGAAGTGACACTGTGGTGTTTATTTGAATTCATCAGATTTAATTGTTTTTCCGTTCTTATATATCAGGGAGACTTGAAGCAGTTCCTGAGAATATCCAAAAGCAAAGACGACAAAGTCAAATCACATCCCCTCAGCACCAAGACCAAAGTAAGTGTGTGTGTGTGTGTCTGTGTAGAGTGCGTGTGTGTGTGTGTGTGTGTCTGAGAGTGCTTGTGTGTGTACGCGCATGACCTACCCTCTGTCTTCCCCCGACTCAGCCTACCTCTCCCCCCTCCTCCCTCTCTCCCCCGTAGGTGTCCATCTGTGCCCAGGTGGCTCGCGGCATGGAGCACCTGTCCAACCACCGCTTCGTGCACAAGGACCTGGCCGCCCGCAACTGCCTGGTCAGCAGCCAGCGCCACGTCAAGGTGTCCGCCCTCGGGCTCAGCAAGGACGTCTATAACAGGTCTCCTAGGCAACGCCGTTCGGAACGCACCACTGCAGTGAAGTCATTGTTCTCGGAGCCAGGCAAAGATGTGCTATAGGATCTGTATTAAAGGCTGCTTTTACAGCAGCGCCGATGCTGTCCCAAGATGACACAAAATAAAATTAATTTCATCATTATTTTGAAGTAATGGTTGTAATGGATAAGGTTAATGGTTATCTACCCTATCTGCCCAGTAAATATTCATTGCCAAAACCAACGATCTTTGACGATTGTTGATGTAGTGATGATCGTCACTGTATCAACATTGAGGTAATTGCTCCACATCGTGGTGTTTCACTGAGTCCCATTCACATTAAACATTATGGCATTGAGCAGATGCTTTTATCCAAAGCGATTTACAATAAGTAGATTTGTCAGAAGAAAGGGAAACAGCAATATATCGCTGTCGGTACAGTAAGGATGTTTATAGACAAGTGCCTATCACTAACATTTGCTAGGTTAACCCATTCCCCGAATACAACAACAGATAGAATAAGATGCTACACTGCAATGCTAAGTACTATGTTCAAACTATGTTTATACAATAAGTGTGTAAGAGGGGTGTTTTTAGGAGAGTAAGGGAGAAGATGATAATAACTGGATACTGACAGGACAGGGAAATGAGACCGAACGAAAGAATGAAGAAACGATAAATGTTTGACCCTACAATTGCTAAGTAAACCCATTTCCCGTATACAACAAGGATAGCTAGGCTAAGATGATACACGATACGAAGCTCCCATAAGCAACAGCCGTAGTTTGCTTCCTCACTGACCCCCTGGTGTTCTGTTCCAGCGAGTACTACCACTACCGGCAGGCCTGGATCCCGCTGCGCTGGCTGCCCCAGGAGTCGGTGTTTGAGGACGACTTCTCCACCAAGTCCGACGTGTGGGCCTTCGGCGTGCTGATGTGGGAGGTGTTCAGCCTCGGAGAGCTGCCCTACACCAAGATGGCCGACGACGAAGTGCTGGAAGGTCAGTGTTTGCGCCGCCGCCGCGGTCGGTGTGTTTTAGAGAACGACTTTGAATACGGGTGTGACGTTTGTGTGAAGGGTTGATGTTTTGGCAAGGTGATGTGATTTTGAGGGTTAGGGTTCATTTGCGTTAACACAATAAGATATCTAATGCCAGGTGGTTAGACGGAAGAAATGTATACAGTTTACTTGACTTAACTAAAGCAACTTGAAAACGCAACTCGTGCACAAAAAATGTCTTCTTCTGTCGCATGAAAGATTATGAACATCCTTATAATACTCCACTCCCTTGCTACCGGACTATAACTTCTTGCGACATCCCAAACTTGGATCTGTAGTGCCGCTCCAATGCGGGGGCTTGTCTGCCATCAACCCATCTCACGCCTCCCCCTCCTCTCCCTCTCCTCCCCCCCTCCCTCCACGTCCCTCTCCCCCCCAGGTCTGCAGGGCATGAAGCTGAAGCTTCCTGTCCCCGAGGGCTGCCCCTCCAAGATCTCCAAGCTGATGGCTCGCTGCTGGGCCCCCAGCCTCAAGGAGCGGCCCTCCTTCACCGACATCGTCCACGCCCTGGGAGACCTGCCCTCGGACAGCAAGGTCTGAGCGGGGGGAGGGAGACTGGAGGCCCTCCGTAGACGCCTAGACCCACCCCACCCACCCCGACACTCGCACCGCCGAAACGACAACAACACAGATGCTGGATTATTAGTCACACATTTCAGGGATGGGCATCTAGGAGCGAACTCTTGGCCGTTGTTTTTATATTATTATTATTATTATCCTCATCATCACCGTCGTGTGTTTTTTTTGTATGTATTTTTTCACAACGCGGGGTGTGTGTGGACTGCAGTGGAAGACGTTTGGCTCGACCCTTGGAAACGACCCGTGCTTTGTAGTGTGTCGTGCAGGAGCGACGTTGGTTATGAGCCGTGTGAACGAGGAATCCCCCCCCCACACTTTTTGCCTTAACCACAGCATGTAGAGCGCTCTACAGCCCCAGAACCCCACACTCTTTGGTCCCTACGGACAACCTGCCCCCCCCCTCCATCACCCCCACCACCGCCTCCCTAAGGATGGTTCTGTCCAAAGGACTCTGCGACGTGGCATGCAAGAGTACCTGTGCCTCCGCTCTGACCTGCGACCTCTCACTGCTGTTTTAGAAACCGTTGATTATAAGGCCACGGCGTCGGATGATAGCCATCTCTTGTTTTGTTTTTTGGATGGCCGGCTGTGTAAAGGCGGTCACTCCCTGCACTCTGCCTTCTCAGGATACCGCAGAGGGGAAGGAACTCATGAGTGTAAAACGGATGGAGATAGAGTGCGGTTTATGCTGGCTTCCTTCCGGACAACTTCCTTCACAACTTCCTGTGACTGTAAACACAATAACTAACCATGACCTGTTTGTCCAGCAGGGGGCACTGTTCTGTGTGTGTGTGTGTGTGTGTGTGTGTGTGTGTGGGTGTGTGTGTGTGTGTGTGTTGTCGCAAAAAAAAAGAAACTTAACAGACACATCAATGTTACGATCCTCAATCAGGAAATTACAATCACGTCTATTAGCCAACTAAGCCCCTGAGAGGATGAGAGTGTGTCAGTGTTTGTGTCACCTTAATCGGATTAAGGTGCTTTGTGGCGGCTACTCAAGAGTAGTGTTGCCCATTGAGCTCATGCGTCACGTTATCACTTGCTGCAGGTCAAACGCAGCCTATCAACGCTATAGTCACCATCCCGGTCCAACAGCGATTCCCTATACTGCGATCTGGTCCAATATCGTCGTGCAATGTTGCAGAGTTGACCATCCCCACCGGAGATGTGTGCATAACGTAGAAGCCATGCACTAACTTCACTTAAAAAAAGCAAAATAATTGCCCTGTTTATCTCTTTCTTTTTGTATGCCTAGGACACGGTGCCTGTTTATTTATAATGAAGGACCGGTCTTTTTCTTTTTGTATTGTGTGTTTATAATAGAAAAAGGTACTCTTGGACACTTGTTAGTGTAGTCATGCTATGTATTCAGTATCGTGTTCCATCGGGTTTGGGGGAGAGTTAGATAACCGGCTAAAACATGTTAACACATAGAACCGAGGTCCAGAGAGTGACTGCTGGCCGTCAGTATTCATGTTAAGTGCCTGGTAAATGAAGGATTATCTTACCTGTTTTCCCTGCGCGTCTGACTTTTTTCAGTATCTAATCAAATGCAACGAATGGCCTTCTCTTTTCTGTTTATAAACTATTGTTTTTTTTTATACTTTTTAATGTAAGTTTGTTTATTTTTTTAATATGAACACTAGGCACTCACACCTAGACCTCTTTTTTTAATCTGCTTCAGCAAATGTTTCACAGTAATCCTGTTATAGACGGTCTGCTGTCAATAAAGGTTCACAGTGTTTTTAAACCATGGCGTACTTTCCTTTGTGTGGATCTTGCTGTTGGTTGAAGCTTATTCAGTTAATTGTGTTACAATCCACTCGCGGTACACTAAAACTTTAGTGGTACGTTTATTATGACTGGCTATAAAAAAAATTATCGGCACGCAAATGTATTCTTCTTACTGTGTTCAGTTCAGACTCTCTGTATCTCTAAACCTTTATCATAATTACTGCCATAAAGGCCAATTAAAAAAAAAAAAGTCAAAGCTGGCACCCACTGGACTACATGCAATTTTCCCATGCAGAAAAAGGCTAATTAAGAGTTATATTGGAGCCAAAGGAACATATATGGAAAAACCATCGCTAGGCCTTAGATGGAAGATTCAGCCCATTACAAAGTATTCACCCAAAGTCCCTGAGAGAAGGGGATCTATGCATGGATACATCCTCATCTCAACAGCCCAGACAGGGAAATGCTGTTATCGTGGAGTCACTCACACACAAAGCATTGAAGTGTGTATTTTAAAGGCTCTGATTATCATATTTCATTTGACTGCATGACATTGTTCTACAATATTCAACAGGTAAGGTGAACAACTATACAACCCTATTGGAGAAAAGAACAACAATAACTTTTGAGGAGGAATACATCGGAGCCAGTGTCTACTCTCTTAAGGTAAGATGGACAATTGGAATCCACCAAACATAATATGAAAATTAAAGTAACTCCATTGACTCTCTTCAAAGCTTTTATAGTCTCATCACAGAGCAGACCTGTGTCAAGGTTATTAGTGCTTTGTTTGCCTATTAACCAGAAATAGATAGAAATAGATAGCTACAGCAGTGGATGTTATATATTATACATTAGGTGTACACCATTTATTTTGTGTAAGAGGTTTTGGTATAAGAAACTAATTTTAAAGCATTATTCCATCCTTTATTTACATTCAGAATCCTCAGTCTAAATTTTGGGTCATGAGTTGGATAAAAGCGTCTCTAAAGTAGACCTTATGTCATTGACTACTTGATGTCTAATGAGATGCCTCCAATCTTGTATAGGAAAGTTCAAGAGCTGGTACAACTTAAAATAGCAAGCAGGACTCCCTTAACACACAAACATAACCAGCACACACACACACACACACAATAGAATATAAACACAAAGTTATTCGAAATAGAAAAAGTGATTTTCAGTCTCTCGGTTGACGTCAGGAGCGTAATCATTTTGGCATTTATTCTAATGAGTGCGCCCCATTAGCCAATGGCAGCGCTTTCCGGATAGTCACTGGCCAATCCATAGGCGACGCAGTGACTCACCAAATAAGGAGAGACAACACCATATAAGGAAACATTGTATCTCTTTATAAGGAGGAAAGTAGTCCCTTGTTTTTAAGATCACTCCGCTTTACGTTGCGTGGTTTTTAAACTCTAACGTACGATTCTCGCGTTTGGCAGTGTGTCCCGACGCTTTTACCGAACACAATCAACGTTTTAACATCCATTTAACATACGGGCGGCGGAAAGGAACGACGACGTTTGTTGTTTAGAAAGCGGACTAGGTGACGTGGAGGATTGACACACAGGCGGTCCTCCGCCCTCTCCTTTTTGAGAAGGCGCTCCGAGTTTTGGTGACAGAGGAGGCTGAGCTCAGCCCGTCCCGTGCAGGAGGAGGTTTTCCGGGGCAGCATCACTTTTGAAAGTTGGCGTGACAGTTTTCCAAGAGTCTCCAAAACATCAACAACAGGTCTCGGTGTTTACCCTGCCAAAAGGTCAAAGGTCAAAGTCTGTAAGTGTGTTTTGAAGTCATTTACCGGACTGGCTGCTGCAGCTCCTGAGCTGGTGTGTTTAGATACTTGCTTCCTTAAATAGGATGTTCCCCAGCCGGGCTGGATCGGCACACTCTGCGAACGGATCAGCTTCAGCCAGCAGGGGCATCGCAGGACACGGGTCGGGGCACCTCGGGAGCGGACTCCGTCCCGTTTTGGCCAAAGCCGGACAGTCGTCAGCAGGGTTCGGTACCAGCGTGGGTGTCGGTGTTGGGGCTGCGAGCGGGCGACAGGCGGGGGGTAGGAGCAGCAACAGCATCGGGATGTTGGGGAGCAACGGCCCCCCGGGAGGTCCGAGAGGGGTGAGGACAGGTAACGGGACGGGGCTGACCACCCTGCAGCCCCCCGGACTGCAGGGGGGCCTGGGGGCGTTGAACGTCGGGCTGGACATGCACGGGGGGACGAGGTACGAGCGGGACAACAACCAGAGCGGCTCGGAGAACGACTCCGACTCCGGCGAGGAGGACGACCAGATCGGTTCCATCGGGGACAGCAGGAGAGGGGTGAAGCGGGAGAGGTGCGAGATGGAGGCGGCCGTGACGGGACAGGAGATGGGGGTCCCCCCCGGAGCGTACGGCATGGTGCCCGGGGGGGTCGCCGGGGCGAAGCCGGGCAAGAAGACGCGTGGGCGCGTCAAGATCAAGATGGAGTTTATTGACAACAAGTTGAGGCGCTACACAACTTTCAGCAAGCGGAAGACGGGTATCATGAAGAAGGTGAGTTGATTCATGCCTAACTGTTTCCTCGATTACCCCCTCCTCCACTTTCTGTTGACTCTGTACAGCAAGGCCTGGTCTTAATAAAGTGTATCGTTATTGCAGTGGTTTATTTTACCCGTGCATGCTGTAGTCTAGGCTATGGCATAATGCATGGTGCCTCACGTTCCTTCATTCCTTCATTCATTCATGGGGTCCGAGGTTGCATTAACTTTACAACTACACTCATGAGTATATTACACCCTGTTTTGGTTCAAAACGATAAAGCTCAGAACGATGCACCGAATTGTAGAAACTCCCACAGTGCGCAGACAACGTGTTGCAACCAGAGTTTGCTGTCAATGCAAGACAGCCAAATTATAACTGTTTGAATGGGCGCTCAAGCCATAACTTCAACACACACTCCCATTAACATACACACACAAGGTCCCATAAACATACGCACATATTAGCACCATTGTCACTATGAATGCACACATTGTAGATGAGCTGTGAGGAGGAGGCGGCGGCAGCAGCAGCAGCAGTGTCTGAGCCTGTTGTTGGTAACAGCTGACCAAATCCCCTGCAGCGCAGATCAGAGGACCGTGTGAAGACCCCCCCCCAGCTGACATCATCACTACCGCTAGCAATAATGCTAACTAGTCTATCATCGCCACTAATGACCGCTGTACCAATATCACACCAATCATTACCACTTACGATATCCATACAGTTACCAATATCACTAACTAGTCTACCAGAGCCACGTATATGAACTCTTATCAATACCATTACTACATTAACCATCACCTCTCACTACATCATTACAGATACCAACGATAGGCCTACTGACTAGTCTACCACCAATACTTACTCAATATCATTACCAATACTAGCTCAATATCATTACCAAAACACTACCATTACCACCACTCTGACCCACTGACGGCATCCCATTCCCATACAGGCTTTGGCGCTGGTTGTTGTTTAGACCAATCACATCAGTCACACTGATTGCAGGAGTCCATCGCCCAACCTGTGGGGCATGCTGGTCATTTAACTAATTACAGCCTTTAGAAGAAACCATTTGATTCAAACGGGCAGCTCTTAATTACCATTGTCCAAAATAAAGAAAAAAGGTTTCAGCAAAAACGCAATCAAAGCAGTTTAAGAGATCAAAACTGCTACACATTGTAGCTGTTTAAATAAATAAATAAATCTCATTCAGACTGTTGTCGTGGAAACTGGGTTGTCTGAACGCAGGCTCATGGCAACACAACCAGTAGTTGACGCTCTGGACAATATTAAACCGTAACCCACAGTGCATCAGTCGTCACGGTTCCTGTGTTGTAACTGTTGTTATTATTATTATTATTATTATTATTAGGGGTCCTCATACAGAAAGGAATTGGTAAAGATGAACCACAAGGTTTAAGGTTTTGAGGAGATACTGATTAAAGCACGCCTACCTAGCCAACACACACCTCCGCTCCCGCACAATAACGTGACACAGTAGGAAACACGGTCCCTTAACAATAAGCCGTGCTTCACGTCATCCCTAATGGAACTGAATCCATAGCAGCCACAATGCTAAATCCCACTGTTTGGAAAACCATCTGATGATGGTTTTGATGTCACTGATGTTCCAGTGAGTCCCTCCTGTTGGACTGGAGAGAGCTCGAACATACAAACGCATGAACAAACCCACAGGGCTGTCGGGCGGCGATGCTAATCAAGAGGGACTCGATGGAAGGCTCTTGAGTTAATTACATGCTGCTGAATGGCTCCATTTAGGAACACATGAGATGAGCTCTGCAGTCTTCTTCTGCTGCTTCTTCTTCTTCTGCTTCTTCTTCTTCTTTTTCTTCTTCTACCAGAGCGACAGATATCAGCATTCCAGGGGTTAAGGCATGGCGCGATTCACAGTTTGTATGTCTATATGGTTTTAAACTCAGCGTTCAAACTCACCCACTAACAATCCTGGTCATTTATTGTTTGTTTTGTTACGCTTTATGTTGAGCAATTGGCTCTCGGTCTCTGAGCTATGTCCCCCACTTCCCTAAAACTACGAGTCGATCTTCTCCATATCAAGGTAATATGGTTTTATGCCTTCCTCCTAGCACATGACTCAACCACAGCCTCCAGAGTTCAATCAGAGTCCATGACTACATGGTGTGTGTGTGTGTGTGTGTGTGTGTGTGTGTGTGTGTGTGTGTGTGTGTGTGTGTGTGTGTGTGTGTGTGTGTGTGTGTGTGTGTAACACACGACAAGGCAGAGAGGAGATGCTGGTGTTGTGTTTCATAGCCAGCCACCTCTTCACACTCAAAATGATTCAGTGCTCATGGATACCTGGCTGTGGCTCTCCGTCCCCTTCTCCTCCCTCCTAATCTCACCAGCACCACCACCGCCACCAGCAACAGGCCGTAATCAGTGTCTTCACTACAATGTCTTCTTCACACTGCCTATTCCGGGCGGCCTTATCTCGTGTTATTTTAGCAGCATTTCTGCTATACGTCAGACTCCGCTGTTAGGGTATTTTTAGACTTTAGTGTTTTCTTTCTAGGCTCGAATTGCTGGAGTTTGTTTTCATCTCCATCATGTAGCCCGTTATTCCATCGTGTTGGAATTACACTTGAGGTTTGAGTACAGGTTAAGTACACGCAATTACAACCCACCGGTTCTGAAACGGGCAAGAGAGTATACATGAGGCAAGAGGGATTGAACCAGCAACCCCTCTTGCCTCCTCCATACTCTTATCGATATCTCTGCGCAACAGACCGGACCTGACCCCTTCAACGTTCACAAGAGGGATTGAACTGGCAACCCCTTGCTCGGGGGTCGCCGACACAATCCCTCTTGCCTCATCCAGACCATCATCGATATCTCCGAGCAACAGACCTTAACCTGACCCCCTTCCCTCCCTGGACCCATCGGCCATCACCATGGTGACACTGCTGCCTCCCCTTGTGTTTCTTCTGCCGTTCTCATCGCTCTCTTCCCCCTCCAGGCATACGAGCTCTCCACACTGACGGGCACCCAGGTGCTGCTGCTGGTGGCCAGCGAGACGGGCCACGTGTACACCTTCGCCACGCGCAAGCTGCAGCCCATGATCACCAGCGAGACGGGCAAGGCCCTGATCCAGACCTGCCTCAACTCGCCCGACTCGCCACCGCGCTCCGACCCGTCCACGGACCAGCGTATGAGCGCCACGGGCTTCGAGGAGACGGACCTCACCTACCAGGTGTCCGAGTCCGAGAGCATGGGCGAGGGAAAGGTGAGCGGTCGATTTCAGGATATGGTCGCAACAGCGGAACGTAGTGCAAAAGAATCTGCCAATCAGGAAGACGGTCGGGCGATCTTCGCTCTCGCCGAAACCGGTTGGAAGCTGGTTGGAACATTTCATATCGGTTAATCTTTAACGTCATCGTAATCGGAAAAACGTTTTGATTGCAGCACATTCCTCAGGCGGGTTTTTAAAATTGGAAAACAAATATTAAATAAAAGGATTTCCGATCTCAGCTGAAATTGTAGAAGAGCTCAATTTTAATAGACCACTATTCTCTCAGACAGCGTAGGGAACTTTGTCTTAGCTCTGATGGGGAAGGTGACCGTGTCTCTAGTAATCCAGAACCACCTCCCCATGGTTAGGTTACAGTAGAGTTATGGCTCAGGATCAGGTTCACAGCTTGTTTTGGTTTGAGTTAGGGTCTGGCAACCGGGAGGGAAGAGCTTTATTTTTAAATATTATTTTACTCAACATTTTCTTACAGGATTTGAGTGCGTTATAGCCACCAATGTTTTCTTTACACAAAGCAAAAGCCAGCAAGTTCTTATACACACAAACACACACACACACACACACACACACACACACACACACACACACACACACACACACACACACACACACACACACACACACACACACACACACACTCAAAAGGCCAGTCAAGCGACGCAGGAAGAGCACATAAATCACAGGTCCGTCCGTTGGTGGAAAATGGGAGCGCCTCCGTGTGGTAAATCCACTTTCCCCCTGTTGTCCGTCACTCTGCGTACCTGGTTACACTCTACATGTGGCTCGCTGTGATAAGGCCCTTAAAACCGTTCCTAAGTAGGCCCGACGTTAAAGCCTCTCTCGCAAAAAGGCTAAAGGGGGGAGAGAGAAAGGGAGGGGGAACAGTGGAGTGGAGGATAGTCATCGGACCAGACCTGTCTCCGCTCCGCTTTTGACCTCTCACCCAGGAAGTAAATCACAGCCGCTCTGGCTTGTGTTACAGATGTAAAACATGCAGTCCAGCGTTTCCCTTTTAATTACACCGCTCGAGTCAAACACTACGGGCTGATGAATAGCGCCGTCATCACGCACGGATGGAGAAGACTATGTTTTTACACACTGAGTCATGTTTGTCAATGATTGTGTGGTGTAGAGTATGGTTGGGCCTTTGCAGTTTGATTCAGGAATGGGTTTAAATAACCTTTTGGTCAATGCCAAATGAAAAAGAAGTACAATAATGTGCTGTAGGGGTGGAAGAAATGGTTAAAGAATCTTTTTTTTCTCTTTCTTGGTGAATGCTGCTCAAAGGATGCAATTTCCTGAACGCTGTGTGTTTATTAACACACTGACCGTGATCGGGCCTTGATCTTCGAACTTTCCCATTGTGCAGAGGATAGGGAATATACACACACACACACACACACACACACACACACACACACACACACACACACACACACACACACACACACACACTCTTACTTACTTTCATCTCTGTCAGGTGCTGGGGGGCCTCTACTGTTTGCAGGGATTAAAGATGGATGATTCTCTGGTGCGTTCCCCCTACGCATTCACAGGACAGTTGCTAATCTGGACCATACCCCAGCTATGATGTGTGTGTTCGTTAGTTGGGGAAGAGGGGGGGGGGGGGGGGGGGGGCTCACCTTTTGCATGTACTCTTACGCCAACTCATTGATAAAAATTAGATTTAGGCTGTATGTCCATATATGGTCTGGTTTCCCGGCCTGCTCCGTTTGGCTGAGGCCCCTCACATTCCTTATGAGCTGCAGCTGTCTAGGGAGTTCTGCCATTGCTGCCTTTTTTTCCAGCCTCTTGTCATTTAGTTAGTCGGGGGGAAAGTGTAGATGTGAGTGTGGATGGGGGGGGCTGGTTGGGACTGTATCCATAAGATCAAGTGTATGTCCGTGTGTTGGGACAGAACCGTAGGAATTGAAACCTTCGGTAGGGTGTGTTTCACCTCTCAGTGCACCCAACTCGCTTTATGGAGGGGTTCCTCAGGTCGGGGGCCTCACTGTACTCCTCCAACCCCCCCCCCCCACACACACACACACACACACACACACACACACACACACACACACACACACACACACACACACACACACACACACCAGCCCAAGTGCAGCTTTGTTTGCGTCATCACGTCAGCAGTGGCCCCAGGAGGAAGTCCGAAATACTGTTCCAGTGTGACACATGTCAGGGATGGAGCATGGTTGTTATGGTTACCCCAGTGGTGGTAGTAGTAGTTAGTTGGTGGAGATCCTCTTGAATCCATTCCCACCACATCCACCTCCTCGATCACCTCTATCTATCTCCTCCACCCTCCCCACCTCTATCGCCACCAGCGACCCCACCTCTATCTCCCCCACCCTCCTTTGCTCCGCCTCTTGGCCGCGTCGCCCCCACTGCGTCTGGCCTCCATTCGTCAGCGAAGCCGTATGTCACACATACAGTCTGGGCCCAGTCTAAACATTCCCTGGCTCTCACCGGCTGGGGGGTTGGAAAGAGGCGATCAAGATGGAGGAGTTGGAGGTTGAAAGGGAGGAGGAGTAGGAGAAGACTAGGGCCCGATGTGCTGCGTAGGAGCCGGGGATGAGCTGCTGGAAACGAACACGTAAAGAGAGAAACGAACCCATGTGACCTTCGCGTGATGAGCGACGAATCCGTTGCCGTAGCGATGTTGCCAACACTCTCTTAGCGGGCCGCGTCCTTGCCTCTCTGTTGGCCAACCGAGCGCAACGTTAGGGCTTAGCAGGTTAGCACCTAATGCTCGGTGATCCCACTAGAGAAGGGTATCGGTACAGGAGAGTTGACTCCTCCTGGGATGATGGCAAACTGGTGACCCGAGGCCGGAGCTGCATGTTGCCGTTTTCCTCTCTCTCACGGTGCTGTGTGGCTCCACTGATAATCAACAGAGGATTCGTTGCTGTCGTCCTATCCTCAGATTCTGTTTTTAATGTTGTGTTGTCCTTGGCTGTCAGGGTCAGATGGATCAATCCCAGGGCAGCTCGGGTGCCCTCTTAACTCTTTAAGATGATGTACCGCCTTCTCTTCATGTTCGCCCGCGGTAGCGGGCCAACTTGGCCTGCCGTGTGTTTGGAGAAGAAGATCCAAGCGATGACTATGTTAGGTGATGTACCCCCTTTATCGTGGCCGCAGTCGGCCCGCATTTGCCACAGATTAGACGGCTACCGTGTCATCGTAAACACATGACTGGGGATGAAGAAACCTTCTGAGAGGACTCTGAGGAACTGAGCGGGGAGAGGAACGATAGGAGGAACAATATATCAACTGTTAGGAATCGTCACACTGCTGGTGTGTGGTCTACTGAGAGATGTAGGAAATGTTCTAGATGAGTCTTTAAAGAAATGATCAAGGGCACAAGGTGAAAGTCCAATACAGCTCAAAGTGTGTGTGTTTTGAGTGATATAGTACATGTCCTAGATGTGTCTTTAAAGATTGTCTTAATACAGCTCAGTCACATGGCCCCTAGATCACCAGGAGGACTTTGAGAAGATGAGCGTTTTGAGGAGCGTTACTCGGTGGCTCAGAGGCTGATGGACAGCAGGGTGAACGGAACGTCCTTGCTCGTGGGAAACAGGGTTCTGGAGTAGGAGAAACTGGAGGCAGACACACAGGAAGTGTGTTGGTCCATGGGGGGTGTGTTGTTGGTGGCGGTGGGTGCCAGGTGATAACTAGGAATCATTGATGACGGAGAGTTAATTTAACTGTGATTTTCTGTCTTATCACCAGGGAGCTGCTTATTAAAAGGGTGTCTGGTGAACTGGGATGAGGTAACAGTGGGTTTGAGTTGACAAGAAATAGGAAAGGGGGAGAAGGGAGAGTGAGACTCACACAGTTAGATAATGGGGAGAGAGAGTTACACATAGTTGGATAAGGGGGAGAAAGAGTGAGAGAGATACACAGTTAGAAAAGGGGGGAGGAGAGAGAGAGGGGAACACACAGTTAGAAAAGGGGGAGAGAGGGAGTAAGAGAGCCGTTGTGGGGGGAAGGATAGTTCAGCTGTGCCAGAAGGGGGGAGGGATAAGGCTATGTTATGTCACCCCCCCTCCCCCCTCCACCCACCCACCCTCTCCTTATTTTACAGCGAGCAACTGGTCAGGTCACACGGCATTGGCTGAGCTCTCCTCCACTTGGGCTGCCTTGCCTTTTTTAGCAGTCCCAAACGGAGACGCGAATTCCACGCCGCTGGCCGACTGACAGAGCGGCAGACGAGAGCCAGCAAATGGGGAGATTAGCAGAGTGGGACCGCCGCCACCGGGACACCACGCGATGGGCCCTCCAGAGCCCGACTTTGCGGCCCTCCACTTTGACCGGGTTCACCGTTGTGATTCGGCAGATCCTCCTTCGAGTACCATCGCTCTCTCGCTGTCCCCGTCCGCCATGGTGGGAGGCTTCACTGCCGTCCCCCCTTAGGAGTCAGATATTTTTAAATGTGTGTGTGTACGCTCCTCTCTCTCTCTGTATCACTCACTCACTCACTCATTCACTCAGTATACTGTTGCGTGGCCCGGTGACCCGGCTTTGTTGGATCTCACGATCGGACCCTGATGTCCGTATATTAGAATACTTTGCGCTCCGGGCTGAACGGAGAGGCGGAGCGATATAACGGTTCGCCGGCCTGTAAGTCTTAATGGGCCCCATTGCATGCTGGGATTACGAAGGTGATTCCCAGGGAGCAATATTCACCCGCCCAGGGCTCCTCAGTGTCTGAGAAGCTGGACGGGCTAAGAGTAGAAATATACCATAAGTCATTTGTGAAATTGGAATGCTTTCAAATGAGTAAGTGGCATGTTTCTCCAATTTCTCACATTTTACTGTTTTGAATCAGTATGAAGCCAAGGGCTCAATTAACTTTCTGAGAGGTTATTTCAGTGGTAAAGTGGAGACGTGAGAAGCATGTATTAAAGCAGGTGATTGAGGTCAAACTGTGTTGGAACAGCCACTGTCAACTGTCAGCCAATCAGAGCTGACCAACCAAAAACCTTCTGAAGCGAAGTGAACCACTACTTTCAAGTCATTTCGTAAGAACAGTGTCAGATATAGGGCAGATGGGTGTCTTGCTAAACCGTCGTCTTATCAGACACTCCTTTTCAAACATGACCGCACACCAGAACAAACAGGATGCGTAATTAGGAGAAGGGAAGGAAGAAAAATAAAGTTAAAGAAAAAAAAAACATAAAAAGTTTGCTTGGTTTCTACGCTTTAACGTTGCAGGGCAACGAGGCTCTCCCAATCCCTCCCCCCCCCCCCCCCCCTCACACACCACCACCCACCCACCCAGACCCCACTGCTGGTGCGCTGGAATGCATTACAACATCCTGATCTATGTTTACTATGCAGCGGCTCCACTCTGGACTGGGGAGGAGGAGCTGTTTATAGAGCCACCATTTGCACAGGAAAGACACGGTCAAACAACGCCGGAGGTCAGCGGAGGAGCCGTATGTAGGTCAGGGCCGCAGGCTACGGTCAAACACCACCAGAGAACACAGTGACACAGGGCTGTCCGCAGGAAGAGATTCACACATGCCACCGCTGGGTTTGGCCGGCGTTAACACCCAGCGTGAGATGTGGTAATGGCGCTGAGGAATGAACCCGCAGAATGGGATCTGATATCAAGAAAGTGAAATAAACAGGATCCGATGTTGGAGGCGAGAGCAACTGTCTGTGTTGTCTAAGGTTGAACTTTACATATTAAATTACTTCAAATGGTTCAGACTGGAGCTGTAGTTTGTCCAATCTTTAAACTGTTAGGAATCTTCACACTTTTGGTGTGTGTGTGTGTTTGTGTGTGTGTGTATGTATGTGTGTGTGACAGTCACATGGCCTCACGTCTGCTGTCGCCTCAGCTGGCGCAACAAGGGTTAATTTCCCCCCCCCCCCCCCCACCATCGTCCGTTCACACTCAGAGGTGATCGGGTTCCCTGCCAGCTGTCTGTCCCCTCAGCTGTTGCCCTCGCCCTTATCCTCTCTCCAGTCCCCCTGTCGCCTGTCCCATGTGAACCTCATGCCCGTCCCCCCTCTATCCCAAACCTCAGGGCCCGGCCTTCCAGCCTCCAGTCTGTCCCTCTCCTCCCTGTGCTCACCCTTTGCCAGGACGGTCAGGACGAAAAGAGACGGCACCCATGGGTGCAGAGCTATTATGTTTGTAATGGTGCAGCCAAGTCACAAGTGTCTCTCTCTCTCTGTCTCTGTCTCTCTGTGTTTGTTTCAGCCCACTGCATTTGGCATTCTCGGGCGCGGTATGAAAAGGCAATGTCGGTTGTCGTCTGAGAAACAGATTGCAATGACTATATATTATGAATGTTTGTTAAGGTTGTTATCGCGCACATGACTCATTTGGATAAATGCGTCATGGTGGCGTAGGAAAAAGGACCGGGCGTTCGGGTTGGTTGAGAGAGTAGCTTAGCATTAACCTTAACATTCAGGGCTTTTAGCAGACGCTCTTATCCATAGTGACTTACAAAAAGTACATTTATCAGAAGAAGGAAAAACAACAATATATCGCTGTCGGTACAGCGAGGATGTTCATAGAACCAAGTGCCAAGCACTAACAAAAGGTTAACCCATTCCCTGTATACTGCAAAGATAGCTAGGATAAGATGATACACAATGCTAAGTACTATTTTTTAAGTTCACGGACGTACAACATACAGTAAGAATGTGAGAGGGGGGTGGTGGGTAAGGAGGGAGGCTTTGCAGAGTCCAGGTGAACTCTGAACAAGTAAGTCTTTAGTCTTTTTCTGAAGCTGGTGAGTAGCACAGATTCACATATTCTTTTCTTTGAAGTGAAAGAGAGTCAACCCATTCCTATCCGCTGGTGTTTAACTAACAAGGTGAACGACCCTGGACTGGCCAAGCCCCCCGGGTTCAGCTCAGATATGGGCACGCACGAAGCCATCCCCCAGCTGGCTGTAGATCAACGCCACTCAGATTCTATTCTACAGTCCCCTCCTGTCGATGTGCCGTCGCCCGTCGTTGTCCTTGTCGTACCTCCTCTCGGGCTGTTGTCTGATTCAGTTCAGAAAGGAAACACAATGGGAACCGCGTCCCCATTGTGTCCTCCCTGACACATTAGTGACATCCATAATCATTTAGTTCTTCATCCCAACCCGTTGGAAATCCGAAGTGCATTAAAATATGGGAGCGATACACTCCCACTTGTGTTCTTTTGTGTCTCAAAACTACAAAGGTTAAGACGTGTGTGTGGGTGTGTGTCATGTGGTAACGTGTGATTGGTGGGCCCTGAACACTGCCTACTCCTCTGCTCTCTCTCCAAGTCCTGTGTTTGATCAGTCCGCTCTTCAAATCAATAGCTCCACTGTACAGGTGGTATCAGGCCTGCTGTGCTGACATCTCCCCAACACGTTGACTCCTCTGTCTGGTATCTGCCCCACTTCCCCCCCTCCCATCCCTCCATCCTCCATGCTCCTTGATCCTATCTGTGTTGTTGTTGTTGTTGGTTTTGTGGGGGCGTTTGGTGGCTCTTTCTCATTTTTCCACGGCCAACTGTGATCCCCCTCCTTTCTCTACACGCTGGTGCTGCTGCTGGTGTTGTTGTGAGTGCCGGGCCCCTGATTCCTACCATCCCACCACAAAGTATTCTCCTCGGGGCTGACTTCGCTCCATCCCTGTCGGATAGCATTTTCCTTGTTGCATCGTCTCAAGGAAGCTGGCTCTCAGGTCCAGGGGTCTTTCTTGATCTGAACGCGGTGCAGAAGACGTCCACCTCCCCCACTCAGGGAAATAAATGCAGGGCAGGCTGGTGCTGTTCTCGGCTATAAGTGGAGCCGTTCTAAACCCTCATCCCAGCGTCTTGTGGAAGCCAACATAGGAGTGTGTAGGTGCGGGCGATGTGGGCTGAGATGAGTGTTCAGTACGTGGCCTGACACCTACTGAAGTCTTCTCATGGGGCCCACGCACACGCACGCTCGAATGCACGGACACAAACACACACACACACAAACAGACACACATGAACAGAGCAGGTTCTACTGCTTCATCACCAACCTTGCTCGGTTAATGTGTGCCACTATTTTATTTTGTTCACAATTTTGGGTCTTTATTTAGCAGCAGTGAAATCTTGGTTTGAGCCGGCTTGTGTTTTCAGAGGAGTTGCTCTAGTTGTGTGCACAACTGCTGCAGTTTGGTATTTGAATATCAGGTTGGGATCACCGGCATTTAAACAAATGTCCCATCGCGTCGCGTCCCGCGGTGATGACTGCGGCTCACAAAGGCAGGCTTGTCATAGCCGAAGCCTGAAAGAGCTGCACCACATTGGTAGGGGGAAATCCCTTGATTGAGGCGGCGAGCTGGGTCCATTAACCAGCCCTCATGGTACATACGGGTGCAATTAGTTAAATCCCCCTACGATCTATGACCTGCCTCAGGCCTTGGTCGTTCCTCTGCGCATGACTCTAGTCTGGGCCATTCCGGTCTGGGACCCACCCATCCATCCAACCTTGACAAAGCCACAAGCATGCTCTCCGTCGCGCCGCGGCTAGGAGCTTTGACTCCAGCTGCTCACAGAGGAGAGGGGACTATTAATAGGGCTGTTTTAGGTGCTGGCAACTGACACTCTCTGTAATGAGGCTTAACCAGCTGGTCAACCTGCCGTCACGGCGGAGCATAGTGGAGTAGAAAGGGAAACATAAGAGACCCCTCTTCCAAACAGGAAGGGATCCCGGCTCCAGTCCCGAAGTCAGAAGTTTATTTATACAAAGTGCTTTTTTTTCTTTCTTTCTCCACTGTAGTCACTGATTGGTGCACATTGCTCAGTAAGGCTGCAGCCTTTCCACCCAATTCAAAGCACTAAAGTTAAAGTGGTAAACCGCAGTTCACAGCTCTGTTTTGGGTGCAACGCAGGCGACTGCGTTTGATCTACCAGATCGCCAATGTTCTCACTCTATTGCCGAGCAAGCCAGAGCATGTCAGCGCACAACCTGTTGGGTTCTGTCCGGATGGAGAGATCATTGTTCAGTGTTTTGATTTGATTTTAATTTGCCGGATGTTTGTAACGCTGCCAGCATGAGCAGGATGTTAAGGCCGAGGGTGAAGGCCGAGGGTGGAGGCCGAGGGTGAAGGCCGAGGGTGGAGGTTGAGGCTGAGGGTGAACGAGCTTGTGGACAGTGTTGCCAGATTGGGCCAGATTTCCCACCCAATCTGGCAACACTGCTCACAGAGATTTTAGCTTGTTTGTCTATATTCCACATCCTGTAGGAAGAACAATTATACAATCAAAAGGTAAACTAGTCCACTCATGTCTCCTTCCTCCCCCCCCCCTCTCCAGGACACGCTGAAGCCGGCCTTCACGGTGACCAGCCTGCCAGGGGGCGTGGTGACCAGCGGGCAGTCCACGGTGCCCACCACCTCCACAAGCATGCAGGTCAGCAGCTCCTTCCCCATCACCAACTACCTGGCGCCCGTCTCGGCCGGCGGCAACTCCGGCGCCAACGGGACCCTCCTGAAAGCCGGCGGCGGAGCCACCTCGGGGGTCATGCAGCTGCCGGGGGGATTCACGTTCATGCCAGGTGTGTGTGTGTGTGTGTGTGTGTGTGTGTGTGTGTGTGTGTGTGTGTGTGTGTGTGTGTGTGTGTGTGTGTGTGTGTGTGTGTGTGTGTGTGTGTGTGTGTGTATTGAGGTTCCATTTCATGCTTCATTGACCAAAAGTGCTTCTCAAGGAGTCTCCATCCCACTCTAATATAATATCCACTTTTTCTCTAAACTGAAAATGAAACGCCGGCAAAATGAAAGGCGAGCTGGAAGGTCTGAGAAGATGACTGAAATTGAGACGCTAATGCTAACAGTGATGCTAACACTCGATATGATAAAAACTAATAGTTTACTGGCAAATGTTTACTGGTTTGTTCCGTTGGATCACCTCGCATTCAGCCGAGTCAACCACAGTAATAATAATATCGATGATAATAATAATATAGATACGTGCTAGTGTGCTTTGTGACGTAGACTTGTTGCTTTATTGTGAACACCGCTGAAAACACCATCATGAGGCTTCTGATGTGAAAATGTCGTAGAGAGATTGTGACGATGGGGACCACTCAGCATCCATCTTTGGCCTCCTGTGTTTGAAGTGAGGCTCATGACAAGACCCCCGGCCCCGCCCCTCCGCCCTGGTCCTGTCCTTTGTCTCCCCGTCGATTCTCTCGCCACAACACCTCATAACCCTCATCGTCTTTGGGTGCCATTCATTCATTTATTAAAGAAGATATATTCATATTCAGGTCATGCTGAGGGCTACAGCCTTTTGAAAGCTCTGTCAGAGGAATAATTTGGCTTGCAGCGCACAATGGACTCGGGCCAAGAGCCGAAGAACACTGCGCTGTAATTAGTCATGAATATTCGAAGGAGGACAGACGGTATGAGCCCCACTGTTGACAATGGAGGTGCTTCTGTCTGGAGGACACGGCCCATCCTGAGGCTGGACACGGGGTGCACATGCGCACATGCACACATGCACGCATGCACGCATACACACATACATGCACTCGCGCACACGTGCATGTACTCGCACACACACACATACACTCGCACACACGCATATACTCACACACACACACACAGACATGCATATGCACACTTATGCACTCACACACACACACATGCACTCGCATGCACACATGCACTCGCGCACACACATGCACTTGAACACACGCACAAATACACACACAGAGGCCATGTTTACTGCTGCTTGAACCAAATATGATTGGACGTCATGCTAGGGTTCTAACAGGGACGTCATGCTAGGGTTCTAACAGGGACATCATGCTAGGGTTCTAACAGGGACGTCATGCTAGGGTTCTAACAGGGACGTCATGCTAGGGTTCTACTAGGGACGCCATGCTAGGGTTCTAACAGGGACATCATGCTAGGGTTCTAACAGGGACGTCATGCTAGGGTTCCACCAGGGACGTCATGCTAGAGTTCTAACAGGGACGTCATGCTAGGGTTCCATCAGGGACGTCATGCTAGTGTTCCACCAGGGACGTCATGCTAGGGTTCCAACAGGGACGCCATGCTAGGGTTCCACCAGGGACGTCATGCTAGTGTTCCACCAGGGACGTCATGCTAGGGTTCTAACAGGGACGTCATGCTAGGGTTCCACCAGGGAGTTCATGCTAGGGTTCCACCAGGGACGTCATGCTAGGGTTCTAACAGGGAAGTCATGCTAGGGTTCTACTAGGGACGCCATGCTTGGGTTCTAACAGGGACGTCATGCTAGGGTTCTACTAGGGACGTCATGCTAGGGTTCTAACAGGGACGTCATGCTAGGGTTCTACTAGGGACGCCATGCTAGGGTTCTAACAGGGACGTCATTCTAGGGTTCTAACAGGGACATCATGCTAGGGTTCTAACAGGCCTCTGACCCGATAGTAAGGCTGGGTATCGTGGCCAATTTCCTAAATCGATTTGATTTAGATTCATAAGGTTCTGAATCGATTAATCACAATTCGATTTGATTCAATCTGCTCTTAAGTAATGAAAATGGCTCAACTGTGTTACAAAATACAAATGTACTTTATTTTTTCTCTTCATCTTAAACAACAGTTTTTAAGAGCAAACTTGTAAATTGGACAGTTTAAACTTGAGCTGTAAACAAAACTGTCTCAAGTCTCAAAAGTGCAATTTTGAATTTAGAAAGGAATTGCAAGTGAAAGTGTACTTGAACTACAACATTCCATCACTGCAAATTGGATTAAGGCATTGTTTATTAAAATGCTAAAATAATAATAATGGTAACAAAAATAAAAAATAAATAGATCTCATGCCCTATGAATTGATGTTGCAAAATTTAAATAAAATCCATCCAAAAAAAAAAAAAAAAAAATTTTTTCACCCAGCCCTACCTGATAGTATTCGAAACAAAAGGACCTGCTGTGAGGCTCCTTACGTGTGTGAGATATACTTGTTGTTTCTAATGCTGTGCAGAACAATCCTGTATTGTGTATGTGTACAGCTGTGGCAGCATCCAGTGGCTGGGGGCAGACAGAGAAATAGAATACCGCTGAGGTGACTGATGACTGAAGAAACAAGCCATGCAGGCCTCTCTGTGTTGAGCTATCCTGTGGTGTTTGTTATGTCTCTCCCAATCTCTTTAGTTCCTCTGCATTCATTTCCCCCTTTCATCACGTATAACACCTTCCACTTGTTTCTCTTTCACCCTCGCTTTCTCTCCCTTCTAAGCTCCTTTGTGTGCAACACCTTAAACTTTTGTCTCCCTCTCGCTCTCTCTCTGCACCCTATGCCGCTCTCTCGTTTCCTGACGTCGCTCTCTGTCTTGCACCCCCTGTCTGGCACCACCTGTCTGGCACATGGCAGGACTGGCAGGTGGAACAACAGACCCCCCCCCCCCCCCCCCCCCCCCCCCCAAGCGCTGACCACGGCCCCAGTAGACGGCCTGCTGAGCCCCCGTAAAGCAACTGTTTGGAGGAGCCTGTGGACAAATTGGACGGGAACAATATTTACACTCCGTTTGAGTAGGGTTCAGAGAGTAGGGCCCGACGGTGGGAGAACTCGAGGATTTGTAAACGACGGTTATGCACGTTTCTCGAAACGATGACAAGAAAGGCCATAGCGATTTTCTTTTGTGCGTTCTAATGCCGCTTTGACAACCTTTCAAATTGTCCACCCCTGAACAATGATGTCATAAAACAATAAAGCCGGAGGTAGATTTGCTTTTCAGCCACGAGTTTTGCATCGTGAAGGGAATTGCTTACACACTCGTGTAAAAACATACCTGTGCGCTGCATGTGTTACTGGAGGATTCGCCAAGAGTAGTACGTTTCAACCATGCTACGCGAACCACCGGTGGTACATGAGGGTACTGCAGGTTCTAGATGGGATTTCATTCCTAAAAAAGGCGCATTTATTATAACATAAATCAAAATATAGAAGAAGTAGCTA
This sequence comes from Pollachius pollachius, assembly GCF_949987615.1. Taxonomy (NCBI): domain Eukaryota; kingdom Metazoa; phylum Chordata; class Actinopteri; order Gadiformes; family Gadidae; genus Pollachius; species Pollachius pollachius. The sequence continues at coordinate 6,620,180 of NC_136935.1, forward strand.
AAAGCAAGTACATCTCCGGCCTCACCAGCGCTAATCCATAAGTAACTAAACTAAACGCACCTAACTTGTCTCTTCCTGTATGTCTGTCTGATGGTCGGTACTTCTGCCGTCTGTCTGTCCACTCATTCGTCCGTTTCTCCCCCCCCTCCCGTTACAACCTCCCCCCCACGGCGTTGCCCCCTCCAGCAGGCACGGCCCTTCCCCCTGGCACCCCCACCATTCCTCTGAGCCAGCTGCAGCACCACTCTCTGGCGCTGGCGGGCCAGCACGCCGCGCAGGGAGCCCAGGCCGTGTTCCGCTTCCCCGCCGCAGTCTCCCTCGCAGGTGACACCCCCCCCCCCCCCCCCCACCCCACTCCCACCCCAACTGCCTACTCGCTAGCCTCTTGCTAGCATCTCGTTAGCCTCTTGCTAGCATCTCGTTAGCACCACGCTAGCATCTCGCTAACATCTAGCTGGCCCCCACGCTAGCCTCACACTAGCCTCGTGCTAGCCTCTCGCAAGCCGCTATCTACTATCTCGTTAGACTCTCGCAAGCCTCTTGCTAGCCTCTCGTTAGCCTCTCGCAAGCCTCTAGCTAGCATCTTGCTAGCCCCTGGCTCACATCTAGCAGGCCCACAGACACACCCCGGTCCGCGGCCGCAATCACTATAAAATTAGTCCACTGGTTCCATACCGTTTTTTGGACCGTGACCCCGTTTCCAGCTCTGAAGACCCCTAACTTTAACTTGATGCACCTGCTTCAACATAAAAAGTTTTACCTAATCAACAGTTGCGGTTATTGTCAAAGATCCGGTGAACGTGATGGCATCGCCCTACCACCCACCCATGGATCAGGAGTCGTTTGCTCGTGGCTCTGAGTCATAAGCGTGTCAGTATGTTTATACTGGAAGTCTATGAGACCTTTTGAAACAAGAGGAATCAAACGTGGTGGGGATCCCCGACCCCACAGCTGGGAGCCACTGCATAAGCGTTGAGGGGGCCCGATTACATTCGACTTGTCCTAATGTGTCTCAATATGTCTCTGACGATAAGTATGTGTTTTAATTACTATTATTACTGATTTGTTTGTCCTGTGCTTTGATTTGGGGGTCAGAGAACAGTTTAGCCTTTCTGACGTTCAAACACACTCTGTTTCTGTGAGTTGCTTCTAAAAAACAAACATGGATGCATCTGTTGGTTAATGTCTCTCAGTGGAACGAGGGTGAGACTCAGATCCACACTACAGTTGGAAAGGGGAACTGGCCTGCAGATACACAGGCGCTCTGAGGGGAAGGTGTGGACACGGCTTGGGGGTTGGGGGCGGGTGTTTTAGTGGGTGAGTGCGTGCGTGCTCCAGAGGAGTCCCACGCCATCTGCACCCGTACGACCCCCACTGTGGGCAAGGAGCAAAGCATAGTGGCTAGGGTCTGGGGTTTCAGGTGTCAGGTGTCAGGTCGTGGGTCTAGAGTCCCTGGTCTAGGGTCTCAGGTAGCGGATCTAGGGTATCAGGTCTAGGGTCTCCAGTTTAGTGGAGGTTCGATTCCCTCAATGTCCGCATTCTAGCCTGTGAGCCTTCTAGAGCAAGCAGCGTAGCCCCTAGCCTTGTGAGACATCCTGATCTAGAGAGCTTGGTTCCTCTGTACAGAGCAGACCTGCCTCCATCCAATCCTAAGCCTGAACCAAAACTTGAAATGTTTTAGGACCAATCAGGGCTCAGGGGAGGGAGATTCAGATCTTGAAAGACAAGGTCTGCTGAATAAATAAAAAAATAGCTGAACAGGAGACTAAATAAGGATGTTGAAATATGACCAGAAACCTTCAGTATTTTGCTTAGACAAGAGCTGAGAGTTCTTTAAACGACGTAAGGGTGAAATGACTGCACATGTGAGAACCAGGGCGGTCTCACAAGGCTACTGATCTGAACGAAGTCTATAAAAATGGAACACGGCAGAGAGTCAGACTGACACAGGCAGATCTTGAAGATGGTAAGAAGGGATGTGAGGTTGTTTTCAGTAGATGGTCTTGTGCTCAAGATGCAATGTGTACTTTGGTTGCTCTGCATAAAGTTTGCGGTTTTGTTAAATTTCATTAAGGTAAGGTGTATTTCTCTGAGATATACATATTGTCAATGATCCTTAGTTCTTCTTGGCAGTGACCATACAAATGAGAATGACATTTGACACAATGGTGCTCAAAGTAACAAAAACAGCTAAATATACAAAACTTTACTCTGTCAGTCCAGTTTATTACTTTAATAAACTAAACCAATGTTTCAGAAACTCTAAAAGTCTTAAAGTCTTAAATGTGGCCAAACACAAACAAAAACTTAGTGCGATTTCACACGCAGACAAACGGTACCGACCTCAGCCCAAGAGCGCCATCTGGTGGCCAGAGTCTGAACTTCGACGCCCGTTCCGTTTATACTTCCCTTCCAGCATTTCCTTTCCTCTTCTCTCCGTGCAGCGACGGCGAGCATGCCGGCCAACATCGTCACAACGTCGGGCTCGGCGGGTCACATGATGTACCCCAGTCCCCACACGGTGATGTACACCTCCTCGCCCGCGCTGACCGACGGGGGGCTGGCCGTGCTCAACGCCTTCTCCCAGGGCTCCTCCTCCATGCACGTGTCCCACGGCCAGGGCCAGGACTCAGGTGAGACCTCGGAGCTCCCAGCCTCCCCCTAACGCCCCAAACAGTGTCTCGTACTTTTAACCCTAGGACCCTAGAATAGGATGCCTAGCCCCTGTCTGCTGATTAGTGACATGTATCTTAAAAATATTATTAACAGTGGTGTATACGTAGTTTTGTATTTGAGGCATTTTTCCCACATTTGTTGAAATCAGACTGAATTCCATGAATCAAATCCTCTGACAAATCCTTTTTTGTCTGCGTACGTGTGTTTCTGCATGCGTGTCTTTGTGTGCGTTTGTGCTTGTGGGTCTCTCTCTGCGTGTGTGTGTGTGTGTGTCTCTCTGCGTGTGTGTGTGTTTCTCTGCTTGTGTGTGTGTGTGGTTGTGTGTCTCTCTGCTTGTGTGTGTGTGTGTGTGTTTGTGTGTCTCTCTCTGCTTGTGTGTGTGTGTGTGTGTGTGTGTGTGTGTGTGTCTCTCTCTGCTTGTGTGTGTGTGTGCGTGTGTGCCCCCAGGTGGTGTCCCCCAGGTGTTCCTGGCGGCCCCTCCGGGCTCGGTGCAGATCCCCGTCTCAGCGGTGCAGCTTCACCCAGTACGGCAAGATCTCCATTTCACAAGTGAAACTCCCCTATTCTCCCTCCGCAACCAGCATGCCACTGAGTGCCACTAACGCATGGCGGCGGCGGCCCCTTGTGGCGGGCTCTGACACCCAGCGTCCACACCTTACATCAACCACTCGTACTGGGACGTGTGTCTGTGTGTTTGCGCTTTTGTGTGTGTATGCGTGTGTGGTCTTTCTTTGGTCTGTCTGTTCTTGTGTTTATCCGTTTGTGTGTGTGTGTCTGTTCTTGTGTGTGTATGTGTGTACTTAAGTGTACACATTTATACTTGTATACTATCATATGCAACATGCTCCAAAAGGTTTTTTTTTATCCAAGAGAGCGAGCTGAGGAGCACTGCATGGAGAGACTAACGCTGCAGTGAATCAGGAAGTCATCATGCGTGTTGTGATTGGTTAAAGTTATCATTGGGTTGTGATTGGTTCAGGAAGTCTTTGGGAGTGTTGTGATAGTTATCCCTCCTACTGTTGCAATTGGATAATGAAGTAAGAGAAGCGTGGCTGTCAGTTTGGTATAATGTTATCAATGTAGACGCGTTTTGAACCTAAAAATGTGTAGACTTGAACACAAGAAACGCCGCTGTAGTGTAATGCGTGTTTATATTTCATGTCGTCACCTTGCGCATGTTTCACTAGAGTTACATAACCCATCAACACAATCAGTCGGTTCTGCTCGGAGTTACCAGTAAACGGATGGGGGGGGGGGGGGGTCGGTTATTAGCTATTACACTGCAACAACAGATTGCACCAGTTAGAGTGTTGCCAGATGGCCCAGCGTGTGTGCGGCGGTATCCCACCAGAGCGAGCTGCCATCCAATCGGGCAAGGTCACGTGACCGCCCCCGCCTGCCACCGGTTGGTGCGTTCTAACGTGGGCGTGGTCGTCTCCCCTCCGCAGATGGTGATTGGACAGCAGTCGAGCGGCAGTAGCAGCACCCTGACAGAGCTGCAGGTGGTGAACCTGGACGCGGCCCAGGGCTCCAAGGGGGACTGACGGGCCGAGGGCGCCCCCTGCTGGAGCGGAGCCGCCGGCGCCCAAGGACAGACCCACTGACACGTGGGACGGACTGAGGTTTCTATTTATTGCTGCCTTCCTCTGCGAAACCGTGCGTCACGGCGTGGCCTGGCGACACACACACATAAACAGACACACACACACAATCAAGGGCCTATGTGTTGCTTATCCATGTGAGTTCATGTAATATATATTTAGATAGATATATATAGATATATATATTTGCTAAATAAATATACTGCGCTGTTCACCACGGCCGTCATTGTAACCTTTTTTCTATACCACAGATGGTGTTGTTGTGCTTGCGCATGCTTATTTTGAAATGAGTCAGTACACACACACACACACACACACACACACACACACACACACACACACACACACACACACACACACACACACACACACACACACACACACACACACACACACACACACACACACACACACACACACACACACACACACACACACACAAACACACACACACACAGAGAAAGTGCCACCATTTCACACCAGCCAAAGAGACATTCACTTGTCTGAATGTTCAAGTGTGAGTAGCTTGCGTTTGTGTATTGCGTTTTCATTTGTGCGTACCTTGACATTTGTATTGTGGTGAGGACATTGATATTGACTTTATTTGGAAAAAATGTACATAGCACATTTTTCTAATTGAAACTTTGTATTTTGGCCTGTTTAAGTTTGTACAACAGCATGTCTGTTTTTGTTTAGTTTTTTTTGTACGTCGTTTTGTATCTATATGGAAATGGTTTGCATAGAGAAACGATAAATGATAAATAATATTTGAAGATTAATAATATACAAAGATGATTTTGTGATTTAAGATGTCATTACATCAACCCAGATAATTTTCCATCTGGAAATGATGCGATAGATAGCATCTTTAAAAATGTGATATTTCGCTGAAATAATATTTTAAGTACAGCCTAACGTACTGATAGTACTACTTCAATATCGTTTCAATTATCAGTCAACTAAAGCAAAGAATACAGCTCAGATTAACAACAGTCGTTACATTTTAAACCCAGTTCATTAACTTGATGATATTTGCACTATCAAGACCATTAGCAGCATTGATTTATTTAAAGGGAGCCTGACCCCCTCTGTTGGTTTAAATGGTTTGGCGGTGGCATTTATATCATATTCCCTTGCAGGTAGCTATTCTATCACACTCATGAGGTGATTGGGTATCAATCAATCAATTTCATCAAATAGTGAGTTAACGATGAATTAAAATCAAGGTATTTTCTTGACACTGCTCACAAACGGCCTTTAGTGAACCCATCAACCTGCTATATTGTACAAAGCAACATGTGAATGTAAATCTACGGCCCCTATGCTAAGACAATAGACTTTATGAAAGAACAGTGTCCCACTTGGTTTCCACGCACAAAGGTTCCGTGGTGTAGAACGACAACATTGCCGCTGGGTACACACGCATCGCTTGTATTTTTGAGTGTTCAAGTTTATATATAGGCTATATTTTGTGAAAGGAATTAAGGCCCTGTTTATATGTGCAGACTGTGCACGATTCTCCATGATGTTATGAGGATGTTTAGTAACAGAATGAACCGCTGTGCCTTTTTGAATTCCGTGGCTGTTTTCCCATGACGCGCTCTTCGTAACGGGGCCCATGTCGGATTTGAATCTCTTGTAGGGCCCTCTGACGCAACATCTGACCTATTGCATGATACTCCTCACTGAGTGGGACAGGGTTTGGGAATCCAGGTGAACACGATGTGCCACATGACCCGGCATGTCAGACTGTGACTGAGAGCCAATGGGGGGAACGCCACCGATAGACCCATGCCAGGCATCGCTGCGTGCTCATTGGCTGGCAGACGACAGGAAGCGGTGTTGTTGAAACTACTGCTTTCTTTCCGTGCGTCTGTTCATGTGGTTGTGCTTCGGCTTCGATCCCCCGCGGAGCTGTTGGCTCGGTTCTGACGGGGGAAGAGACTGTTTAGGATCAGCGGAGACCGCTTCTGTGCCGGCGTTTACACTCTGAAGTATTAATAACTGTTTCAATATCCTCCATGCTTATTTCAGTGCCACCGAGAGCTAAAAAAAAAAGGTATCTATTTTGGATTTATTTTTATTTAGTCTTTTGTTTTTTGGGATGTTTGTGTAACCTTATGTACAGACTTTTGTATTAAAAACAACAAACCAAGCAATGACCATGCGTCGGGCTACAGAAAGCTGTGTTTTAATGTATTTATTGGGACGGAGAAGGTTTGAACAAAGCCTGATTTTTGTGTGCGATGACAGGCGTTGGATGGAGATGGTCGTATGAATCAATGCCCCTGAGTGATGGATACTGCTTACAAAATGAGTGTGAGGCATTGATGCTAGTGCTGAACAACGCAAATGCTTATACCATGGGCTGCAAAAGTAACAGAAGTCACACTTGCCTTCAGTCAAAAGTAAAGAAAAATAATCTAAGAATCCCCAATCCCCAATGTACAGAGTTAAGCAGCAATGAGGTTACCACGATTAAACAAAAGCGAAGTGGAGCGCACGGTACAGTGATTGGTCTGAGCTGAACAAACGAAGAATAAAAGAAAAGCAAACAGAAAAACCAAAACAAGCTTGTTAACTATTTCACAAACCGAGTAAACCATGCAAGAAATGTGAGCGGTGGGAGCCAGGGGAGAACCCGAGCCTAGCCAATGAGCTTCTAGCAGAGGGGAGGGAGGCGGGGTCCCCCCAGTAAAGTAAGGCGTGGCGTCTTCTCCAAAACAAAGTGCGGGCCGCTAACTATCCAATCGCCCGACGCTGGTGGGCTGCGTTCCAAACCAACGATGTAAAAATGACACACGCGTATATACACGGTAACTTCATGCGCTTACAAACCAGACGACGGCCATACTGCTATTGTACATCTACAATTTACACATGTCCTACAAGGTGGTAACGAATAGATGTAAAAAACTTACATGATTGTTTTTCTTAACATATATATATGAAATTTGACTATTCGTAAATCGCCAACATTATATTTTTTTGGTTTAAGAAAAAAGGTTCAAAAGTGAAAAGTGTTTCCGTGTTTCGTATATGTACATTATGAACAAGTAAAGAAGTTAATGTGCAATTCTGATCCAATGCAAACAGTTGCATACGCAAGCCGGGCTGTTGCGATTCTCGACTGATGCTGGGGCTCAAAACACAATGATCGAGGCTCAATCAATCTGTTTATCCGAGAACCGTCTCAATCCTGCATAGCAACAGCAAATCTCAACACACACACAAACTGGCACGCATACACACCATGAAGACTACCCTGCCCCCTAACCACATGTCAATCATACCAACATCCAGACTGGGAACATTCAATGAGCACCAGTATATAGAACATTTCATAGCATGAACATTATCTTTTATATTACTGCATATTGCAATGAATGTAGTCAAATGAATCCTTGATCATTATGGTGAAACCTCTTGTCTCAAGAGTCACAGCAACAAAAAGCATGAAAACAATACTGTTGGTAAATGTAATACCTCACAACCAGTCGGAATCGCGTCCGAAAGGAAATTAACTACAGCATGACTTTCGGTCTGTGCACCTCCTGCACCTCATCAAGACAGGACAGCCAGTTACAGCCTACCCCAGTGGATAGCATCACCAAGTTCCCAGCTCGTATAGTGGGGGAGGAATGTGCTAGTCTTGAGCTTTTTAATACCTAAATAGCCTAGGAGTAATGCCCCCTTTCCCCCAAATTGCCACGTTGGCAGGAAATAACAAAGAATAATAGGCAACCGGTGCAGCTCAAAGAGAAGTCTGGAAACAGTTGAGAACATTCCTTATTGGTGGGATTGTAAAGATGCTAAACATTAGAGTAATTAGCTTGTGATTGGTGCGGGCGCGAGTGGAAAGCAGACCGCTTGAAGCCGGTTCGGTTATCTAGGTCATGAGAAGAAGTGTCGTCCTAGTCTATTTAGGTTATGCTGATCGTTTAAAATGTATTGTTCCCTATTCTACACAAAAAAGGCAACCTGAAAGCAAAAGTAAACGATAAAAACATTTTAAGAGAGCTTGGCATTTCAATCATGATGTCAAGTGTCTTTGATGCGGTTGCTTAAATTATCCTTTCCCTCCCGTATTCTTTTAGTTATTAGAAGTAGATGATCAAACAGGCTGGAAAAGGCTTAACACCTCCCCAAGAAACAAACAAACAATTAAACACATGATGTTAACGAATAAAACACAAATTAAAGTGAACACCTGTAACGGAAAGGTGTGACTCCACATTAAGGCATGGACACTGACAAACGCTTGATACCAGGAACCATAAATAAATATTTATCGAGACGCACACACACTCGCAAACACACTCATCCCCGGAGATCACTTACTCTAGGGAATCACTTACTCACACTCACCTCGTGGCTGGCCAGAAAGCAGAGGAAGTAGAGGAGGAAGCGTGATAATGTGGAGGCTGTGTGTGTGTTCATATTTAGCTCAACCTCCTTCAACAGGAGGCCACACAGACACAACACCCCCCCCCCCTCCCCATTTACCCTATACTGCGCCTCCTCCTCCTGCTCTCTGGAGCCCCTATTGGGCAGTGTTTGCATTGCACCCTGACGAGGGCGACGGGCTGAACAGACAGCCTACACTGGAGTCCGACAGACTGGTGGGGTGATGATGGAAGCGTGGGGGGGAACAGCTGGCGAAAAACTGTCTTCTCTTTCATTTCTCCCACCCCCCCCCCCCAAACAATTGCTTGTTGGTTGGTGATTGTTCACTGTTGTTCCCGCCTTACCCCCCGCGCCTCCCCGACCGACCCCCACGCTCGATGTCCAGAGGGGGGGGGGGGGGAGAGGGGGGGTTACGGCGAGGACGTGGCGGTGGCGTGGAACTTGACGAAGGCGATGGCCGCCAGCTCTTTGCAGAACTCCTCCAGCACGATCACGCCCTCCAGGAGAGTCATGTGGTCCACGCTGCGGCAGGAAACACACACACAATGAGAAACGCACACAATGAGAAACACACACAATGAGAAATACACACACAATGAGAAATCAGGACCCCACAAAGACATCAGGAACAGCCCAGCGGACTGAGACGATAGTGAGACGATAGTGAACCCTTTAGGTCCACTACAGACTGAGACGATAGTGAGACGATAGTGAACCCTTTAGGTCCACTACAGACTGAGACGATAGTGAACCCTTTAGGTCCACTACAGACTGAGACGATAGTGAACCCTTTAGGTCCACAACAGACTGAGACGATAGTGAACCCTTTATGTCCACTACAGACTGAGACGATAGTGAGACGATAGTGAACCCTTTCGGTCCACTACAGACTGAGACGATAGTGAGACGATAGTGGGCCCTTTGGGTCAACAACAGACTGAGACGGTAGTGAGACGATAGTGAACCCTTTAGGTTACCTGCAGACTGAGACGATAGTGAACCCTTTAGGTTACCTGCAGACTGAGACGATAGTGAACCCTTTAGGTTACCTGCAGACTGAGACGATAGTGAGACGATAGTGAACCCTTTCAGTCCACTACAGACTGAGACGATAGTGAACCCTTTAGGTTACCTGCAGACTGAGACGATAGTGAACCCTTTAGGCCCACTACAGACTGAGACGATAGTGAACCCTTTAGGCCCACTACAGACTGAGACGATAGTGAGACGATAGTGAACCCTTTGGGTCCACTAAAAGATTGATACGATAGTGAAGACCTTTGGGTCCCCTACAGACATCAGGAACCCTACAGCGGACTGAGCAGAGCATCACTTACTTGACTCCTTCCGGCTCCAGCCCGAGCAGCCTCTTCCTCACCAGCAGGAGTTTGGGGGTGAAGTCGGGGATGCGCTGAATCCTCAACATGAGGTCCCCCACAACCTGCCCACCGGAGAAAACACGCAGGTCAGTCCACGCTCGCACGCTTCCATGCACTTCCTGCTCAACCGACCCAAATCCCGCCAGACACTCACGATTACGTTAGTGTCCATGTGAACAATACTGTTGGAAAATGTAATACCTCAAAACAGATCGGGATCGCTAGAAACATACTCAAAGAGTAGGACCGTAACCGAATGATTCAGCCCAATTAAAACTAACACGCGGTGTAAACATGGCTTCTATTCCCTCTTCTGATGCGAACGCTAACGAGATATTTAGCCCCTAGCTCATCTGAGGCTTGCACTGTATAAACCAACGGCTTCTACCATCTGGTACGGGAAGGGGGCGGGCTCTTACCCTGAAGATGAACCTAAGGAGACGGGGGCGGGTCTCACCCTGACGATTAATCTAACGAGATGGGGGCGGGTCTTACCCTGACGATGACAGAGAAGAGGGAGCGGCAGCCAGGGGCCAGGTTGATGTAGGGGTCCAGCAGGTACTCGTGCATGTGGGGGTGGGGCAGCAGACACAGCTTGGAGAGCACAGAGGTCACCTGCAGGTTCACCTCGTAGGGCTGGGGGGGAGGGGAGAGAGGGGTCAAAGGTCGCTGATGCAGCCGCTATCAGAGAGACAGGAAACCCGTTTTTATCCAAAGTGACTTCCAATAAGTACATTTGTCCGAAGAAAGAGAAACCATTCATAACGCATACATATTCAGTTTGAACTTTTGTTTTTGATTCACGGTTTAATGTTCGTCTGGAGTAAAAAAAAGACAGTACAAAAAGGTAAATACATTTGTAGAAGGGGTGGGTTTAAACTTTAAAAGGATCTCATTCATAAATGTTTATTTTCAAAGTAGAGCACTGCAAAAATTGCAATAATTACACATTGTCATTACACAAGTGTCAAGCTGTGTCATTCAGACGGGTGAGATTTAAACGGCTACCGAAACGTGTCGGTGTGTGCGTGGTGACACATCAGTCAAACACACAAATAAACAACGACAATGGGCCCACCTGATCCAGGACCCGCCCCATCCTGTCGAAGAGCACCTTCAGGAAGTGGCCCTCGAAGAAGGGTCTCTCTAGGTCACACTTCTCGATGGGCTTGGGGGTCCCTCGCCAGTCCCAGCGCTGGCACACCCCGCAGTAGTCCCTGAACTGGAGAGGCAGAAAGACACAGGGCTCAGTGCGTTATTCCACACGCCAGTGGAATAACGCACTGCGCTGCTACTCCAGTGTTTACGGTACACTGTAGTGGAATAACGCACTGCACTGCTACTCCAGTGTTTACGGTACACTGTACTGGAATAACACACTGCGCTGCTACTCCAGTGTTTACGGTACACTGTGACTCGCTTTGCATAGAAGCTAAATTATTCAATATTGACAGCAGTACTACTACACTAATGTCAGCCAATCAGGAACCACATCGACTGATGTAATTGTTTCTGATTGGCTCACATCATTGTCCAAGGAGTATCGATGGTTACTCATCAGAAACAGGGTTTCTCAATGACACGCTGTCTCCCCCCCATCCCAACACATTCCTTACCCCACTGGGAGTTCCTCTGAGGAACCACAGCTAACAGGGGGTCCTCACCTGTCTGTGAGCGTCTCTCAGGTAGGTGTCGTAACCCGTGCCCTCCACGTGATAGGACGACTTGGCCTCGTCCGGCACCAGACACAGGAAGCTGCAGGAACGAATGAATGAACAAGCCGATCATATAAGTTTTAGCGTGTGTGTGTGTGTGTGTGACTATAGGTGTGTGTGTGTGTCTGTATATATATATGTGTGGCCTCAGTGTGTGTGTGCACTGACCTGTTGACAATCTTGTGGACCTCTGTCTTGCCGTCTGTCTTGCCGTGGTCGGGACTCTGCAACGGAGACGGACTCAGCCAGTCGGAGCCGGTCAGCCTGCCGTCGGCAGAGGGGTCGTCCCCGAAGAGGGGGTCCTCCTCCAGGTCTCTGAGGGGGGAGGGGGACACAGAAGAACCTCAAGTCTAAACTCAAACCTAGTATGTACGGCTTGTTTTGCACATATAACAGACGTGTTCCCTCATCGAGTCGTTGCAGTTTTGCGTGTTTCTCTAGTTTGTCAGAGAGAGAGAGAGAGTGAGAGAGAGACAGACTGTGAGAGAGAGTGACAAACATGACTAAACTCAAACCTAGTATGTACGATTTATTTTGCACATTTAAAAAGAAATACGCAGTTTTGCGTGTTTCTCTATTTTGATTCAGAGACACGCTTAGAAAACAGTTTGAATAGTTTTCTATTGCAAATGAGGATCTCTCTCAGAAAGAACTTCCAGGAAGACTCTTACGAAGCCTGGTATTTATCTCCCTTCTACATTTCTGTGTCCAGTGCGACCACATATGAAACAAAGACCACAGTGGAAAAACACTGGTGCCACTGGTGATGACTAACCATTTCAGACTGGTTGGCAGCTTGGAACAATATTCTCTTCTAAGCTGAAACAGGGAACCACGCCCCTTTACTTTGGGGAACATTTAAATGCGAGACCATGAACTAAGAGTCAATGCCAATGTTGAACTTAAGAGGAACACAGTGAGAGAGAGAGAGAGGCAGAGGCAGAGAGAGAGAGAGAGAGAGAGAGAGGGAGAGAGACAGAGAGAGAGACATAGACATTGAAAGAGAGTGAGAGCCAGAGAGAGACAGCGAGAGATAGAGACAAAGACATTGAAAGAGTGAGAGAGACCGTGAGAGAGAGACAGAGAGAGTGAGAGACATCCACATCAGCGTCAGGATTCCCGCGGCCGACGGGGGGTCATAGGTCAAATCCGGGGCAGCTCCTTACACGGCGTCGTGGGCCAGGCCGTTCTCGAGGGGCTCCTCCGCGGGCTTGTTCTCCAGGTAGTTCCTCTCCTCCAGGCTGCGCAGAAGCAGGCTGAACAGGATGTGCTGGCTGGGCTTCTGGATCAGCTGCTCAAACAGCCGCAGCGTCATGATGCTGATCTGGGTGGGTGGAGAGAAAGGACAGTGTGAACACCGGACCCCCCAGTGTACAGAGGGCATGCTGAACACCGGACCCCCCAGGGAAGAGGACATGCTGAGGCGCAGGCTAAAGAGCCTGAGACCGTAGTGAAGGCTTTTGGGTCCACCACAGCAGACTGACACGATACTGAAGCCCCCGTCCTCTAGGGGCGTCCTCTCTGACGATAACGAGGCCGGGTAAGTCGGCCATGAATGTATCCTACACTTTTAGTTATTACTCTGTAATTGCTAATTCAATCTCATACATATCATTCAGGTTTTTTTTGCTAGTTTCGGGAAATCGTTTTGCAGGGTTTTTACTTGGACTTAAACAACGTTCCCAAAGAACTTTAGTGTCTTTTTCGGCGTTGCGGATTTTTCTTTAAATCGTAAGCGATTCCTAAAAATGTAATCTCATAAATTCTTAAAAATAGATTTAATTATATATTATTATTATACTTATTTTGATTATTGGTAGTTGCCCTCTCATGAAAAACGCAAGGAGGGTAAAGCTGACATAGCTACACACAATGAATGCATGCATATAAAAACATGATGATGATGATGACGATGACGATGCTGACCTCGTCCGACAGGTGGTCGCAGTGCTCGATGAGCCTGTGTCTGAGGGGGTAGCGCGTCACCCCCGTGGGGGTCTCCGCCTCCCGCTCCTCCCCCAGCAGGAAGTAGACCATCTCCTGCAGCAGGGCCTCCGACGTCACCTGCCTGATGATCCGGTTCAGCAGCGCTGTGGAGGTCAGGATGCCCACCTCAGACCTTAACACACAGACACAGGGGACACACACAGGGCACGCACACATACAACCACAGGGCACGCACAAACACACACACACACAGGGCACACACAAACACACAGGTCACGCAAACACAGACAACCACACACACATACAACCACAACCGCACACACAGACAGACAGACAGACAGACAGACAGACAGACAGACAGACACAGGGCAAACAGACAGACAGACACACAGGGGGCACACAAACACATGTGTGTTTAGATTAAATGAATGGTGCAAGAATTCCCCATCCACCATTAAACCAGGTCAAATCTCTGGAAATCAGGAGTGAAAACGCCCTAACAGAACCAGAGTAAGAGTGGTAGCTACTGAGTATTTACTTAGTTCGCTTTTATCTGAGGCCCCTTCAGACTCGCGTGATTCAAGAGCCATTAAGGGTTCTGGAAAGTGAGTAAAACCGGTAAGCCACTCTGAGTCCGTCCTGAGAGTGATAACACTGCACTATCATAAAAGAGTTTGAAGTGTAAGGCAGCTCACGTCTGCATCAGCTGAGGCTCCATGACGGGAATGAAGAACCTCTCTCTCACCGCCCGGGCCATCACCGTGGCTGCCGACTACAGGGGAAGGGAGGAAGAGGAGGAAGAGGAGGATGAATCAGCCTTCTGATGTTCCCGGCGTGGTAAATATAACTCTGTTACCATGTGCAACACAGAGTGATGCGTCAGGGCAGACACACAGCGATAGGGAGAGATGCAAGGAAATAGGGAGAGATGAGAGGATAGAGGGAGAGATGAGAGGAAAGAGGGAGAGAGTGCGTCAGCTATGTTGGCACACACCTTCTGAGCCTCCTTGATGAGCTGGTCACAGTAGTCAAGCCATGACAGGAAGGAGATGAGTCCTCTCTTCCCTGCAAAGATGGCCGCATCTTCCTTCAAGTTGTACACGTCCAAACTGCGAATGGGAAAGCAAACCAGAACACCGGCCGGGAGATTAGATTCCATCTGCACATGCTCATCGTTGCAACATTTATCACAAGCTTGTCACATAATGCTTTACCAACCATCACCTCCCTAAACCTAGTGCTAAGCCTAACCCTAGTGCTAACTACATTAACTATAACACCATTGCTAACTTTAGCCCTGTTACTAACACTATCAGTCCCACAATGACCCCTGTTTGTGTGTGTGCCTGTGTGTGTGTCTCTGAATACTGTAACTCTCTATCGCCTCAGAGTCTCTGCTTACCCCCAGTTGACGGACTCCACAGTCTCGATGTCCAGGGGGTCCATGGAGGTGGGCAGGGCCTTGTAGAAGCCCGTCAGCCGGTCGGTCAGCAGCTCCACCAGCTCTGTGTTCTCCGTCAGACACTTGGCGGCGGCGGGCTCTGGCAGGCTGACCAGCAGCATCAGGCCCTCGCACGCCTTCACCACCACCCGGCCGTCCTGGGGGGGGGGGGCAGAGAGAGCGATGTCAGCCACGCAGGAACCACGGACCGGCGCCGTGTCGACACAGCCGGTAAACTTTACTTTGCTTCACAATGAGGACGGGGTCATCAAAAGTAGTACAGTTGTATTTTCAATAAAACAATAACAAACAAATTGAGACAGGTATACATTTACTTTTCCCAGATTAAATTAAGTTAAGGGTGTCAGAATTCAACCAGGCCAGTTCTTTCTCTAACATAGAGAAACCATTAAAAGTAGAAGTTGTACATTTGTGTTGCTAAATCAATATATGGATTTCAATATCAAGAAAGTCAATGTGATATTTTATCCATGCATGTATCATGCAAACCAACCAAAGGAAAAACCCATGGGCACACCGCAGGAAGTGAACACCAGGACCGAAAGTTGTGGTTCGCTGATATTATGTCTTTATTATCATGAATTTATTTATCCCAAGAAGAGAAACGACTTAAAAGACTTCTCCCTCTACCATCTAAACACTCACAGACGAGGGAAGACATTTATAGGACATTATATATTGGACTTTACAAGGGGACAAAGAGCAGCAGAAGAGTAAATAAAACACCTGTTATGGTTCATAAAAATAACCAAGTTTAAAGGGATGTGATGGTTATTTAAAAGGACTACTGTCTCTGTTTAATAGCCTGAGTTTTCCTTTATTACATCTTAAGTACCAACAAATAAAATTCATAGGCTTGGAACAGTCACATAGCAGCAACAGTACAAGATCATAACAAAGTAAGCAATGATAAGTTAAAAATAAGTAGCGGCAGATATCCAATGGAGCTAATGATGTAGTGGCGTGGTTTGTCCTGCTAAGTGGCACCTTGTGACGCCGGCCTGACGGCACTACAGTGACCCCAGCGGACACAACACGGTCTGATTGGCTGGTCACTCACCGGACTCCTGGTGAGGTTGAGCAGGGAGGTGACCAGGTTGTAGTTGTTGCTGCTGTGGTTGTTGTTGGAGCTGCGGCCTCCGGCCGGACTACCGCTGGCGACTGCCCCAGCCTGTGGCTCCTCGCCGGGGGCCGGGGGCTGGTCCCCGTGGGGCTGACCCGTGTCCGGGGAGGCCAGGCCACCCCTGGCCCCCTCTGGGCCTCCGGGGCTCTGGGCCTCGGGCCTCCTGGCCTTGTTCTGTAAAGTAGGTCAGGTGACAGGTGTGTGAGCACACTGCGTCCCGTGGGCCCCAATCAGAGGCAGGGTGGACTACCAGCCGGTCTGACTGCGGGCAGGACAGGGTCTACTGTGGACTGTGTGAGGACGGCCGCATGCGGACCCAGGAACAACACTCCAGGGTCAGTCATCGGTAGGAAAACAAGCCATTCCTCCAAATCCTCATCCTGTCATAGCTTGACCTGTACGCCCACTCCTCCCGCCTCTCCCTCTCCTCACCCCTTCCCCCCCCCCCCTCCCAGGAATACCAGCCTACCTCCAGGAAGAAGTTGACCAGGTACGGGTCCTGCTTCAGCTTGGCGCACACGATGCAGAGGAACTGGATCTCCTCGTTTTCCGTGGGCGCCGCCAGCACCTCCCCGCAGAGCCGGATCAGTTTCTGGAGGGAGAGGGGAGAGAGGGAGAGAGCGGGCGGCGGCAGAGGAGAGAGCGGGTCAGACACCTCCAGCGGACAGCAGGGGGAGGACGGTCAAACCAAAACGGAGCACGACGGCGGAGGCGGGAAGCTCACCTGGACGGGCCGGTGCACGTTGATGTGAGGGAGCAGGGGCTGGTGGATGCGACCGAGCAGCTTGGTGTAGAAGGTCAACACCTGCTGCTTCATCCCCGGGGGGCACTGAGGGGGAGGACGAAGACGAGGAAGAGGATCAGAAGGACAACCCAAGACTGTGGTATCTGATGGGTTGCACCAGAGATGTTCCAATACCCTTCCTAACCCATTTTTCCTTCCCGATTCCGATTCCTGAACTTGAGTATCGGCCGACTCCGAGTATATACCGACACAGCAACTAGCATTGTAACTACTAATGGCACTTGTTCTTATTGAAGGGTTCTCTTACGAAGACAGCAATGTATAGTCGGTTCCCTTATTGTCAACAACATTTATTTTCAGAACTAGATTATTAACATTATAATCTATAATGAATACATTCGTATGCTTGTAGTTAAGCGTGAGCATCCATGTTTTTCCGACTTTGTAGCTTGGTAGCTCGAACACACGTAGTCAGAACACACAAAATCAGATGAATTTCGGAATTTCGGTATCGGAAGAACTCTAGGTTGAATACGGCCCATTGTCCGTGGTGTTAGTCCACGTCTGTGTGTTAGGGCGGCGCCTTACGTCGGCCTTGCCCAGGGTGAACAGGGTCTCCAGGATCTTGTGGTGCAGGAGGTACTCCATGCAGGGGCCCGTCTCCCCCGACTCCCGCTCCTCCTCCTCCTGGGTCAGGATGTCCAGCATCTGCTCCAGGTGGGACGGGATGTTGGTGTCGGTCACCGGAGCCTTGTCGTCTGGTCACCGCGCACACACACACACATAACAGACACAAACATATAACACACACGCACGCACACACGCATCGCACGCACGCACGCACGCGCGCGCACACACACACACACACACACACACACACACACACACACACACACACACACACACATCACACACACGCACACACACACGCACGCGCACACAACACACACACACAAATTAAGCATCAGCAACAATCAAAATCGGCAAGTTACATAACTGTACACAAATACGACCCTAGCCGAGCTGGACTTTAATCAAGCTGCTTAATATATTAGGCTGATCACATGACCACGTTCATAACATCACGCTCACCAGACGTCTCGATGTAGTAATGGGTGATGGCCTTCCAGTGGTAGACAAAGTCCTCCTGCAGAGGCAGGGAAGGGGCCAGCTGGGGAATAGAGACAGCGGGTAATGTTAACAATGAATCACATTAGCCACACGAGTCATCGTGTAATGAAGACTTCAGTCTTTCATGTGAGAGAGGGAGGATTAACATCTCTCATCTCGTCTCCTGCTCATTGAGATTCGGCAGACAACTGTGTTGTGTCCGACTAGCATGTCTTGATTTGTATACTCCAGCATTTCTAACTTTCTCTCTGGAATTACTAGAATGCGTGGTATTGGAATCACTATGCACTTCATCCGTGCCTTGTAGGCGAATACCACAGTGAACCACTTGCAGGCAGGTTGTCCCAGTGTCTGCATTGCTGCCACTGTCTGGCACACATCACACGCATATGAAGACCAGTCTGTGTGATATTTGAGTTGAATGAAGATGACTGCTTGCAGACACGTGGATAATACTTCTGCGTCAGTCATCATCATAAGGAAACAAGTCATTCCTCCCAATGCTCTTCCTATCCCCACTTGACCTGTGTGCCCCCTGGGTGATCTCCATATGAACAGGTGTGATATTTGAGTAAACACTGAAGTGCAGGTGGCGCAACATTAACCCCGATTGCCAAATCACTTGTGGGGAAACTATCGAGTCTCTAAAGTTGAACGATGACAACTTATCCAGGGCTCCAGCTGCCCCCGTTCTCCAGCGACCCGTCCTGCGTCACACAAGGTCCGAGACGCAGATGGTCAGACCCTCTGTGAGTCTTCAGGTGTACACACGCGAAACATCTACACGCAGTGTGACACATACACACACAGTGCTACCTACACACACACACACACACACACACACACACACACACACACACAGTCACCTACAGTGACGTTATAGCGTTATTACCCCGACACAACGCAGCGGTTCCCCACCTCAGGTCCCGGAGGACCTCAGGAGACGTAAACACGCGTCTCGGCCAAAGGCACTAGGCTAACCTAAGTTAGCTTGGTTAGCTCAGCGGCTAAGCTACATTAGCCTTGTTATGCTGACGATCATGAGAAGGGTTCGCGAGAAGACAACACACACTGACCCCCCCACAAACACGTCCCGAACCCGAAGCCGGGGTGTAAAACTCACCGCTTCCACCGCATGCTGGAGGATGGAGGTGAATTTGGAGAACATTTTGTTCTTGGACTGGACCAGTTTCTCCCGAGAAGACCTAGAGAACTCCTCTATCTTCTTCTTCCTGTTGCCGCCGCCTCGATCCAGGTTGGAGCTCTCATACACCGACCCTTGAGAGAAACAGAGAACCGCCCGCCATAAAGCAATAAACCGACAGATAGAGAGGACTAGGCCCGTAAAACACGGCTCGGCCGCGGCTGTAAACAAGAGCGTCTGCTGCGCTAACGTGACGCGCAGCTCTCTGGACACGGTGGCACTTCCACCGCCAGACGCCGCCACCCGCCGCCGACAGGGGGCGCCAGAAACAACAACATCGGCCTCCTGCCGCCACCAGGGGGCGCCAGAAACAACAACAACGCCGGCCACGGCCGCCAGGAGGCGCTAGAAACAAAAACCACACCGCCGCCAAGGGAGACCGACACAACACCGTCGCCAGGGGGCGACAGGCTCAACACCGCCAACTGCGGCCGCCAGGGGGCGCCAGACACAACACCGCCGCCAGGGGGCGCCGCCACACAAAGGAATTACAGGAGGTCACGTTTAATGTGGCAGACAGTAATTCTTTGCATGTGTTTCAGAGGGAAACCAAGTTATCGGACTTAATTAAGAATAGGCTGCATGCATTTGTGCTGGGATACATCTGAATTATGTGCTATCAACATTATGATGGTAAAACTAATATATAAAGCCTATATATTATTATTTTTCATGATTATCATTATTAACAACATTATTATTGTAAGTATAACCACATGTTTATCCCTTATCTAAGCCCTATTCTGGTATACATTTACTGGCAAACAGTGGCAAAAAACAACAACAAACATAATACACCAATATACACAATCCAACCAACGAAATAAATAGGTAATTATGATATTTTCCGAAACTCCGTCGTCTTCGTCCCCTGACCTGTTCATACCGGGTTTCGGTCAACTCTTGTTCAGCACAGTCATCACAACAAAAACTAGGTTCCATAGATGAGGTGGTGGTGGTGGTGGATCCCATCGACCCACAACGTGCTCGTTACAACCATGGAGTCAACAGCATGTGCAGAGGTGTAAAAAAAAACGCTCAGCATGGAGCCTGACACACGTTAAGGTAAAACCCTATGGTTGAAACTTGTAGGGGAATAACCCTGGTGTCTCCAGGACACGCCCTGCCCTGCTAACCGCGGTATATACTCCCAGACAACCAAACCTTCTCAGTTTCCCATTCGTACAATCCCATGAATGAAAGCCCAACATCCACCCCTAGATCACATCCGACCAGTGCGACCATCAGCGGTGCTTCTACCCTGCAGGACACCCCCAACAAGACAATCCTCGATGCATAAAGACAGTAGACCGCTACCTACCGGGCATGTCTGCTAGAGGTGAGTGTCTTTTGTCGCAGAACAACAAAGCTTCATGTCGATGGGCGAGGAGATGGGATCTCTTCTTGGGAGGTCGCTGCGGGATGCGATGGAGCGGGAGATGGTCTATTTGCGTCGTCTTCTGGGAGTTATCCTGCAGCGGTGCTGCCACTGTGATCATAACTGGGTTACGCTGCTCCATGCACTGCCTCCCCATGCAGAGCAGTCCGCTGCACAGCCTGTAACTTCATTTGTGGACCGCGTTTATGTAGACGCGTCATCCAAAGCTATCAAATTATTAGACGCATGGATTTAAGATGCTTATTCGTTTTGAGAAGGGTTTGCAAAATATTGTGTGTGTATTTGTAACAGATCAAACTTACATTTTGCACATCCCTTCCTCAGCGATCGAAACACGCAAGATTTGGTGTCAGTCTACTTTTGGGAGTAGAAGATGTTTGTGTTGATGTGTTTGAGACTTGAGTTGATTCACCGTTGACTCATCTTCTTTATCGTCACCTTCTCCATGGTGATGAGGTGGGAGTCTGGTACGGTACTAGGGAATGTTCCCCTGCTTTCTTTAAAAGTTTAGATAAGGAATATGCATGAATCCGATTAGTATAGACCATTTCTCTCCCCCTTTTAATTGTTAGGTCTTACAAACAACAAGAAGTGCCATTCCTACCTTGGCCACAGTGTGATTCACCATTTTTCAATTATGTTGTTTTTGGGGGACACCTTGTTTATTTTACAGTCCATCTAAACTAGCCAGTGAACGGCTCTCAATTCATTTTTAGCCCTTGAAATGGCTGAGGATAGCAGAGTGCCTTGGAACTACCCATTACTGCCCCTGCATTCCGGGCCGCTGGCGATCGATGCTGCTCCAGCAGCCCTCCCTCTGACAGCCCCCCTGGGGTTCCCCCCCGCTGCTCCAGACCCCGGGCGCAGGCCCCTCTGGCCAACAGTCAATCATATTTCACAAGGAAGTGACTATACTTCTCCCGGCTGTACCTCCGTCGATGGAGACCCATCCGTTCCCTCGTCCATTTGCTCCTACGGTGTTGCATCGCGGTGAGATGACGGATGGGTCACTCTTCTTCTGTGATTCATCTTATTTTTTCTTCTTTCAATTGAATTGATCCATGCCCTGACTTGATCGAATGACACAAACCTTTATTGCTACAGCCTTTTACCATGATTAGAGTCTGCAGGCGGCTTTGCAGGCCCATACTTAGAGATGTTTAAGATATATGTCATAAAGTTTAAACCCTCTGGTGGGAAACCTAAAGCATGAACCTCGTGGATGAGTAGAGATGGCTCAGGTGGCCACAGATAATAGCGAGTCATGCAACAATGAACAATTAATAGCATTCCCCCCATTGGCCTAGGACCAAATCACTTTTTGATGAATGCGTTGGGAGCATTGTAACTCCCTGTACTGATCGAGTGTTGGCCTTTGATTAACACATAAAGCATTCCTTCCCAGAAGAGAGTTTGCTCTGGAAGCCAGCTTGAAACCCTTCCAGGAAAAGGGGTTTTGCCGCCTCCGACGCTCCCCAAGTGGAACAGTTTGCTGAGTGACTGGAAAAACTCCCTTCTGGATAGGAGCACGCATGCTAGTGAAAAAAGAATAATTTAACAAAGAAAAGCTTGAATTACGTTCCTGTGCTCTACCGGCGTCCATCAATCACCTGAGGCCCCGCCCTCTCAATCTTCCCTGGACAGCCTCGGCCATTACAGCACTCTCAACATTGGAATCCACCCCCTACCCCCTGCCAACCCCTTCTCCACCAAGGGCTCTTCACCATCAGCAACGCCCTCCTGTAGAGGCCCTTAAAGCTACCCGGTGTGTAGTGCTGTTGTAGCTGCCTCTCTCTCTGTGTTCCTTTGAAACGTTTGATTCAAGGTTTGTTTCACATGGCGGTTAGGATGAAGCCGCTCCTCCATCAGTGTCTATTTGACTTATTGTTCTCTGGCCACTCACGGCCTGCTTGGTCTTCTGATCACACACGCAGACCTCTTGAAACTGCCTCGACGTCTGTGGATTCAAATGCAAGAATTCCCAGTTCATTTCGGGGCTGCAGGCAGGCACACATCATACTCCACTGCCGAGAAACTGCTCTGACGCCGTGCTCCTTATAACGTGTGGTCTAATCTCCAGTACTTGCCTCCTATATTTTGTGGTCGCTCATTCCCCCTGCCAGTGCTCTGATGATGTTATGTTTGGCACTTCATACGAGGGGTGAATTTCTTGTTTATCCCATTTCTCTTCTCAATCCGTTGAACTTTGCTCCATTCGGTGAAATGGTGGAACTTGGTCGAAGAGCAGAAGAACATTTCACATTCTGTGGCTGGTCTTAAATGTGTGCCGGTTGCTGCAGTCTGAGATGACCTCTTTTAGTTATAGGTTGAATGTTTGTGGAGAAACCCATCTGTCTGAATTTACCTTTAAGTGTGAGACTGACTTTACCGGCCTCTACCTTCATCTATCCCTGACGTGAGCACACTTTTTTTTGTCATTTAGCCACTTTAATCCAAAGTGACCTACAGTGAATTGAACGATAAACAGAAAAGGGGTTTGGCTTCTTGCTTCGGGATGCCCGCAAATAGGCTGCGGCCATTGGGAAAAATCTTTGCATGGCAAAAAGTCATTGAATAAATCAGCCTCCTCATTAGCATATGTTTTCAATCAGCCAATGAGGTGTCCCGCTGCTCCCCTCTGTGTCGGCAGCCGACCCGACTTGATGCCTGCCTCTCTCCTCTGACCACCAGAGAGGACAGCCCCCGCTCAGCAGCACCACCTGCTGGCTCAGCACTTCTCCCTGACCCTGTGTGTGTGTGTGTGTGTGTGGGCGTGCGCGTGTGTCTATTTATGAGTGCATCTCCACGTGCACGCGCATATGCCTTGATTTCCTGTGCTGTTTTCCTGGGTGCGTGCACGCATACTCGTGCACGTGTGTGTGTGTGTGTGTGTGTGTGTGTGTGTGTGTGTGTGTGTGTGTGTGTGTGTGTGTCAGTCGGTCGGTCGGGGCCAAATCCTGAATAATAGATGCGGGGAGGGGAGGTAGCGAGTGCAACCGGATGGGTCGCTCTCCGTGTGTGTGTGTGTGTGTGTGTGTCTATATGTGTGTGTCTGAGTGAGAGTGAGTGTGTGAAGAGATGGAGGAGAGACACGCAGTGAGCCAGCAGCCGGGCTACTCCGGGCTCTGCAACTACGCCCAACATATCACCTCCTGCTTCGGACTGGACGGTAAGGCAACGCCTCAAGTCCAATAAACAAACTGGGCTATTTTGTATGTGCTTGTGTGTGTGTGTGTGATGCCCCGTTTTGGATTAGTCCGATAATGAGCTGGCTCTGACTCTGTGTGTGTGTGTGTGCGTGTGTGTGTGTGTGTGCGTGCGTCGGCTAGCACAGCGGGGCTACACGCGTGTCGTGCCGGAGTGTGTGTGTTCTCTCTTCATGGCACACTTTTACAAGGAGTGATGCGCTAGCCAGCGCATCACTCCTTGTAAAAGTGTGCCATGAAGAGAGAACAGTAAGGGGGGATCTGGGCTCTGCTGCTGCAGTACAGCGATGTCCTCTTTGTCCCCCCATCTCTGAGGACAAGCGTGTGTGTGTGTGTGTGTGTGTGTGTGTGTGTGTGTGTGCGTCGGGGGGGGGGGGGGGGGATTTATGGACGTCATTAGACTTCGCTGCGTGTCCTCTACATCCTTCTTCATCTCTTTTCACTTTCTGGTAATGGAAACCATTACTTTGTGATTTGCACTGATATGGGGATTAGGAAGCCTTGTTGTGTGTCGTTGCGCGGCTACATTAGATAACGACAAGAGAAGATGCTCAACTTGTGGCGGTACTAGTCGTAGTATAGTGGTATGTGCTCAGTTTCTATCTGGAGCTAGTGTCGGTGCAGCTACTGTGGTTGAGATGATTCTATGAAAAGAAGCGGCCAAGCCCTACAACCTACAACTCCCCTTTGTAGGGGTTGTTTTTGCTTTGTCATTGCTGTGCTGGCGATCGTATCTCCCCCGGGTTTGTATGCCTCTGGTCATAGGGAGACCGAGGACGTTGGCTGTCTGACTGGTGGATGCACAGCATGGGTGGATTTTTAGGTCAGCGGTATTTTAGTGAATTATTTAGTGCCATTAAGTCAAAATGGAGGTTGTATCTGGCATTAAACTTAATTATTGTGTGGTTAAATATTAATCGTTTTTCACAGAATACATTTTTATGGAAATATTTAACATTAACCCAGCAGAAAGATACCTGGGTTAAATTGGGCTGCCATTAGATTATTTTGTCCTTAAGGCACATACTTGCACTCAATGCAACACAATGTTCCATCGTGCACTATTAAATGTGACACACCTAATTTGGCCCCTCATAAGCAGATATTGTGATGCATATCTTGAAAATCATATCATGGTTTCCCAATGAGATGATTTCCTTATAAAACTCCTCCCACCTGGCTCAGCCATCAGTTAGCCTCCCACTTTCAGGCAAGGTGGAGATGTATTCACTCCCCGGATTCTATTCCAAACAGGAGTGATCCAACTACAGGCCACGGTGACGATATCATTTTGGCTCGCTAAAGCCTTTCTGCTAATATTTTCCAACATTTGATGGTTTCAAGATTACAAGCCCAGAACATGGCTCCTAACAAAGTTATCATCCCCCTAATCCGCTTGCGTTGCCCACTGGAAAATGAGTGCGTCACAACCGATGTTTTTTCCAATACTGAAGCCAAATATCTTCTGCTCATAGATAGGGAGGCTTGCAGAATATCCTTCTGGTATTTACCTTGCATAGATCAAGCTACACCTTAGAAGTACTCTTTAAATACACATTTGTTTGTATTTGTGTGTGTGTGTGTGTGTGTTTGTGTGTGTGTGTGTGTGTGTGTGTGTGTGTGTGTGTGTGTGTGTGTGTCCAGTGTTTCTCCCAGCACTGTATGGTTAAGGCGGCCGCCTTCACAACAATAGGGCCCCGCCTTGACTACCAATGTATAAAAAATATATATATATTAGAAAAAAAATAAATATATACAGATATTTTTTTTATAAATATTGTTTAATAATCATGCATTAACAAAGTAGAAAACATTTCCAACAACACTTCCATCAGGTATAAAAAATAAAGTTAAATAATGCATCAGTCATACTGTTCACAACATTGGTCTTGCCATGGAATTGAAACGGCCCCCCGCTCCTTGACCACCTTGACTTAGACATAATTTTCTGGGGGAAACACTGATGTGTGTGTGTGTTTCAACCTCGCTTGTATAATCGATGCTGAACCAAAATTCTAAACTTCTTTCTTGAGGTAATGAACTAGAGTGTATTAGGTTAAATCACAGGTAGTGAACTACAGTGAATTAGGTTAAATCACAGGTAGTGAACTACAGTGAATTAGGTTAAATCACAGGTAGTGAACTACAGTGTATTAGGTTAAATCACAGGTAGTGAACTACAGTGTATTAGGTTAAATCACAGGTAGTGAACTACAGTGTATTAGGTTAAATCACAGGTAGTGAACTACAGTGAATTAGGTTAAATCACAGGTAGTGAACTACAGTGTATTAGGTTAAATCACAGGTAGTGAACTACAGTGTATTAGGTTAAATCACAGGTAGTGAACTACAGTGTATTAGGTTAAATCACAAGTAATGAATTACAGTGTAAGGTTATATCACATGTAATGAACTACAGTGTCTAAGGTGAATTCATGAATTATTGGAACAGATTAGAGGTTTTTTTATGTGTTTGCCCCCTGGGATAATCACAATATTGCAAAATAAACCGTACGCTATAAACCTGTGACAAAACACAAATAGTGAAAAATAATCGCAATATCTGAGAGACAGGTGTATGTCTGCGCCACACTTTTTGCTCTTTGTTTTCTTTGTGGTGGTTTTCTGTACCATTGCAGTGCTTCCAATCAGTGCTTTCAATCAGGTAAGGGAGGGGGGGGGGGAGGATGCACAACCCACCCTGGGCAATGCATTGAGCCAGCCCTCCACCTAACCCCACCTTACCCCACCCAGTGGATAATCACAGGCTCAACGTCATCAGCCCTAAATCCCCTTAAGGCAAAGGGCTGGGCCGCGCTGAAGACACTCTGAAGGGAGCGCTTCATCCCCCCCGTCCGTCCGTCACTCTCCCTGCGTGCTGAGACCGTCGGGACGTCTCATGCCCGATATAACTGTCCTCTCTCCCACGCCCCGGGCCAGGCACGGGCCCCGGGCCCCAGGAGACGCGGAACATCTGCTGAAGGCTCTCTGAAGCTCGCTGGAGGCGGGACCACAGACTCGAGGAGGTGGATCCATTCAGAAGCCAGCCCTGATAATTCACCTGAGCCAAACTCGCTTTTTAGTTTGTTTGCATTCCCTACTTAGGATTTGAGGTGAATTCCGTTTATCTGCGCTCCGGGAGGACTTGCATGCCACGTCCTTGTGGCCGGCGCCCATCCCGGATAAGCGGATCCGTCGCGGGGAGTTAGCGACCGGGGGCTGACCGGGGGGGGCCGTCTCTGGCCGTTCACCCGCCGCGCCTCACCCTTCTTCTGCGTGGAGGTCCGAGGGGAGGGGCGCCATGCCCACCCGGCCCAACCGGCCCAGCCTCAACAGCCTGGGCAAGCTGTGCAGCTCCAGCCGCAGCCACGGCGTGGACCGCGTGCGCGTCAAGCGCAAGAGCTCGGTGAAGCGCATGTCCATCATCGAGGACGGCCACGTGGCCGAGGTGCTGTACCTCATCCCCAAGCAGTACATGGACCAGATCCCCTACCTCAACCCCCAGGACTACTACCTGAGCGAGAGGCTCAACGAGGTGGCTTCAGGTAGCGCTCGCTCGCTCTCACGCTCGCTCTTTCTCTGTGCAGACTCTCATACTCTTTCTCTGTCTCTGTCTGTCCCTGTCTGATTCGCTCCCTCTCTCTCTCCGTCTCCATCTCTCTGTGTCTCTGTGTCTGTTGCTCTCTCTGTACAGTACATTTCTCTCTGTCAGGTCTCTCTATGTTTCTCAGATTCTCTCACTGCAGGTCTGTCCATCTGTCTGTACACCTATCTATTATCTATCTATCTATTATATATTGTCTAGCTATCTATCTATTATTAATCTATCTATCCATCTATTATTCATTTATCTATCCATCTATATATTATCTATCTATCTATCCATATATCATATAATAATAATTGAGTTTGGATGGTCTTTGCCACAGCTCTTCGCTGAAGAAAATCAAGCCTGCAATGCAAAGATCCATTATAAACAAGTAGAACCTCTATAATATAATGGCCACTTGGTATTTATCTTTGTTGTTCATTATTTATATCATCACCTTATTTACTTCACCGTTGAAGTACACAATAACCCCATTATGTGGCGTATGCTGTATAGCTGTTAATCAGTAGGAGGCTGAGAGCGAGTGGATGTGGTGTTGCGTGAGGGAGCCATTGTTATTAATCGCACCTCTTTTGGCTCATCCCATATGACCTTGTTTAAAAAAAGAGATAGCATTATGCACCATGTTATGTAAACACACAGTACACAAGGCAACAACAGAAGAAAATAAGAAAAAATTATTTCTGGGGAAAGTAGGACATTATGGAAATGAGTCAGTAGCCTTCACAGTGATGAGGAGAACCGTGTTCAGGGCGCCGGCCTTGTTTGGGCAAAGCGTTCCAACACGGAGGCTTACACCGAGATTACAGAGTGGTCACTGCAATGAAATTATGCTTCTGGAACCTCTGCGTCCAACAGCTGAACACGAGACACGCCAATGAGTTCACCGTTGGAGCCCAGAGAGGTCAACCCAGAGGTTGTTGTGGTCAGTGAGGGTTCAAGCTAAAGGTTAAAGGTCACAGGTGGTCTATGTATCGATTAAGATCCTAGTAAAGCTATTGCATTTCCTCCAGTGAACGATCACTTCTGTCCATCATGGAAACCCCCTGTACACTGTTTGAAGTCTGCAAATGTGAGCATTATTCACAAGTAAGCTAATGTGAAACACAGAGTTTTTATTGGATTTGGTTTTATTAATGACATCATAGTGACTTTGGAAGAGCTGCCCAAACGCACACGAAGGAGAGAACTTGGCCAGTTCTTCAAATGCATTATTGATATGGAAGAGTGTTTGTGTGTGGCTTTGTGGCCCAATCCCTCATTGAGTCGTTCTAATACTTTCCTCTATTCTGAAATCGATTTATGATAATTATTATATTAATTACTTTGATTTAAAGGGTCCCAAGGATTATTAACAAATAGCAGACAAAACAAAATAGTAATATAAGAAGAGGAAATAGTGATAACAAAGGTTTTCAAAAGTTTTAAATAGTTAATGTGTCCAGCGACGCAGACTTGCTTCGCATATTGTGCCGATCTTTCATCTATCTTTATGTATGTGTGTGTGTGTGTGTGTGTTTGTGTGTGTGTGCGTGTGTGTGCTTGCTCCTTGGTATTTAATATCCTACAGCCTATCCTCTTATGCCATTTTAATCCCACCGACACTAAACACACACACACACACACACACACACACACACACACACACACACACGCACGCGTGTTTTGACCTATTAAGATCAGCTGCATCAGCGTGGCTTAACCAAGGCAATGGTCCATATCTGACATCTGTAATGCATTAAACGCATAGCGTTATTTTAATGTCATTCTGCGTTCAGTGATTACAAATATTTCGTGCATTACAAACACACGTCACACTTCGCGGGCTGCTGAGACATGGCCAAGCGGAGGGCTTTATAAAGGTGAACGAAATACCAACCCTCCATCCGTGGTTAATGGACTTTGCGGCTCGTTTAGCAGAGCAGGGGAAGCTGAACAGCCAGGTCCAGATCTGTAATTACAGGATAAGCGAGATAATTAAGCAACATGTGATCTCTCTCCGCTACATTCGGTATAGGCGGAGACTATTCCACCTTATACCACCCCTGTCTTTTAGATGCTTTGAGAGTAATAATAATAATCATGCATTGAACATTTATTTGATGTAGCTCTTTTCTTAGCAACGAAATACGCTTAACAGAAAAAAGCATTGAAAAAGAAGATGGGTTAGTTTAAGAAGGCACTATTTTACTATGCAATCCTTGGAAATAAACAGGCTTGAGCACCATTGAAATTGTTGCAAACTATTTGTCGTTTCTTTTTTTAAGTTTAAGTTAAATTTTTTATGTTGTATGTAGTGCAGCTCCCCTTACAAAGTACGTACTGTTGAACACAGAATTCATTAAATTTGAAACATACATTGACCGGTGATTTCACTGATCAGCCCACCTGTGGTGTGACCCATCGATTCCACGGGTCGATTTGACGTATCTTCTGCGCTTGTGAGGCAGGATAGCCAAAACCATGCTGGGTTGCATAGTGTGAAATGCATACATACATCCTGTTATATTTTTGCATACTGCATTTTCCATACTATGTATTCGGTATTTATACTAAATAATACGGTAATATGGATATTGGAAGTGATAGAAAATTGGGTGTACAGTCTGGGTTTGTCCACCAAGGGGCAGAGTTTGACACTGATAGCCCGGATGCGCTCAGAATGCATAATGGTATCCCTGATTCAGCAGTTCTGGAGGCGTTGCTGATACATCACTATCACAGCCCGCTCGGTAAGACACAGGAAGTCCACCTCACAGCACAGAGTGGCGATGAAGCCCTGGTCATACCTGGTTCTGGTATGGAATGGTGCTGGATTAGTATAATCTGAAAGGCCTTGTCACATTATGGAATATGGGATGGCCAACATATAGTATGATACATAGGCCACATCATTCTTTTTTGCTTTGACCTTTATGCAATATAAGTTGTCCTTTCACTAGACCAGTTCTAGCAGTACAAGTACTGATGTACATGAAAGGGGGGGTATTATGCCAGCATGTGTGAGGGTGATTAGCCATTACAAGCCGTTTGAAATTCTGCCTTTTTCTGTGTTTTAGTGACCAGAAGTCACCAGCGATCAGAAGTGGCAGTCTCCACCTAGATGTATTATGGATAGCCAAGCAACGTTTGCTAAAGTCCACTGGGTAGGCTGGTAGACCGATCTATCCAGCACACATCCAGGTGGGCATACCCACTTGTGATGTCACTAAAACACAGGGAAGGGCAGTTTTTCAAACGGCTCGTGGCTAATCACACTCAAACCTGGTGGCATGATATCACCCCTTTAAAGTAATACCATACATCTTTGAGGTTGTATAGTTCATGTTACTCATGGGACGTTGTTTATAGTGGCTAGTAAGAGTTGCTTATGCAAACCTTTCGCATATGATTGCCTCCTGTAGGAGGGTCAGGGGTCATGAGCCCCGCCCACTTCAATCTGTAATTGGCTCACAGAGGATCCACCAATATCATGGCTCTGGCTGAAGATCCTGACCTATGACCTATCACTGACCCCTGTCTGAACCTCCCACCATGCTGGTGCTGCCATGACAACTGTGTGTGTGTTTGTGTGTGTGTGTGTGTGTGTGTGTGTAGTGGATATTGATGAGGTTTAAGGCGAGGCCGGCAGCCCCGTATATATAGTATTTATCAACTAACCCAGCCTAATTGTCTATTTGTTCAGGTGCCTTGTATCTTATTGATTCTGTAGTGTGTGTGCGTGTGTGTGTCTTTCGGGCGTGTGTAAATTGCGGTGTATGTTTGCATGTTGCTTGTTGCTTGTGTTGCTTGTTGTATGATCAGAGATGGAAGCAGTAATATAAATTATAATCATGAATGGCAGTAGACAGAAGAGACAATAGCATAGACCCAGCAGGAGTAGAGACAGCAGTAGTAGCGGCATTAGAAAAAGCTGCAGTAGACACCATAGATACAACAAGCAGAAGA
The DNA here is from genome assembly GCF_949987615.1 of Pollachius pollachius. NCBI lineage: Eukaryota > Metazoa > Chordata > Actinopteri > Gadiformes > Gadidae > Pollachius > Pollachius pollachius. The sequence goes on from NC_136935.1 coordinate 6,651,733, forward strand.
GCCAGCAGAAGTAGAGACAACAGCAATACAGACATCAGAAGTAGAGACAACAGCAATAGAGAGAGCAGAAGTAGAGAAAGCAGCACTACAGACATCATCAGTAGAGACTGTAGATACGGCAGCATTAGACACAGCAGCAGCAGGTACAGTAGAGACAGCAGCAGCAGGGACAGTAGAGACAGCAGCAGCAGGGACAGTAGAGACAGCAGCAGCAGGGAGAGTAGAGACAGCAGCAGCAGGGACAGTAGAGACAGCAGGTACAGTAGAGACAGCAGCAGCAGGGACAGTAGAGACAGCAGCAGCAGGGACAGTAGAGACAGCAGGTACAGTAGAGACAGCAGCAGCAGGGAGAGTAGAGACAGCAGCAGCAGGGACAGTAGAGACAGCAGCAGCAGGGAGAGTAGAGACAGCAGCAGCAGGGACAGTAGAGACAGCAGGTACAGTAGAGACAGCAGCAGCAGGGACAGTAGAGACAGCAGCAGCAGGGACAGTAGAGACAGCAGGTACAGTAGAGACAGCAGCAGCAGGGAGAGTAGAGACAGCAGCAGCAGGGACAGTAGAGACAGCAGCAGCAGGGACAGTAGAGACAGCAGCAGCAGGGACAGTAGAGACAGCAGGGACAGTAGAGACAGCAGCAGCAGGGACAGTAGAGACAGCAGCAGCAGGGACAGTAGAGACAGCAGCAGCAGGGACAGTAGAGACAGCAGCAGCAGGGACAGTAGAGACAGCAGCAGCAGGGAGAGTAGAGACGGCAGCAGTAGACACAGCAGCAGCAGGCACCTGATTACTGCAATGAGGAGGCGGCTGACACAACAGAGGGGCTGGGGAGGGAGGGGCAGAGGAGCAGAGAGGGGAGGGAGAGTGGAGCGGGAGGAGGAGGAGGAGGAGGAGGAGGAGGAGGGATGGTTGGGAAAAAAAACAGAAAGCCAGGAGACAGCGCACGCTACCGCGCTGGCTTTCAGAGGAGAGAGCTTTTATACCCTACACCCCATTCTCTCTCTCTCTCTCTCTCTCCCCTCTTTAAATTACTCATTTCCTCTCTCTCTCCCTTCCTTAGCTCTATTCTCTCTCTCTCTTTCCCTCGCTCCCTTTTGGTTTTGGTTCCTCCCTGAGCGGGGGGGATTGTAGCAGCGGCCAGGCACCGGTCTTCCCTGTCGCGGAGGAGCTGTTTCTATAGCCGGGGTTCACCGGGGGTCCGATGGTCATGGTCAAAGAGAAAGGTACTGTCAGCGGCGATTTGGAAGGTGTGTCTCTGTGGCGCGGACGTGACGGTGGTGTGGGCTGTGGGGTTGTGCAGCTGTGCCCTGGTTGTGTGTTTAGCGAGGATGCTCCTGCCGCTGTATCCTGCATGCTAAGTTTGGTGCGTTTGAACTCTGACGAATGTCTGACTGTGGATGACTGTTGAGGGATGTTTTGCAGTCTGAGAAAAAAACGCTGTGATTTTGGAGGACGTGCTCGAAGGCATGACGAAAAACGCTAGAGAGCTGTCTTCCCCTGGTTGCTTCTGAACCCACAGGGATCTGGCGTTGTTTAGGGACGCCTTAAGGCAGGGTCGATCCCGTTTAGAACTCCCTTCTGACGAGTGTTTTGTGAAGGGTGCCGGCGTGAATGTAAATGTTCCTTTGAACAAAGCCGGCAGCTGAATGTATAGAGCCGTGACTAAAACAAACGGCACTCTGAGGTGCTCGATGGAGGCTGACAGCAGAGCGGTGTGTGTGTGTGTGTCCGGGAACAGGGGTTGGGTCCGTGCATAACGTGTGCCGAGGAAAAAGTAGAGTACTAGTGATGGGAAGCACACTGCGCAGAACAGCTCACGCTCTCTCTCTCGGTCGCTGCCTCTCTCTTTCCTTTGCTCGCTTTCTCTCTCTCTCTCTCTCTCTCACACTCTGTCTCAGTCTGCAGCCGTTACCATGGCAACCAGCTAATAGGTACCCTCCATTGTTGTCAGCTGTGGCCTCATTCATAGGTCTGCAAAAGAGGGGGAGAGAGTCCTTGTGTTGTGAACTTATGACTCTCAATAGGCCAAATGCACTTGTGTCAATCAAATACAAGGACACACACCACTAGAAATGTTCTTAGTAACATAAGGCCAAATTACTATGGGGAGTTTTAAATTTGTTTTGGCAATTGTTTTTCTCACAGAACTGACATAGCTCCCGGTTGATTTAACACTTCAACATGCAAAAGGAAATAGTCAAATTGAATTAGGGTGAATGGTGTGGCTGCGATAGTCTGCTGGTATGTCTCGTGTTTTCCTAATCTAGCATACCACAGGGGCCACTCACCTCCGAGAACTGTTCTGCTGCTATGTCCGAGGAGGATAGTGTTACGGCCCTGTTTCCAAAATGAAATTCCTTCACACTTGAAGAACCCTCATATGCTATCTTGATATCTCTGAAACGTTTGACTATGTTGCCAATGTAGATACACCGCGAAGGTCTCCACTGTTGGTTCAACGAGTCGTTCAGTTCAAGTTACCTTTTTCTAAATTTTCCGTACTTTCCTGCTTGAGAAAATTTCCCGAATCCACACTGGAAGGGGTTTACCCTTTAGAAGTAACCAATGACCCTGCTTGCTACACATTACATTTACATTTACAAGTAAATTCAGGGCGTTTAGCAGACCCTTATCCAAAGCAAATTACAATAACTGAATTTGTCAGAAGAAAGAAAAACAACAATATATCACTCGGTCGGTACAGAAAGGATGTTCACAGAACCAACCGAGCACTAACAATTGTTAGGTCAACCGATTCCTCGTGTACAACAAGAAACAAGATAGCGATGATGAGATGCTACACGATGCTAAGTACTACTTTTAAGTGCAAGGATGTACAACATACAATAAGTGCATAAATTAAGTGTCAGGACGTCAAAACACAACACGTACTGCCACATCCATCCTTCGTCTTCCTAATAAACGATCAGCGTGTTTTCAAGGCTTTTCATTCATTTATCCGTTTGTACTTTTGTATGCAAACAGCGAATTCTTATGAATGAATGTTTTCCCGCAGAATATAGAAGGAATTGAGAGAGTGCACAACGTGAGTCTCGTTGATCACGTGACCTGTGTGGGACCAGGTGTGTGTTTCAGTCCGCCGAAGTGGCGGGCGTACGCAAGCTATGGGTGCATTCGTCACGGAACCACCAATTATAATAAAACCTCTCGGCTGTAAGTGATGAATCATAGACAAGAGTCTGCAGCGTTAGCATTAGGGGCTAAGAATATCCTGAGGGACGCTTAGTTATTTATAAGGGCACAGTCATGGCCCTTGTGTTGTGTGTGTTGTTTGGGTCCGTGTTGTGTGTGCTTCCTCCCATTATCATCTACTTGCACTTTAAGATTAGAGTAAGTAGATGATAGCACCATACCTGTATAGTTCAATGGCTGCAATCTTCAGTCAATAACTTTCTCAAAATCTCTCTCTCTCTCTCTCTCTCTCTCTCTCTCTCTCTCTCTCTCTCTCTCTCTCTCTCTCTCTCTCTCTCTCTCTCTCTCTCTCTCTCTGTCTTTAACTATCATCATTAAATCTCTCTGTGCTGGCCTCTCTATTTCCCCGGCACTGTGGTTAACAGTCTCTCTATCAACCTCTGTGTGTGTGTGTGTGTGTGTGTGTGTGTGTGTGTGTGTGTGTGTGTGCGCGCGTGTGTGTGTGTGACTGCTTACTGCACAGTCTGCTGTTCATTGTGTGAGTGAGACACCGTGCCTCTGCTGACTCCCGGCTCTGAGATAATCACCGCCACGTGCACGGCTCACGTGCACGGCTCTGTGCCTCATGCCAGGGAGACTCAGACTCCCAGGATCCCACGTGACGTAGAGCTTCAGGGTTGCACGGTTTGCTCTGGACAGCTGATGCTGTGATGGAGATGTGGCTGCACGTTTTCCCACCTCTACGTCGTGTCTGCCGTGCCTCAACTTCCTACACACTGGTGGTGAAGGGGCGGAGTTGGTGGAGGAGAGTGATGCTGGTGGATGGTGCGGTGTGGAGGATTGTTGTTGGTGGTGGTGGTGGTGGCAGTGGGGGTGTGTTTGTGATGGTCATGGTGGTGGTAGTGGTGGCAGTGGTGGCAGAAGTGGTGGTGGTGGGGTGTGAAGGGGTGGGGTTGGTGTTTGTCACGGTGGTGATGATGGTGGGTGGCGTTGGTGTTGGTGATGGGGGATGGTGGTTGTGGCGGAGGTGGAGGTACTAGTGGGCGTGGCGGTGTGCTGGTGATAGTCATGGTGGCCATGGGGGTGGTGGTAAAGGTTGTGGATGGTGGGGTGGGGATCTAAACCCAGTCACAGACAGTAGGGCACGCCGGTCCTGTCGCTGGCGCTCAGACTGTTTGTACAGCTGGCCCACAGAGTAGATAGTGAAGATAAGAGGAGGAGTGAGGGGGAGAGGACACCGCCGGCAGCTTAAAATACACAGCGTGGAATAACAAGGCCAGAGGAGTCCCTGTATACAATAGGGAGGGTACAAAAACGACCAGTGTATATACATCTATATCGCTGCTCTCTCTCTCTCTCTCTCTCTCTCTCTCTCTTTCTCTCTCTCTACCCCCTTCTCTACCCCTCTCCCTCTGTCCCCCTCTATCCCCCTTTCTCCCTCTCCCCCAAAGCCGTGCCTTTTAAACGGGATTAGAACAGGAAGCGTGTGGTGCGGGCCCCGGGGTCCGTCCAGGACTCTGTGTCGGGGCCGTGATTCAGGCAGAGGGAGGCAGGGAGCCAGGGCATTCATGGCGTCCATTTTCTGCCCACAACACAACACAACGCAACACGACACAACACGACACAATGGCCCAGTGCCAGCCACTGTGGCGCCACTGTCCCGGCCCTGGATGATGAGTGGCTGGGCTGGGAGTGGGGCTGCTATCGCCCCTCCTGCTCTGGGAGGATGCAGCCCTTCAAGCTCTCTGGTCGTGACTCTCTCCCGTGTTCAGGGTAGTCCATCATTATGCAGGGAGCGCGGTCCCCCTTGTGATTTAGGCTTGGGGCTGGTTCAAGTAGATAGGGACACCGCCACCCCCACGCACACACAGCATCAGACCCCCACACACACACACATCACCCCCACAGACACCCCATTCAACCCCCAAAGACTTTGCAATTTGTGCCCGTGTTTGAAGTGCTTTGTCTGGGCTGCTGGTGCCAGGGTATAGGGGGCTGCTACTGTGTGTGTGTGTGTGTGTGTGTGTGTGTGTGTGTGTGTGTGTGTGTGTGTGACTGGAATGTGTGTGTGTGTGTCTGGTATGTGTGTGTGTGTGTGTGTGTGTGTGAATAGGCAGCCCTATACATATTCATGAGTGGGCGGAGTCATGGAGTCCTTGTTATGACTGTGTGATGAAGAGCCACACACCCCCTTCCCCAAGCGTGCACACACACTCACGCACATGCACATACACACACGGAAACAGACACACACACACTCACGCACATGCACACGCACACACAGAAACAGACACACACACACACACATACACAAAAACACACAAATGCACATGCACACACACAAACAGATGCACACACACACACACACACAAACACACACACACACAACACACATATCCATCACCAATAAACACTGACACATCTACACTTTGCACACATACACATAGTCAAACACACATACAGTCTCACACACACAACAACAGACACACTTTCAATATGCGACACCTCAGGGGACATACAACGTCTGCTGGATCTATTTCATATTCACTTTGGGAGGGGGCCACCAGCAAATCCCCCATCTCAGAGGGATTGGGTAGTTGGGCTTTCTGGCAAACACTTGTGTGTGTGTGTGTGTCAGTGTGTGTGTGTGTGTGTGTTTGTGTGTGTGTCTGTGTGTGTGTGTGTGTGTGTATGTGTATTGCTGTGCATGTGTTTGTGTGCGTGTGACATGTGTGTGTGCGTGTGTGTGTGTGTGTGTGTGTGTGTGCATGGGTGAATTATAGAATGGTAAACATCTGTGGAACCTCGCACACTGCTTTTAAATGGAGATGAGTGTTGGTCCTCACCGATTTACACTCTGAGACACGCACTCTCACACACACGCACTCTCTCACACACACACACACACACACACACACACACACACACACACACACACACACACACACAGACACATTTCTTGAAAACATGAGCTGATGTATGTGTTAGTGTGACAGGCTGCTGGAGCTGCTCTCCGACCTCTCTGCACTCTCTCATGTCCGGTCATTTAGAAGCTTATTTTTTATCCAAAACCATTGACACTGAATTCAGAAGTCATTCAGTCATTCCAGAAGACCTTCAGTCTTTCCGGATGTCTTTCACTCATTCCAGAAGTCATTCAGTCATTCCAGAAGTCATTCAGTCATTCCAGAAGTCATTCAGTCATTCCGGATGTCTTTCAGTCATTCCAGAAGTCCTTCAGTCATTCCAGAAGTCATTCAGTCATTCCAGAAGTCCTTCAGTCATTCCGGACGTCTTTCAGGAGCAGGTGTGGATTAGTAACAAGGTGTCGGGACAAGACGCGATCGCGTCGAAACCAAGAACCCTTCAGCTGGGAAACCACCATCCAACCCAGCATCTCGACGTCCCAGCCTCTCCTTCTCGCCTCTCCCCCTGTCGCTCACAGCGAGCTGACCCCAGCGTCACCAACAGTCTTCAGACTCCTCATCAGTCAGCTTCCCCCCCCCCCCCCCCGCCCCACCCCTGGCCACGCCCCCCGGCCACGCCCCCTCTGAGGTTGTTTACCAGCGGGGCTGGAGCACGTGTCAGCGGCCCAAACGGGTCCCGTGGGAATTCCAAGCTGACCTCCCGCTATCCTCTCTCCCCTCCCCCCAGCTCCTTCCCGCCCCCTATCCTGCACGCTTGATCCCCCCCAGCTAAGCCCCCCAGGGGCCCCTAAATGGACGGTCAGGTGGGGGGGGGGGGGGGGTGGAGAGCAGGCTCTTTCCCGCTCCACTGCTTTTTGTTCCCTCAGCTCCCCTGTGTGTGTGTGTGTGTGTGTGTGTGTGTGTGTGTGTGTGTGTGTGTGTGTGTGTGTGTGTGTGGTAAGTTAAAAGGTCACAGAGCAAAAATGTGTTCATGCGTGTATAATGTGTGTGCCTGTGTGACTCGTGACTTGAATTTCTGTGTTTTTGCGATTGTGTGTGTGGACCTGTAGCAATGTCATCGGTGTTTGTATATGTGCGTGGCTAAGAGATGACTAAGTCATCACTTAGTCTGCCTGTGTGTTTGTGTGTGAGTTTGTGTTTTCGTGTGTGTGTAATGTGTGTGTGTATGTGTGTGTTTGCCTTTGTGTGTGTGTGCTTGTGCATATGTAATATGCGCGCGTTTGTGTGTGTGTGTGTGTGTGTATGTGTGCGTGTGTGTGTGTGTGTGCGTGTGCATTGGAGAAGTGTGTGTTTGTGTGTCTGTGCATGGGACACGTGAATGTGTGTGCGTGTAAGGTGTGTGTGGACCCAGCATGGGGTGGGCTGTGTGTTATCCCCGGGAGCTTAGCCAGGTCCCTCAGCATCACAGTGCAGCACACCCAGCCCAGCTCCCATAGAGACGCTGTCCTGGTTCTGTCTCAGCTCCGCGCTCCTCTGGTGTATAATTCATATCAGCCCTCACTGTGAGCTGCAACCGTGTCTGCCTGAGCGTGATTCACCCGGTTATGTAATATTCCTCCTAAATAATCACGTTGGTATCGATGTGAAGAACTCATACGGCCATGTTTGTTGTCGAATGCACAACAAACGCGTGGCTCGGCAGAGTGCTAGCCTGTAGATGTGTTAGCGGTTAGCTATTGTGTGAATGTCATTGGTGGAATGCGGTTGAGATTGTTGTACTCTTTTTTTTTTTTACCAGCTCATGGTTAAAGAATCTGTCCTGGTCTATACTATGTGAATAATATGTACTGATGGCAAGGCACATACACACACAAACACACAAAAACCCACCCTTACTTACATGCATACATGGATAGATGCATACATACATACATCCACTAGCACACGCACACACACACGCACGCACGCACGCACGCACGCACGCACGCACGCACGCACGCACGCACGCACGCACGCACGCACGCACGCACGCACGCACGCACACACACACACACACACACACACACACACACACACACACACACACACACACACCTGTGCCCCTACACAGTGGCGTGGAGGAAGGGCTTGTTTCCTGGACCGGTTCTGGATGGATGAGTCACCGGTCTGACGCTCAGAGCCGTCACCACGTGAGACACCAGGCAGACGTCTACCAGCCCCCCACCCACCATTCCCCCTCCATGTTGCCATCGCCCCCCTCCCGAAGCACCATCCTCCCACAGCCCCCCGTACCACCACCACCTCCAGCGCCGCGGGCGTTGTTGTGCTGCTGCCTCGTCATTGCCTCGCTCACAGCAGCCCACCATTCCAGATCATTCTCTCGCTCTGTGAGAGTTCTGCAGATTTGATTTGGTGTGCAAATGAGTGTGTGTGTGAATGTGTCTGTGTTTGTGTGTGTGTGTGTGTGGCTGTGTGTGTGTGGATGGGTGGGTTTGTCAGAGTGTGTGGGTGTGTGCGTGCTTGTGTGTGTGTGTGTGTGTGTGTGTGTGTGTGTGTGTGTGTGTGTGTGTGCGTGCGTGCGTGCGTGCGTGTGCGCGTTTGTCAGCATGTCTGTATGTTTTTGTGTGCGCAGGTGTGTGTGTGAGCAGTTGTGTGATGGTCAGCTTGTGTGTGTGTGTGTGTGTGTGTAATTTCACATTTGTGTGTGTGTGTGTGTTGTTCATGTGTGTCTGTGTGCGTGCGCCTCTGCACGTTCCGCTCACCAAGCTTAATGTGTTGCGTAACATGCGCTGTATGATGTGTAGGTTTGCTGTTGGCTGATGTGCCGACAGATACACTAATACACTATATGTGCCACTTCTTTATGTTTGTATGGGAGGGTTTCATGTGTACCTGTAGCTGTGGATGCAGGGGTAGTTTGACTGTGTGTGATGCAGGGACGGTGACTGAGAGAGAGAGGGCCACTGCTTCTTCCCTGTGAGGTGAAGGGCGAGGCGGATGGAGTCATCCATAATGTAGTCTGTCTAATGTCTCACAGCAGAGGACTATTTTAGCCCTGCAAGCTCATCACCTACTGCACCAAAGACAGAGACTGAACTGAGGGCAAGGACCGCGTCTCCCCCTGGTTCTCCTGCTGAAGATGAACTACATATGGGTGTCTGGTTGAGAGTTATATATAGAGAGGTAGAGAGAGGTAGAGAGAGAGGTAGAGAGCTAGGGAGAGAGATAGAGAGAGAGGTAGAGAGGGAGATAGAGAGGGAGGGATAGAGAGGGGTAGAGAGGGGTAGAGAAGGAGAGAGGGGGAGAGAGGGAGATAGAAAGAGACAGAAATAGAGGAGTAGGGAGGGAGAGAGAGAGTGTGACGGAGAGAGGGAGAGAGAGAGGGGTGGAGAGAGAGAGGTAGAGAGAGAGGTAGAGAGGTAGATAAAGAGAGGTAGAGAGAGAGAGGTCAAGAGAGGTAGAGAGAGGAGTATAGTGGGGTAGGGAGTGGTAGAGGGAGAGAGACGGAGAGAGACAAGAGAGTGTAAGAGAGAGGCAGAGAGAGATGCTTGTTAATACAGTGAAATGTGTACCAATCTTCTGGTCTTAGCTGATAAACATGTGAGGTGTTGCAGAAGCAGCAGCAGCAGAACACACAGTATCTCTGGATGAATGGCTGTGCAGTGACTGTATGTGTCAGGCTCGTCCGAGCGTTCCGCTGTAGGCGGCCACTGGCTAATGTACCGTTATGCAGTTGGGATCGCATCAAACTGGTCTGTGATGTATTGACCTGGAACATCTGAACCACCGATGATTAAGCCGTGCACAGCCTCAGTTTTCCATACGTTATGCACAACATCCCGCAGTAGGAACGGGACTTAAACGTTTCTGAATAATATAACAGTTGACTGTAATTACTTGACACATGTGATAAATGAAATAGCTCTGGAATGTGTATTGCACAGCTACATTGTGCAATACACTTTTTCTCCTAATTTCCCAGGTTCAGGTTCATTGTTCTACATGCTCAATAGCAGCAATCAGCAAACCAATGACCCAATCACAGCCTTTTTAGCCTGGATTCTATCCCCCTGAATCCTGACCCTTGTGTCCATGTTTTGTAATTGTAATGAATGATTGAATGGAGGAATGAATTAATACGTGTATGAATGAATGAATCACCGAATGAATGAATGAACGGATGAATGAATGAACAAACGAATGAATGAATGAAGTAATGAATGAATTAATTACTCTCCAGATGTGATCAGGCGACCCATGGCATCTGTACCCCTGGGCTGCTGCTCTACCGACCGTCCTGCCTTGGGTTCAGCCGTATCCTGAGTTGTGACAGGGCTGCGTGTAACCTTGTGCCTCTCCCCTTTGTGTCTCATTCCAGTGGCTCATGCGCAGGACTCCCACCACCACGCCACCGAGAAGCCCCTGATCACATGCTACAAGTGCCAGGAGCCATGTAAAGGGGAGGTGCTGCGGGTGCAGAGCAAGCACTTCCACCTCAAGTGCTTCACCTGCAAAGGTACGTGACTCTGACCGCCAACCCGGCCGGACAGCGGGACCACGGGGGGCGCCTGTTCAAAAATACAGTCCCACATAGACCTACAAATTATACACACACAAACGCATTTTTGCTAGTAACTTTTTTGCATCGAGTACAGTGAGATTCAAAAACAAATACCAGGTGGCAGATTCCTTCCCAAATTTTGCCTCTACCCACGTGCTGATGGGCATGATTCACCCATGTGCTTTAGGATAATGACGCACATCATGCCGGTGGACTCCAAAACACGGCATGGACCCTTCAGTTCCAAGGCTGAAGTTTTCCTTTCCAGTCGATAAAGCATGAACATAAAATGAATGGCTTCAGTCAGGCAGACAAGTGCTGCTGAATTCATGTGTCATGAGGTAGGACACCCTAGTTTGAAGCAGCCAGTGAATGTCCCTGGCTTTGGACCTCTTCTCTAACCCTGTGCAGCCTTTCACCCCAGGAGTAAACAACATTTACTACTCCTCCGTGTACCCATCTAACGACCTTCAGTTGATGGCGAAAAGCTTCCGGCATTAAGGCTCCTTATTGCCAACAGATTGCTGGCATTCTCCTATGATCATTTAAGAGCGGCCCCCCCCAAGCCAACGCGCCAACCAGCCAGACATCCAGGCTGGGTCGCGGGCGCTCTGCTCTGAACGTGAAGCGCTGACTGGAGCGCGCTGTAGGAGACGGCAGGCTTTGCTCTGGGCCCAGAATAACACGCAGCATAATGCAAGCACATGCTCAGATTAGTACCTAATTCTGTCCCTGCCAAGTGGATAGACATGCCTTCAGCAACAGAGCTAAACGGGTGTATGTTTGTGTTTGCACCCCGTGTGTGTGTGTGTGTGTGTGTGTGTGCGTGTGTGTGTGTGTGTGTGTGTGTGTGTGTGTGTGTGTGTGTGTGTGTGTGTGTGTGTTGAACATGCGGCTGTCTAAGGAGAGATGCAAAAAAGCTCTTGGAGCTGAAAGCGACCTTCATCTAATATTATATCTTATTTATATTATATTGTCTGTTGGTTTAAATTCGGTAATCCGATAAAATGTTTACTAATGATTATCAGATATTTTTTATGATGTATACAAAGGAATATGTATTTAAAGAACGAGAAGTCATTCCTCATGTCTTAACGCAGGAGTATCTGGAGAGATGACTCATCTCTAGACAGGTGGAGCCGGGGACTCAGACACAAGACAGATTCCCTCTTTTATGGTTTTTACCTTTCAAACACTCGCCCCTGTGTCTCTCCTCATGTTGTGTTTATGCTCCAGTGAGCGGAGACAGAGCCAGAGCCATAGCTAAGCGAGCGGTAGAGGTAGAGGTAGAGGGGGAGAGAGAGGGAGGGAGAGACAGAAAGAGAGACAAAGAGAGAGACGGAGAGACAGAGAGACAGAGCCATAACCAAGTGAGGTGGGGCTCCATGGAGGGGGGGACCGTTGGAGGTGGCCGTTCCTCCACTGATGAGCTCCCACCGGCTGATTAGGCTGAGGGCTCATCTCCTCATCCCCGATCCCCTAATGCAATTAAAGGGGACTCTGTAGTGCGCTCGCTCTATTCATCCCCGGATCATGTCGGGCTCATTGCATAAGAATGATTAGCTGGAGCAGGACTCTCAATCAGGGGGAAACGCAGACAAAACAGCCCTGGAATGGAGGACCCATACCTCCAAACAATGGCCCAATTAGATAATGGATTGGGCACATCGCGTAGGACATTGTGCGCTGCGAGGCCTGTGAGGGTAATCAATTTGGTTAGGTGCACAGACGCTGGTCGCCACCTCGGCGACCGGTGTTGTGACGCGTAGCTTAGGAACGTTCAACATAGATGTAAATCTCAGCAACAGACAGTGGCCTCTTTGGTAAACCTTGGCGATGCAGTTCTCCCGCAGGATTGGTTGGTGTCTTGTTCAGTGACAGCCGACCATTGTGTTCGGTAATGAGGTTGGTTTGGGTGGTGGATTTGGGTGCTTGGCTACACTTTTGAAATTGAACGGCGTTCCGAGTCACTTTTTCTCTGAAGAGATCCTTTCAGAGGTCTGTGCTGACTCACCGAAACAATCTGGT
>NC_136935.1:6669338-6694338 GCF_949987615.1 Pollachius pollachius
GATGTGAATCCTGCACACTGTAGGTGAATGAGTGAATGATGGAGCTTTAGATATTATGCTCATGTACAGAACCACAGAAAGAACCGACACTTTAGTTGAAAGCACAATCTATGGCTTCTCCATCATATGGAGTTTCATGTTTGAAATTGGAAGTGACACGCATCCAAGCAAGTGACACGCAAGTGATCAACACATTTATATGTAACATTTTAAATACTGCATCTCCGGTCAGGATGTTGTGAAAAGTCGATTTGTAATCTCTGCTGTAATCTCTTAACCCCAGAACCAAATACACGCAGAAATAAAATGATTCATCTAACAGATTATTTCATAACCGTACAGATACGCACACGCATGTACGCAGGCACGCACACACACTTACACACACGACACACACACACACACGCACGCACGCACGCACGCACGCACGCACGCACGCACGCACACACACACACACACACACACACACACACACACACACACACAAGCTGACACTAAAGGGAAACTTCATTCCTAAATATTCTGCGTAGCGGTTACGTAAAACACTTATCCTCTAATTCTTAAAAAATGTGTTCCAACCCGCTACAGCTGGAGCCAGTGCTCAGCGCTCAGTGCGGTCATCCTAATGCTAGCTTATGTTTTCACAGACGCTGATCCAATCAGACAGGGGACTTATGTGTTCGTTTAACGGCCGGCTATGATGCCAGCGGTGACCAGATAGCCTAACAGTAATCCATCTCTAACGCGGCCCATTATGACAATAGGAAAATACCTCAGCGTCTGACCCCTTGGGCCCCCGCCAATGGATCAGTAGAGCTGGAGGCATCGCTGTTGGTCTGATCTCTAATCACCCAACCCCCCCCCCCCCCCTCCAAGGTCAACACATCTCGTAGGCCGAAGCCATCCGTACCGCACGTAGCGGCAGCTGAAAGCGAGGAACGGTTTCATAGCTGATAGCGTATCGTGCTCTCTCCCCTGTGATGGGAGGATTACACACTAGGCCCTGTGTCACCACTTTGAAAGTAAAATGTGTATGCAAATGAGAGGCTCTTATTCCATTAAGTGAGTGGGTGCCACTTCCCCGAGCGCTGAAACACTCTCACAGGCTGTTGTATTTTTAGGTGTAGTGGGCAGAGCAATTTGGCTATTTATCTCTCACAGGTCAGCACACGTTGAAGCTAGTACTCCGGCCCAGGGTTTCATAATAGCTTTATGTGAGGTTTATTTTTGCACATGTTTTTTTATGTGATCTGGCACTAGCTTTACGCTGGTACTATTTGAAGACTAGGTATTGAGAAGAGCTTTCATCTAGGCTTATTTGATAATAGTGGTGACTCAATGGGAGAATGTAAGGATTTATATATAACGTTTTGTTTTTGATTAATCATAAATATAGATGAACGTACACTACACACACTTGTAACTGAGTTTAAACTGAGGAAAAGGGATTCTTAGACCTAGTTTACCTATTATTGACCTATTACTTTTGGTACATTTACCTCTCAAAATGAATATCCGAGTTGAGCTTTCAGTATTCCTTGAGCTAGCTTGACCTAGCTGCAGTTCCAGCCTGATAAGGAACACAATGTACACAGTGAAACCTTCCTGGATGGACAGCCTTTATTTAATTTATTAATTTCACCTTTATTCATCCAGGTGAGGTCGGTGAAACATGCGTGACCTTTCAACCGGCAACACATATAAATATACATACATAGATATATCGACATGATCATAATGTATACAAGTGAAACAATTCCATAAGTAAGTACATATAACATTGACAATTAAAAAAGTCATACAAATCCAAATAATACAAATGAAATAGAAATAAATACAAATCAATGAATAAATACTTAATAATAATCTTTGGCTGCCTTTGCGTTGCCAGGTTCTGGGCGGTCTGAATCAATCTGCCTTCACAGGGAACAATAGCACTCGATCTCATGCATGTCCACCTCACACATTTAGCTACAGCTATTCTCACGAGCTGAGGCTAATGGAAGTGGCAATATCCTGTCCTTGACTGTGACCGTGGTGTGTATTGTGTGTCCCTCTCTCCCTCTCTCTCTCCCCCTCCCTCTTGCTCTCTCTCTCCCCCTCTCTTTCTCTGCCTCTCTCCCTCTCTCTCTCGGTATCTTTCCCTCCCTCTCTCTCTCCCCCTCTCTCTCACTCTCTCTCCTTATCCCTCTCTCTCTCTCTCGCTCTCTCTCGCTCCAGGCAGGGGATAAGCACTACCATCCGAGCTGTGCGAGATGCAGCAGGTGCAACCAGATGTTCACAGAGGGAGAAGAGATGTACCTGCAGGGTGAGAGACACCGCCCACCTTCACATTGAGTCCTTATTCCTAACATCAGAGGGTCTATCGGTGTAGCTTCCTGTTTCGGACCAGTTTAATGTTTATGTGATTCCCTTCAGGAACGCACTTGTATCTTCCACCTATTTAAAAGTATTCCTTCATCTAGCATGTGTGTTTCTGAGCTATACCACCTTGTGTGTGTGTGCGTTTGTGTATGTGAGTATGTGCGTGAATGGTGTGTGTGTGTGTGTATGCGCTCATGTGTGTTCGTGTTTGTGTGTGTGCCTGCGTGAATGGTGTGTGCGTCAGTGCCTGCATGCATGTGTATGTGTGTGCGTTCGGGCGTGAACGATGTGCTTGTGCGTGTGTGTGTTTGTGTGTGTGTGGGTGCGAAAATTGTCTTTGCGTACGTGTGTGTGCGCATGCGTGTGTGTGTATGCGCTCGGACGTGTGTGCGTGCGTGTGTTTGTGTGTGTTCATGCCTGTGCGTGTGTGTGTGTGTGTGTGTGTGTGCGCGTGTCCTCTTCCTGTACTCGTTCTTCTCTTGGGGGGGTGCTGGTGTATCATCAGGCCAGTGTGATGGTGTAATGGTGTGGTGGTGTGGTAGGGGTGGTGCTGGTTCTACGCCCGGTAGAACCCCCTCATTCAGACGACCTCTGTGTCTCCTCAGGCTCCACCGTCTGGCACCCGGGCTGCAAGAACACCACCCGGACGGAGGAGAGACACAGGGAGCGGGTAGGAACCTCCACCCACGCGCCTCCGTCCACCAACACCACCCTGTTCTCCTCTCGGCTTATGTGTTTAGATTGAATGTATCTGCAATTAGTCTATATAAAAGAATGACATATATAGATATGCTTTATATATATAATATAATTATATACATTATATATGTATATATATATAGAATAATACAAATGACTCAAATAATTAAAATAACAATATAATAATATTATTATTCATTATAATAATAGTAATAATAATGATAGAGATAAATAATAATAGTGTAAAAAAAACATAATCTATGTATTTGTAACTTTTTTTATAAAACTATTCTGTAGAAACCAAAAAAATAGCAAATGGGACTCTGCTCTAGTAATTCCTGCCGACTAGGCAGTACAGCAGGGTCTCCTCTGAATGTGTGTGTGTGTGTGTGTGTGTGTGTGTGTGTGTGTGTGTGTGTGTGTGTGCGCGCGTGTGTGTGTCTCTGTGTGTGCGTGGTCCCCCCTACACAAGCTCAATGTCACACAATGTGTGTCTTTGTGTACAGCATAAGTGTGTTGCTGGCATGGCCGCTGCTGATGTGCGCGTGGAATCCTGTTGTTTGGACATGTCCTCCTTTTGACATGTGTATAGACACACGTGTTTGTGTGTGTGTGTGTGAGGGAGCCGTGTGTGGCGATTCACAGCCCCATGTGTGATGTCCTGTGAACCTCCCCAACCCCCTCCCTCTCCCCCCACCCTCCCCCTTCGTCCACAGCTCTTGCCTCCGTCCCTCTTACACCTCCAAAATACAGAAAGGCAGGTACTGTATTCGCTATTGGCTATGAGATGGCATCTCATCCTCCCCTCCGCGGTTTCCGCCGTGCACATAGCAACACACGGCCGCACTGCACGCTGCCCTCTGCTGGCGGCAGCCTGCAGTGCGCCTTCGCCCCCGCCCGTCATTGGGAGAGCTCTCCATGCATTCCCCTGCCCCATGCACCATATCGCCTTGTCTGGAGCTCCTCCACACCTTCACCCCCACGCTCACGCTGGAGGTGCATGGATACAGTCTCGATTAAAACACGCCATCATGGAGCCGATTCAAAGGAAAAGTAATCGACCCGGGCCGAGCCGAACATGCATTGTGTTTAGATTACAGCTGCCATTCAAAGCTCTTCATTCCTCATCCATAATGGATCCCCAGTCACGGGCACTCATTCACTCTGCAAACACGGTGAAACACGGGGGACGACAGCAGAGGGAAGATAAGCGATAGGGCTGACGTTTCCCTATTAGAACGGTGGGCGCGGTCACATTCCTCAGCCTTTCTCTCAGGAGGAGTCGGAGGGAGGCTGCGTTCAGTGTCAGAGGCGCTCAGTAGTGAGATAACCCAGGATGGATGTATTGTATCGGACGGCCGGGCAGCGGTTGCTTGGGACAGAGGAGCCGTTTGAACCACACAAACTCTGTGTGGTTTCCTCCTGTAACCGGCGGCCTGTGCTTCCTTTTTGCAGCCTACGAGGTCTTCATCAGAGAGTGTGTGTTCCCGACCTGGTTCAAGCATACCTGGCTCACCGGGTCATACCATATATGTGAGTCCTCTGCTGCCACGCCCCTCTTCTCCAGCGTACTGCAGTGCTGAACTACACCCACATGTTGAACCCCTGACCTCTAATTCATGCTGTAGTAACTGGCTAGCATCCTCTGTTCCTAAAACTGCAGTTGCCAAGAAGAGTTGCATAGGTTCATCCTGTTCAGAAGTGACTGATGAAATGCTTGAACGATCATTGAGACTCCCACAATGTCTTTTTTTGCAACATTTTACTGTAAAACGTAAATACAGTAGATTTCTGTTTATTTTGATGTACAATTTCGCTGTAAATGTACATCAAAGTGTAAAAGTGCATCCGGGTTTTTTTCCAGTGATAACCCTGCTATGTTCTGTATCTGTGTGTGTCTGTCTGTGTGTGTGTGTCTCTGGTTTTGTTCCTGTAGGCAAAAGTAGACAATGAGATCCTTGATTACCGAGACCTAGCTGCCATTCCCAAAGTCAAAGCCATTTATGACATCGAGCGTCCGGACCTCATCACATATGAGCCCATGTACACCACGTCCCTGGACGAGAGGGACGAGAGACGTGAGAGCGTTGGAGAGGTAAATCCACCCGTCACCTGGACCGCACTTCAACCCCGCTTCTCTTTTTGAACCACTTTGACAAAGAAATTACATTTAAGAGTTAATGGGAAACATTTACATTTACATTTTTTACATTGAAGGCATTTAGCAGACGCTTTTATCCAAAGCGACTTACAATAAGTACATTTGTTAGAAGAGGGAGAAACAATATAAATCGCTGTCGGTACAGTAAGGATGTTCATAGAGCCATGTGCCAAGCACTTACAATCGCTAGGTTGTTAGTGCATTCCCTGTATACAACAAAGATAGCTAGGATAAGATGCTACACAATACTGGTACTATTTTTAAGTGCCAGGACGTACAACGTACAATAAGTGCGTAAGAGGGGTGTTGAGGGTTGGTTCACAATGAGATGATTTTGAGAGAAAAGTATCCCTAGGTTTTAATTCTTTAGATACTTATTGGTCTAAACGTTGTTGAACTAAAACGATGGCTTCTGTGAGAATGTTGACATGGTGTAGGTTTAGATAACCGAGACGGCAGCAGCATCCATTAAATGGTTCCCTGTTGGGTTAAGTGTATATCCCTGTCAATAAAGTTGCACCGATTTGACCGGAACCTTCTTGACTCCCATCACAGCTCCACACAGCCAGGAGGGAACGCTCTCCTCTGCCCGACGACAAGGTAAGACTCACTCTCTGTCTCCATGGCGATCATTACATTCTTTTTTCCCACCATAAAGCCACAGAAAATGTCAGAGAGGATCCCTGTGGGTCACGTCCCAGGAAACCATCAAGAGTTGAGTTGCAGGGAATTTGCTTTTGAACGGTTGGAGAAGGTCAGACTGAATCCAAATGTTACTATATTTGGGTCATGAGGCTGGATTCTCCTGTGTTCAGCATTGAGGTTCAGGTAGAATGAAATTTAAATGATTTAAGGTGCAACATGGTCCTTTGAGGATTCCTATCTTGTGTATCATCTATCAAAAACACCAGATTATGTTAACATTATTTGAATGGATTCCGACCATGGTCTATTCTACATAAAGCTCTATAGGACATGTCTCCTGTGACCCATTTTAAATTGAATAAAAAACACCATCCTACTAAATCACATTGTTTATTATATTCCAGCCCTCAAGAAATTTGTCACCAACACCCCCTGCTGAGGTGAGTCGAAAGATTTTTCAGATAGCATATTTCCTTAAGGTGCATGTGTGTGTATCATTGTGTGCGTGTGTGTGCCTGCATGTGCGTGTCCGTGTGTGCGTGTCCGTGTGTGCGTGTGTGTGTGTGCATGTGTGTGTGTGTATGCGTGGGTGTGTGTGTGTTTGTTTCGGCGTACGCGTGTTGGTGTGTGCTTAAGCACGGTCATGCATGTGTGGTTGTGTGCATGTTTGTATGCGGTTGTGTGTGTGTGTGTGTGTGTGTGTGTGTGTGTGTGTATGTGTGTTTGCATGCCTGTGGGTAACACAGCTTTTTGTGTGTGTGTGTGTGTGTGTGTGTGTCCTTCCTCACCACAGGGCTACTGCGACAGGAGAGAACGCATCCTCCATCGCTCCACCAGTCAGGGCTCCATCGGATCACCCGTTTATAATCGCCATGGTTACATCCCCACCCTGTCGCGGTCCCCGCAGCATTTCCACAGGCCGGGTAAGTACGGTGCTACGCCCAACAAGGGCCCCACACAGGCCTCACCAGGGCCCAACATGGGCCCCACACGGGCCCCACACGGGCCCCACATAAACATATCAACGCCTTGCTCCGGAGAGTCAGAGTCCAGACCCTGAGGGCGGTGTAGTGCAGTAGGCCTGCCATCAGGGCGGTCTCGTGGACAGCCTGACTGCTGATAGTTGTCAGGGTGTTCCTGGCCCCTGCTCGGGTCTTAAGACTGGTCACTGTTGCACGTCGCCATAACAACAGGGTGAAATTATCTCGGTTCATCTTATCTCGCGATGAAAACGCACCCCCGCCGCGAGATTGTGAAAGTGGGCTAAGGTTTTCAAACTCGCAAGACCCTCTGTCTCTCTCTCTCTCTCTCTCTCTCTCTCTCTCTCTCTCTCTCTCTCTCTTCGTTGCTTTTCCATGTTCCGTCCTTTTGTATGGAGCAACGTAACACTTATCTGCTGTTATTTTGTTAACATTATCTCACACTACAGAATCCTTTAACAAAATGTCTGCTCTCCCGATAACGCGGATGATATAACACAAACATGTCCTTTGTACTAGTCTTTACTCGATCCTTACCTTCTCCCTCATCGCTCTGACCGGTTCCTGCCGGTTGTTCCCAGCTCCGAACAGCGCTTCCGCTTTACGCTTGATTTCTAGATATCTTGGTACCCTCGCTCTCTCTCTACTTCGCTTTATTTTGTCCTTCACCTCCTCTTGACTCCTCCCCCTGTCTCTCATCCCCCTCATGCCTTCACACCGACGGCCCCCCGACCACACCTCCACACCCCCCACTACCTCTACCTCCTCCCCATGCCTGCAGAGGCTCTGACAGGCATGCAGAAGCTCTGCTCCTCTCTGTGCAGTAACAGTGTGGGCTCCAGAAATAGTGAATCCCGCCCAACCTCCCCTTTCAGACACCACTTCCTCCCCCATAGCCAAGGTAAGGGCCCCGCTTCTCCTGTCCTCACCTCACCTCACCCCCCCCCCCTCTCCCCATCGCTCCTCTCCTTACCTCAGCTAACCTCTCCTCTCCTCCCCTCCGGTCTCCTGCTCACCTCTCCTCAACTCACCTCTCCTCTCTTCTCCTCTCCTCTCCTCTCCTCTCCTCTCCTCTCCTCTCCTCTCCTCTCCTCTCCTCTCTTCTCCTCTCATCCCCTCTCCTCTTCTCTACTCTCCTCTCCTCTCTCCTCTTCCCCTCTCCTCCCCTCTCCTCTCCTCTCCTCCCCCCTCCTCTCCTCTCTTCTCCTCTCCTTACCTCAACTCCCCTCCCCTCTCCTCTCCTCTCCTCCCCCCTCCTCTCCTCTTATCTCCTCTCCTCTCCTCCCCCCTGCTCTCCCCTCCTCTCCTCTCCTCTCCTTACCTCAACTCATCCAACCTCTCCTCTCCTTACCTCTCCTTACCTCAACTCACCTCTCCTCCCTTACCTCACCTCACCTCTCTCCCACCCCACCCGTCCAGCAAGACCCCTCAGTCGCCGTAGCCTCCATCGCCAGCCTCCCCCGACACCTCTCCATCACGCCCCAAACACCCCATCCCACCCCTATAGCTTGTCCAGTTCTGTGTCCACCTCATTTGATTACAGGCAGGAAGTGATGTCATGAACATCCATCAAACGCATCCATCAATCGGAAGTCGACATTTGATAATAATCCAACCCACTTAAGAGTGGTTTCTTTCCTTTAATGCATGGACCAGCATGCATGCATGCATTAACTTACAGAGTGTGTCTAACCCTGCTCTAATGATAGGACTGCACCAGCCTTGTGCCTGCACATTAAAAGACTGTCCGTCTCACATTCCGTGTATAAAACGATGTTGTAGAGCATGAGAGGCAGGGCTGCATGGTGGGAATTATTTTTATGTTTTATCAAACCAAAAACATAAAGAGAACAGAGCTAAAATGCTTTTGAGTTGCTCTGATGCATGCCCGTCATTTCTCGCCACTGAACACGAACCACTGTCTTAGGCACTGTTCTGCATGATGACGTTCACTAACAAACTAACCGAACAATCTTCAGTTCAGGGCAAATATCTCCTGGCACCGCCAATATAATTAGTCCTTTTACTACCCATAATATTCATATTACTCATATTAATATTCATATGACTCATATCACTATTATTCTCCTCGATGTTATTATTATTATAAATATTAAAGTGAATATAATTAACCTTAGTATTATAATTGGGGCCGCTGTGCCCTGGTGTCTCTGGCCTCAGGCCAACCAGCTCTGTGTGGTTGTGGGCTCCACCTCCCACCCTCAGGCCCCATCCTGTCTGTGGTCCGCCCAGCTTACCCTGTGTTGTGTTGATTCCTTTGACCACCGGGAGGCGCTGACCCGCCCAGCGGCCGGAGCTCTCCCCTCCCCCTCAGGTGTGACAGCCGGCCCGTCACCCCGCCTCTCTCTCAGACCCCTAAACATTTCCACCTCCCAGGTACGGTATGGAGCCGGAGCGCACCCTGTCCCTGTCTGACACCCTCCCCCCTTCTCCCCCCTTCTCCTCCCCCTGGCACAGCTCTCTCTCCCCCCGCTGTGGTCTCTCAACCTCTCTCATTCTCTCTCGATCGTTCTCTCTCACTCGGTCTCTCTCTCTCTCTTTCTCTCTCTCTCTCTCTCTCTCTCTCTCTCTCTCTATCCCTCTCTCTCTCTCGATTGTTGTCGCTCTCGCTCTGTCTCTCTCTCTTTCTCGCACTCTCTCTCTATCTCTCCCTCTCTATCTCTCGCTCTTTCGCTCTCTCTCTCTCTCTCTCTCTCTATCCCTCTTTCTTGATCGTTATAGCTCTCGCTCTCTCTCTCTCTCTCTCTCTCTCTCGCACTCTCTCTCTATCTCTCCCTCTCTATCGCTCGCTCTTTCCCTCTATCTCTGTCTTTCCCAATATATCTCTGACTGTCTCTCTTTCTGGGTCTTTCTTTTGTCCCTCAGTCTCTCTCCTGTTCTTTCTGTCTGTGGTCGTTCAACCTCTCTCCCCCCTTTCTCTCTCTCTCTGATAATATTCCTACTTAATTTTAAGTCTGCAGTTTCCATGTGATTTAGGTGATATGTTTTCATAGCTTGATTTAAGTTAAATGTTATCTGGGGGATATTTTGAATTTATTATCAACAAATGAAATGCAGACACCTAAAATTAACTTTATCTCTATTTCCTTCTTCTTTCTCTCTTCTTAAATCTTTTTTTAAATTTCCCTTTCTCTTGCTTTCATCGTCCTCCTCCCTTTATATCCCTGTATTATTTAATCAACCTTTTAGTCTTTTGCATCTCCTCTCCTTACTTTTATTCTATAAATAACTTGGAAACACATTTTGGAACTACTTATTAGTTGCGGGTGCTATTTTTTTTAAAGCTCTTTCAAAACGCAAACCTTTTAAACCAACCGTTAGCCATTCTTGATTACTTAGGTGATGTGTAACGTGACATGCCAAGAAGTTAAACACTATTCCCGGGCTTCCCGTCACAAAAACCCAACTGTGTATTCAGTATAATTCTCCAACATACAGCGTCGAAGGTGCTGCTCCACCTACCTGGTGACAAGCATCAGGTAGGACTCAGGTAGGAACGTGGCCATGGCACTGCTTAGCATCTTAGCATCTTAGCATCATAGCATCTTAGCCTGACACTACGGATTGACAAGACGCCCCTATGCAGACGGAATGTAAGAACATATATGATGATGAGTACACAGTCTTAAATCTACGACCACAATATCAAACTATTACTAATTTTGAGCGAATGAATTCAGGAGAGTTCACGACTGAATTCTGTACATTCTCAGATGTATGTTGTTTGGAGACCATGTGCATATGGGCCTAGTTCTCTGCATCCACTCGGTCGAGGGAATGCGGAATCCTTTTTGTTTTCTGAGAATCTATCCGGCTTCCCCCCCCCCCTTAAATCATCGTCATCATCATCATCTTCGTCATGGCTTCAACGTTTAACCCTGTGCCCCTGTTATCCTCCATGTCTAGCACTGATATGCTAATGCTTTCCTGTGTACACGACTTTATGTTCATTCCTTTTGTATCATTTTGTCTGAATTGGGTTTGTTTTTAGATCAAGGAAGCAACATCTACCGAAAGCCGCCAATCTACAAAAAACACGGTACTTTTACTTTTCACTCTTCTTGGTTTTTCTCATCCTGTTTGTTTCAGCGGCTCCTAGAGTCACAGGAGGACAGAGACAGCGTTTTAAACGGACACTTAGTGTGACCAGGAGTGTGTTTCTTTTTGTCTGTTTAACCGCCCCCTCCTTGTCTCACTGTATGAACACTGTTTGAAGTCTCTCTCCCATCTCGTTGTGTACTGCAGCACACCACACACCAAACGACACGCAAACCGTTCTGTAAACGTCGCTATGCCAAACGAAACAAGTCAGGTCTCAGCCAGACATCCAGTCTTCAAACCGTCCCTGTTTCTTTGTCTTTATATTTGTTTTTTTATTGACACAGAGCAATATCATGGTAGTATAAATAAACTACAGTTTACGAACTGACTGAAGGCGTTTTGTAGAGGACTTTCCATTGCACTTGGTTAGTGCAAGATACTTAATGTAATCCATCCATCAAAAAACATTAATCAAATAAACCAGAAATAATCTTGTCAGAAAATAAACAAGAAAAATGTGCTTTACTTCTGCAGATCAAGTCAAGTAAATGATCACACACAGACAGAATTTTGACATCCTTATTGTTTCCATGAGTATCTTAGATGACAACAATGAGTATTGTCATTTCAATGGCTCATTTTAAATGCAATCTGTGCAGGAATTTTAGTCTTAAACTTTATAGACAAATGAATACACTTTATTCAAGACAACCAAATAGGAGTAATATCTGCCCTGCCCTGACCTGAAAGAAACAGAACAGGCTCCAAACAATGTTGACTGACTGAGCTCACTTCTCTTCAGCTTGTTGTCAGAAGACCGATTTAAAGGCTGGATTCCCCGCGCTGACTGGCTTATTATGATTGGTCGTCAGCGACGCGCTGTCGGGGACGGATTCATGTTCCCCACTCAGAATCACGCACCCCCCGCGCTCAGCCTGTCACACACACACACACACACACACACACACACACACACTCACACACTCACACTCACACTCACACTCACACTCACACACTCACACACGGACGAGGATGATAACTGTATTCTTTACCTTTACCTTGAGACCCCGAGCCCAAGATGGGTAGATCAGTTACCATGGTTACCGACCTAGACACACCTGCACTAGCGCCCCCCAGCAAGTGCGCTGATGACATCATCAGGTCCGCTACCTTCCCCGCCGCCCACGCCCCTTGTCGGGACGACAGCCCGCAGGGTGGGGGGGGCGACCTGTGGCCCTACTCTCTGGCTGCGTTAGGTACAGTAGGCTCCTGATGGGCATGCTCGCACCCTCTGACCACACCCACAACCCCTTAACCACGCCCACAACCCATTCACCACTCCCACCTTCCCTAACCACTGCCACCACCCCTAAACACTCCCACCTTCCCTCAACCACTCCCTCTATACCTTAACCACTGCCACCACCCATTAACCACACTCACCACCCCATAACCACATCCAAGCCCCTTAACTACACCCACCACTAATTGACCACCCCCACATCCCCTTCAAAACACTCATCATTCCTTAACCACACCCATCACCCCTTAACCACTCCCCCCTTAACCATTCCAACCTCCAACCTACTCTTAACACCTCCCACAACCAATTTACCACTCCCAACTCCCCCTCCACTATTCCCACCACCCGTTAACCACTGCCACCACCCGTTAACCATTCCCAACTACTCCACGACCACTACCCCAAAACCACTCCCACCAACCATTAACTGATCCCACCAACCCTCAACCACATCCACCACCCCTTAACCACACCAAACGCTCATTTACAACTCCCACATCCCCTTTACCATACCCACATCCCCCTAACCACCCCTTAACCACGTCTAGCCTGCCCCCCTTATATGGCACGCTATTCTTCGTACTATAGCTTATGCCCTTCCCTTGGTCACTCTTTTGTTTACATGCATTCCACACAGTGCTTTTTAACACAGTCTTTACATGATATAGCTTTGCCTTTCTGCCTTGACCTTTTGCCTGCTTAGTGTAGTTTTCAGTTCAGTTGCTTCGTTGCCCCGTTTCTCCATGCCTGATGCTCCGGCGATAACGTCTTTGCTGTAAACCTATCACAAGCGCGCTCTCATTCCTGCTACCGGCGCATACTCTGTATACCTTATGTATACTCAATACTGCCACAAATGACTCGGACAGAGATAACTGAGACTGACTTCAAACTGACCTTTTGTCTGTCTGTCCTGCATCGTTCCGTTGTTTTGTGTATTACACATTAACGATCTGCAAATCCTATTTGCGCAGCACCTAGCTCGATGGGGTCCGCCTGATCCAGGTAGATCAACGGTCCCCTCTTGTTGTCTGTTGTCTTGTCTGGTCACCTCTGTCTCACATTTGTGTTCTCTCAGCACCCTGTTACACACTATTACTGCACTGGTGCATTCTCCCTGCAGTAGTCGTTGAGCAACGTGAATGCAGCAACTATCGGGTGTGTCATTGCGATTGAATGTCGATTCCAGTTTTTATGACGGGTGCATTTCATCTACAGTAGCAGTATGGTTTGGTGGCTTTGATGCTATTTCACGATTGCTTTAGATAAGAACTGTAAAACCCCCAACCTTGATTCAAAGGGAGTGCGGTTTTGATAATAGTGTAAAAAAAAAAACAACGTTTTTTTATAAAACTATTCTGTAGAAACTTAAACAATAGCAAATGGGACTCTCTGCTCTAGTAATTCCTGCTGACTAGGCAGCACAGCAGGGTCTCCTCTGAATGTGTGTGTGTGTGTGTGTGTGTGTGTGTGTGTGTGTGTGTGTGTGTGTGTGTGTGTGTGTGTGTGTGTGTGTGTGTGTGTGTGTGTGTGTGTGTGTGTGTGTGTGTGTTACTGGGACTTTCAGGGTCAGGAGGAGAGGGAAGGAGGAGGTCAAGAGAGGAGGATGAGGAGGAGGGCTTGAAAAGAAAACTGCT
This sequence comes from Pollachius pollachius, assembly GCF_949987615.1. Lineage (NCBI taxonomy): Eukaryota > Metazoa > Chordata > Actinopteri > Gadiformes > Gadidae > Pollachius > Pollachius pollachius. The sequence goes on from NC_136935.1 coordinate 6,683,190, forward strand.
ACAAGAAGAGCACCTCACCAAGGTCTGACACACACACATGCACATACACGCAAAAGCACACGTACACACATGCACACACATACACACACACACACACACCTAATACAAGCAATTTGTTTTAAAACAATAGTGTTAGTTTATGTATGTGTGTGTGTATGTGTGTCACACAGATCCAGTCGGGTTTGGGGAAACTGATCCTGAAGGAGGAGAAGGAGAAGGAGCAGAGCCGGGAGCGCCACTCACGCAGTGTCTCGGCCCAGCGCTATGACCCCAAGCCGTCCAACTGTGAAGCCGGTAAACACTCCTCCCCTAGTGATCTTACCAGAGATCAGACTAGTGATCAGACTAGTGTTCGTACCAGAGACCGTACTAGTGATCAGACTAGTGATCAGAATGGGGATCAGACTAGTGATGAAACTAGAGATCAAACTAGAGATCTAACAAGTGGTCAGACTAGAGATCAACCTAGAGATCAAACTAGTGATCTTACCAGAGATCGTACTAGTGATCAGACTAGAGATCAGACTAGGGATTAAACTAGAGATCAAACTAGAGATCTAACATGTGATCAGACTGGAGATCAACCTAGAGATCAAACTAGTGATCTTACTAGAGATCAAACTAGTGATGAAATCAGAGATAGAACTAGTGATCAAACTAGAGATCAAACTAGTGATGAAACTAGTGATCACACTACTGATGAGGACCTGTTATGTATTCTGCTGGGTGGCCACTCTCAATGTGAAGCAGAGAAGGTGCTAATACAATGAAGGCTGTATGTTTTTATAGTGCTCTAGACAGCATGCTATTTATTATGATATGTCAGTTCTTAACCAGGTTGTGAACATGTGTGTTGTGTTGTGTTGCATAAAACTTGGCTACGATTTCAAATGCACAAATCCAAATGTAAGTCGGACATTTGAATCTTTCAGAGCCAACCTCTCCCTCAAAAACGAACTCTCTCCCTGGGTACGGAAGGAACGGCCTGCATCGGGTGAGCTCTTCAACACCAGACACCTCAGACACCTGAACATCCTTACAACAACGCCAAAGCGTATCTCATTACAAGTCACTCAATGCCCCTTCGTCTAATGGTCTGTCTATCTCCATCCCTGCAGCCCCAATCAACAGACTTCACTCAGTACAACAGCTACGGCGACATGTGTGGAGGAGGAAGAGGTGAGAGCCGCTGAAATAGAGACACTCTTGCTTTCTCGGGATAACGTTGGCTATGGCTGTTGGCTATGGGCGGTCTGAAGACTGAATGGACTCATGTCAGTGTGAAATGATGAATCAGTCGCGGTGTGACAGCGAGCGCCCCAGGATGTAGAGGATGTTTATTTGTTTTCAGTCACGTGGTTTTGTTGATTTGTTGACCTTAATGTTGTGTTGTGCCATCTTGCCTGTCAAACAACGTCCCGGTAGGCGTCGGGACATCTTGATGAGGATTTATGTAAAAAAAAAATAAAGAAAGAAATGTCATAAGGCTTGCGGTCGACCGACCAAAAACTGATCGCCGTGCTGCTCTTCCAACCCATATCTACAGCGATCCAATGATAGTCTCCGACTACCCGACCCGTCACCAACACAGTTCACAAAAATGACTTGAGTGTACGTGGTCCTTGATGTATCAACACGTATGTTACCATGGTTTGCGTTGCAAAAAATACCTGCATTGCTTATTTCTATGACCAATGTATTGTATATAATTGTACTGTACATTGGTATTATGTAATATATACAGCATATGTATAATGTGGCAGAAAACAGAACCCCGTGCAAAATATTTGTTTGCATGATGAACGAGATAGCAAGCATTGAATTTAAAAGAGTCGCATGAATCTCAAACTGAAAGCTTTTACCCGGTCCTTGTGTTTTTAGTCCCCTGTAAAACCTATTCAGTGGTCATTTATATTAATGAGATGATTACAATTACTGTTTCTTGCTTTGCCTCGGTAAATGTATTTGGTCAAAAGCATGCATTGTTTCGCTTTAACTCATGCACTTTCATAAAATCTTGCCAAAGTAGTCAACATTTCTGAATTGTCATCCAAAAAATAACAAAATAATGGTCTAAGTAACAAATTAAATGTGTCATGAAAGCTTTTTCAATTACAATTGATCAAACGATTACATTGCACAACCAGGAATGTTTCGTTTTTCAGCCTGCGTCCTTAACCAAACAACCCTTTCTCCCATTGGATGGAGAGTGGTTAAAAGACACGCCATCCTCAGCTATGAAAGAAATAAGCTATTTAACGAAAACAAATATTCCACACGGGCGAGGTTTGACAGGCAAAATGGCATCACCTCAATGGTGTGAGCGGTACTGTGAGAGATAGGAGCCTGCTAGGTGGACGGTGGACATTTTGTATCAGGACAACCATTAACCGTGAGTCTCATTTTCTGTCCCATTTTGTCCTGCAGAGTTTCAGGTATGTCCTTCCATCTGCTTTCTCACCTGGCATGCCTCTCACCTAGCATCGTAGCCTACTGTGTGCTTGCTTGTGGCGCGCCAGAGACACCTCTTCCGCCCCGCTCCCTCTCCCCACCCCCCACCCCACAACCCTTTCCAACTGCACCTCGGCCACTACCGCTAGACGCTTGCGCCGGTGGGGGATTAGTGGTCACTACATGGGGAGTGCAGTGCAGCGTTTTGCAGGCGCACTGCACTGTGCCGTACTCTGTGCCCCATACGCAAGTCAACACAGGCTCCTCGTCCGTAGATGTCTGTACGTTCTGAGTTCTGTGTGTCATTTGGCCATGTGATCTAGAAGGGGGAACCTTGTCGAAAAGCCCTGGCAGATATTCAGCGAAGAACCAAAAAACAAAACATGATTTGAAGAGAGATAAAAAAAAATCCAACCACTGCCCATCTTACAGTCATATCACTACTTTCGGATGAACCCCGATCGATGACTTGTTCCATCCAGTAGACGTAGTAGTGCCCGGGTTCATTTGGTGTAGAACTATTGATGCCATTCATGGAGTCCCCTTCCACTCTATTACATGTGTGTATGTTCTATTCTTTAGCACATTAAGGATGGTCGTGCCGCCCTTGCAAGGATGGACAGGGGAGTATCAATGCCCAATATGTTGGAACCAAAAGCAAGTATCCCCTCATCGTTTCTGTGTTGATGAAAAAGCCTGTAATTGAACGTTGACATGTGATCAATACCTAAACCAATGCGTCCGCGTGTAAGACAACCCCCGGTTACCTGTTATATATGCAACATCACCCTTACTACATCGACAATACAAGAAGGCATGAGATAATCAAGAACAAAGAGCGAAACACAAATCTGCAAATATACAGTATATCCCAAACAATGCAATGTTAAAAATAAACAACCTCAAAGAGGTTGTGCCATGAGATGAGATCTGACATGAGATTTAGTAAAAAATAATACAAATATTGAACCTCCATCTGGCCCTTGGAGGAGAGAGGATCTATGTGGGAGATCTAGGGTCTAAACAGGAGGGACTTCCCTGAGCCGACGGTCTCTCTCTATACAATCCGCCTCCTGGTCAAGCATGTCCCCTGGGGAGCCGTCACCTTGTAGCGCTCTGCATGCGGCTTTTCCATGATCATCCACTCAGCTTGGACCCCCAGGGGGGCTGGACGCTCCTACGCAGCACACAGCACCCCGCCCCCCTCCCCCCACAGCACCCAGACACGTCTGCCATCCAAACAACTTACATTGTTTACTATATACCTCCTCCGGTATATAATGAGGCCGTCATCAGTAGATATGAGTGAGTTGGTTTATTATCGAGCATTTCAAATATACACTGACCACCCCAACAACACCACGGCCCTCTTGCTTAGAGGGAAATAATAAAGGTATTCTTCTGGCTCTGATAGCCTCTGATTAGCAGGACACTATTCACCAACACCAGGCAGAGTGAACCAGTCCCTTTTTAAGTCGTCCACCACACCGTTAAGTCAAACTGATTGGACAACGTCATGTGACACTTTGCCTTTTCTCTTCCTTGATCTACTGCAGCTTTTTTTTTGCACCTAAATAATATGCACACCAATGCAGCACTTATTAACACCCCTCTCACTTAACACCCCTTTCGACCTTTGACCCTCGAACTCTCACAAACACACTGTTTCCCCCCCCCCCCCCCCGCCCCCTTATTCTCGTCTCACTAATGATAACAGCAGTGTACAGCAGTAGTGTGACGTTTGTGTCTCAGTAGAACTTCACTTGTTTCTAAAGTGACTTCCTCCCAGGCTCGGTGTGGCGTACTGACTCAATGTCTTCCTCCTGAAGGTGTACCCCTATGAAATGCTCATGATAACCAGTAGAGGGAGAGCTAAACTGCCCAGGGAGGTGGACAGAACCAGACTGGAGGTATCAAACTTCCTCTCCCCCCCCCCCCCCCCCCGTACCGCAATTGATACTGGATTTGATGTGCTTTTGTGTATAAATAACATGCCGCATACCAGGAATACATTTGACTAACATAGAAGAAGGAATGTGCAAAATCCATTGCTTCTTGTTGTTTATTATTTTTTTCTGTGACACATCCTCCCTCGCTTTTGTTGCTTTTCTCGCTAACCACCGTCCCCCTCCTCCCCCCCCCCTTCCCCTTCCCTCCCCCCTTCTCCTCCCCCTCCTTTCTTTTGTTTTGTTCCCCCTATTTTATTTTTCTCGACCTCTCTTCTCAATTTTAGCGCCACTTAGCTCCTGATACGTTCTTTGACATCTTTGGAATGGAGATCCAGGAGTTTGACATGCTTCCTCTGTGGAAACGCAACGACATGAAAAAGAAGGCCAAACTCTTCTAGCGGTCAGGACAGCATGCGCACACTCTGTACGCTCATTCAGAGACGGACACGCCAACAACTGTACTCTAGGTGTAGGGCTTTTTGTCTTTCTTCATTTCTTTCGCTTCGTTTTGTTTGTTTTCGGCCATTCTTTGTTTTTTTGGGGGGGGGTTATGTATGGCATAATCAAGGAAGCAGAGAAATGGATCCTTTTTTTTTCCTGAGGCTTCAAAATGGGGACTGAGAGCTGATTGGTTGATTCAGGCGGCGTCAGATGAGAAGTAAATGGGAATTACAAAAAAATTCAAAGATTGAAAATGAATGAAAATGGGGGTCATGTTATTGTATTATTATTATAAATTTGATATTTTGCGCTTATTTTTCTTCGCGCTTTGCTTTGAATGGAAATGCTTTACTTTTATTTTGGTTCTCTTGCTTGTTTGTTCCTACTCTTTGTTGCTGTTGATTCCTGTAGAACATTGTAAGTATTATAGAATTTCATGGCCACCATTATGTCCATGCGATGGGCTGTAGTACTGGGTCACTTTAACCTCCTCACCCGATCTAAAGGCACCCCCATCCCAGTACCGCCTGCTGGTGATAGTGAGTAGTAGGGCTCGGTGAGTCTTCAGATAAAGAAGCCACTGGCCAGCTCGTCTACTCACTCATTTACTGGATACAATACCACAAAGGCTGACTTACTCATGGACACTGTTCTATCCCCAGTCAACTATGTACATGCCATGCTATTCTGACCCCTGACGAAAAACACATCTAAAATCTCTTGTCTCTTCTCAGGCTTTCATAAAACATGGCCAGATCCTTTCCCTGTTCAGTTGTACTGGGAGGATAGTGCACTATCGAGGTATTGCAGTCCCGTATCAAACGTAATCTAAACTAGATTTTAAAAAAGAATACCCAAATGTAAGGAGCAACTGTATTTGAAATTGCTGTTTTATAAATAAAACTCACACTGCCATTTGTTGTATTGAAATCTAAGCCAATAAAGCTTGAAATCACCTTAATCCACATGGTCTGCAGCTGTACCGAAAGCATCCTCTGCCTGAATTATTTTCTCTGGTTTGATGCTTTGGGTTTTATCCATGACCACAACATCCTTAAACTAAGGTAAGGGGGATAACATTGGGTTTTTGAGATGGCACCAGACCTGGAAGATTCACACTCGCACAACCCACAGAATTCACAGGATTCGTGGCTATATGAGTACATTTATGGTGATATTTTTGATGGAAAGATTCATCTTTGACACAGAATCATCTTCTAAATATCCCAGGGAAGCTTTTCAATGAATGAACAAGAAAACAATAATTATGTTGTAAATATGTAGACTGTAAAAATTTACAATTCATACTTAAAATAAATCAACTGTATGGACATATCATGGTAATTTAATTAGTTTATAACAAACAACGAAAGCCAGGGCCTGTGATTGGACTTGTGGTCCGAGCACTGATTGAATAAAGTACATTTCTCATTCATTATTTTATTTCATCATGATTAAGTCAATCAATTACATTTGTGTGGAAAATGTCTTCTTACCTGCTTCACTTCAGTGCATACTTCTCTATACATTTACATAAACCTGAATCTAATATGTTATTATCCATTATTAATAACTCCCTCTCAGCTTTGTTAATTTTCTAATTAGAAATAGACTCAATCGGTTTTAATAATCATTTTCCAGTTCTAGAGAAGTGAACAATGAACAGCCAAATAAACAAGTATTAGTAATGTAAATACATTATTATAAGGTTGGTAAATGCTACCAGGGAGGCGGTAAGCACTGAATGCCTGACTGCAGGTGATGCAGCAGGGGAACAATTCTCTCAAGTTTCCATTACTTTTTGGACTTTCCATTTGTATATAAAGGCCTACACATTGGATTGCGACATTTCCATGATCATTATAAGCTAATTGTTACTTGAATGACCACATGTTTCAAGTCAATTTAAAGGTACGATATGTGACATTGACACAGAGCGTTTAAAAAGGGTATTGCATTTCCTGCTCCACATTATCAAAGTGTGTCGTCTCTGGCTGGCCCCTCCCACTCTGACCCGAAGTTCACGCGTTTTGCCAGGTTTAGGACACCACCAAATCGAGCTCAAGCAAGCCGAGAGCAACATAATATTTTAAGACGATTGCACTTACATCGTTTTACAATGACAAGCGACGACAAATCCTGCACTGTAAATTCATTAGCTAATGTATACATTTTCAATTTATTTATTGTTTGCAATGAACAATAAATAAACCAGCTCATGCGGCATCTGCCTAGAAATCCTTCAGGGGCCCTGAGCCGTCTCCATCGGTTGTTTAGGTTGGGTAGAATCTAGCACAGTCGCAGTGGATCCTGTTTGTTTGCTTGCTTGCCTTGGCTGCAGCCCGCTGTGTTTGTGGGTCAGTTTGTTTCATAGGTGCCAACCCCGGGGGACGGTGAATAGTGACTCACAGGCCAAAACAAAAGCAAACGTTACCAACCAGAACAGCATTTCACAGGAGAACATACTGGCTGTTTCAATGTGGTCTGAGATGCCTGTATTTCGACTTGGCATGGTTCTTTAATCTCTGATGACATATTATGGTCATTAGTTTAGTACAGTGCATTTGTTACATGTAGCTCCTTAAATCAAATACACAGATTCAATATTTGCAAAATTTCTCAATACTGACTATACAACTCACTCCCAGTAGAAAGATTTTTTTTTAAGATATTGAATGCATATAATGACATCATTATAATAGCATACCAAAATAGACTTTCTCATAAAAACTTCCCATCCAAAGACTGCATTAGCATACTTGAATGGTTTCAAGCTCATCCCGTTAGCATAGAAAACACATAGTGTTGCATTATGAGTAACTACCATGTCTAAAAGGAACTACTCAGCATTGGAACAGAGCAGAAATGAACCAGACATGCTGGCCACGACTACTCATACTATACCTCACATAGATTTTCCTTTCCAGAAGGTAAGGCAGTGGAGAAAAAGGCTAAGAATCTATGTCATTGTCCTAGCGCTTCTAGGCTCATGTACTCGATAGATTTAACTAGAATCACGTAAAATGTCTCTGAAAACCCTCTCCGCAGGAGACGCTAGAAAGACGTCGGGAGTGCCTAACACGACAAAGAGACGCAGTCAAACACAGACTGAAGAATCTGGCCACGCGCCAGTCAAAAATCACAGTAAGACCTTCCAGACTGTTCCAATACTATCCCTCGTTGGTTGTGTAAACTGTAAGATGTTAAATTCTGTGTACCGGATGAAGCGATCCCATGTACCTGACCCCAGTGGTGGATGACTTGTACTTGCCTCAGAGGAGGTCTCTGGCCATAAAGGAGAGCATCATCAGGAAGTATGAGGAGCTCCAGAAGGTTCTGGAGGAGGACCTGAGGCTCACGCTGGCCTTCCTTGATGTGCAGGAGCGAGCGGCCGTCTACGCCCTGGACGGACTCATGGAGAGCAACTGCTCTCTCATCCAGGAGATAGAGCAGGACCTGGCCAGGACCACTGCCCAAATGGCCCAGGAGGACATGCCCACCGAGGAGATGGTAACAACATTTACAATTCAGGAATACATCCATACATGTATTCTCCAATTTCGTCCTGACTTTTGTCCTGACTGCCTCTTGTCTGTCTTACCCTCCACAGCAGGAAACAGAGATCGTGAAAAGGTATGTTGTAGTAGCCAATCACATGGTTCATCCTCCATCCTACAGAACTGGTCCAGCTTTTTCACCCTCTTTGTTGACATCCATCTCCTCAGGATCAGCCACCTTCTCAACAGCACAGACCCCAGCAGCGTTAGCCTGGATGAGGCCATGGCAGACCAGATCCTCAGCCTGACCGACCGCATGTTCCAACTCATCCGATCCCAGACGCCAATCACCAAGCAACTCATCAAGGCCTGTAAGTCCAACACCGACAATTGGGTGATCACTTTGCTACATATAGTTGAACAATAACCCAGTTAATCGGTGTACGTATAATATAGTATGAGTATGGGTACTTTAGTTGTGGCCAACATGTTTGCTTAATTTCTGTTCTCTTCAATGCTGAGTATTTCATTTTAGACATGGTAGCTACCCATGATGCAACACAGTGTGTTTGGTATGCTAGCGGATGAGCTGGAAACCATTTAAGTATGTGCTAATTCCGTCTTTGGATGGGCAAGTTGTTACGAGAAATGCTACTCTGGTATGCTATTATAGGTGTTGTTATCGTCCCTCAGATTCCAGCCAGGTGTCCCTGGACCCGGAGACGGCCCACCCCAAACTCCTCATCTCGCCCGGGGGCGACCGCGCCACCTACACGCAGGCCTGGCAGGAAGTGGCCGACCTCCCGGGGCGCTTCGACAGCACCCTCAATGCCATCAGCCTGCAGGGCTTCAGCGACGGCCGCCATTACTGGGAGGTGGACGTGACTGGGAAGACCTACTGGGAGCTGGGCCTCACCTACCCCACCATCGCCCGCAAGGGCAACTCCGAGGACTGCTGGCTGGGGCGGGGAAAGGAGTCCTGGTGCGTGGAGTTCTTTGACGGCGAGTACACGGCCTGGCACGGCGGCGTCCCCCACCAGCTTCCGGTCACGCGGCGCTTCCGGCACATCGGGATACTGTGCAGTTTCCCCGCAGGAATGGTGACATTCTTGGGGGCTGACGACATGACCCCGCTGTTCTGCTTCTGCGCCGGAAGCTTCACACACCCACTGCACCTGGCGGTGTGTCCGGGACATGACCACAACGGGGCAAACGTCAACCCCATCGTGATCTGTAGCGTGACTTGACCAACCCTTTGTTAGGCTTTGTAGTGTGCTGCTATTGATGTCCCTTTTTTCCTGTTTTATCTGGAAAGTCTTATGAGTGGAATTGCTGATCGGTTTATTGTTGGTTGGTTATTTATCGTTGTTGATTTTGTTTGGGTTAACTTTATCGGTCACCGGTTCGTTCTATCAAAATCCAATTTCTGAATATAGATTTGAAACAATAATGGAATTTAGATTTGAAACAATAACGGTTTAGTTAAACCTAAACCAGAAAAGTTCTTGGAATTTAGGGCTGCTGTAGAGTCCTGGGCGGTATTCAGTTGATTGCAATCTGCAACCTCACCTCTAGATGCCACTAAATCCTACACACTGCGCCTTTAAATCAATCTCGCCAATATCAGCAGGTGACTTTAAATGGATGGGCCAATGTCTACATTCAAACAGATCATACGCTCTTTACCAACATGTACTCTGGAACGTTTGCAATGACCTAAGTTGCACCCACCTGCTCATTTTCACTCGATTTTAAAATGAAATACAAAGGGAAAACTGAGAAAAGGCATAAAATGCCCCATGGGTTTGTAAGTTGTATTGTAAAAAAATGTGTAGCTAAACTAAATTCTGTTTCTATTTTATCAAATAAAATAAGAGAAAATAAAGATAAACCTATTCCACTAAAAGTGAAAAATCAATACAACTGACTCAGCATCAGCCACAGATACAACCGTCCACCTTTCAAAGGTTAGTGTCCCTGTGCAAATGTTTGTCTTGTAAAAAGCGACCGCTTTAATGACATAAATGTCTGCCGAACGACTGACAGTGTAAGCCTCGGAGGACCTACCAGATGCTTGTCCTTTGATCGTTCAACTGTCATACACGTTCTGGATCTACTGCCATCATGAAGCTGGGGATCCTGTTGTGTCTCCTCTTCCTAGTGGTGCTCATTCTACCTGCTCAGGTGTGTATCATGACATACGCTTTGGTGCTTTTGGTCACGCACTGACTTTGAAACCAGTGAACACCGGTGTTGAATCCCATTGAATTGGATTGCTCGTCCCTGTGTTTGATAATAAGTGATACCTTCAATAAAAAAAAGCTTAGTATTAAGCTTGAATGGATATCCTGTTTTTTGTTTTATTGTACTTAAAAAAAAAAAAGATAGTTAAGCATTATGCAAGATGTTTAATGCATAACACATGCTGCATGTTAATAATGTGATATACTTGCATTTTTCTTTATTTAGCCGAAAAAAGACGGGCACGGAGACGGACACGGAGAGGGAAAGGAGGCTGAACGCAGACACGGACATGGGCACAGGCACGGACGTGGACGTGGACACGCCGGCAAACACCACGGCAAACATGCAAAGAAGTACACAGGGGTTACAGAGCTTTTGGCAGGTATTGGCTTTCATTCTTGCTTTGCACCGGTTCGTATGAACTGCAGTGATATAAAGAAGATGTGTTCTCTCTGTTGCTTCGATAAATGTGCGAAAGCCACTGAGCCGCAAGCAAATATCGCAAGTCTAAACACGAGCAACATGTGTTAGACCTTTTCTTCGAGGTCAGAGATGTCTTGGATGAAG
>NC_136935.1:6696838-6729458 GCF_949987615.1 Pollachius pollachius
GAACTTGAGTATCGGCCGATACCAAGTATATACCGATACAGCATCTAGCAGCATTGTAACTACTACTAACTGCGCTTGTTCTTATTGAAGGGTTATTTTACGATGACAGCAATGTTTAGTCTGTTCACTTACTGTCAACATTTTTTTTTAAATACATTTGTATTCTTCCAGTTTAGCGTGAGCATCCATGTTTTTCCGTATTAACTCGAATGCAGTAACTCTTAGATGACGTGTTTCCCATTCTAAATTTCCAACTCTGACCGTTAACGAATGCAGCATAACGGCCTAGGTTTTGTGATGTCCTGAACCTGTATAGTAAATGAGGAATGACGTGACGGTATCAGATCGGCGCGTATACTTGCGTACTCACGGATACCCAATACTGCATTTTTGGCAGTATCAGAGGAATTTCCCGATACTGGTATCGGTATCAGAACAACTCTACATGTGAGCATGTTTTTTAATCATCTTGATAACTGCCACTAGCGACAAGAAGAACGATATGGTAGCGGTATTGGGTACAGTGTCCCTGCGGATGGAGGAGGCCACGGAGCAAACCCTGGAGGTGGAGGAGGCCATCGTCCACGAGAACTACAGAGAAACACATGAGGCTGTCGTCAATGACATAGGTGACCCTATTACGCTCTTCTTTCAGATCAAACTTCCTGTTTACATTTAGAGCATTTAGCATGCGGTTTTATCCAAAGCGACTTACAACAAGTACAGGTGATGAATATCCGCAGTTTCACATTACGTGGGGAATTCTCTTGCAGCTCTGTTGAGGCTGAAGGGCGTGAACGGCTCGTGCGCTGAGGAGACCCAGTTTGTGAGGACCGCCTGCATGCCTGACGCCCCGATGCCGGACGGCTCAGAGTGCACTATTTCTGGATGGGGTGCCACGGAGGACTGTGAGAGGGACTTTGTTATACAATTCAGATGCAATGCTTTCTGTTGTTCCCAACACGTTCCCTTCAATAACCAAATTAACAATTCCAAAAAATCAAAAACCTGGAACGTTGGATTTGATTTGACACCGAAATTGAAACCGCTTTGACCGTTTTGTAGAATGGGTTTCGCTTTTCACCTACTGACTCCTATTTGATTCACGAATGCCTTGGTTGCAGCGAAATATGGTTCTGACCACCTTCTGGATGCCAAAGTACTCCTCATCAACCAGGAGAAGTGCTCCAGCCCTACAGTATATAGCACATCTGTGGGCTCCGGCATGTTCTGCGCTGGCTACCTGCAGGGAGGCGTGGACTCGTGTCAGGTGAGTCGACAGCTATGATACTAAAGTCTAGTGCATGTGTATGTGCGTGTGCATGTGTGTGCGCCCTTCAGGGCAGTTTGGGAGTTGTTGGGGGGTTCGACTCCCAGCCAAAAGATTCTGGCCTCCATCCCCAATATCTGTAGGCATCTTTGTGCTAAGATGCCTAACCCCATGCTTGCTCCCAAACTAACATATATCTAAAAATTCCCTTTGCGTAATATTGGATTAAGACATCTTCCGAAGAGTAACCCCATACCTTCAATAGATAGATAACGAATAGTTAGTATTATAGTTATAGTTAATAAATGAGATGTCTTCTCCATGCTCTCAGGGTGATTCTGGTGGACCGTTGACATGTCAGCAGCACCAGGTCCAGGTAATCTACGGTCTGGTGAGCTGGGGGGACCAATGTGGCCGTGCAAACAAACCAGGGGTCTACACACGGGTTACAGACTACCTGGACTGGATCAAGTCAAAGACACAAACCGCGTAGGCGAAAAAAGCCCAGCGGCGCATGGGTTTGGATGTGAACTCTGTATTTCCGGTCTCGTATGGCTAAGCTGTATTTTGTATTTTGTTTCTAAAGGCGTTGTGGTTGTGTGTGTTTGAATGTAGAAAACCCTGATAAGACACTGAAAACTTTTATAAGCCAGTGGTTCAAATGGAAAGGTGTCAGGTGAATTGACTTCACTCAGCACAAAATATAAATGGGATATAAAGAGTCGCATTTTGAAATAAACCTTCCCAGAGAAAAGAACCAACGTCTATTTTTGAGTTCAACATGTTTTGTTTAATAAAAGCCATCTTAAAGTTTAAATACAACAACAATAGAAGTCAGACATTTGCAACACAGAACATTTCAGTGACACACAATGAACAACAGGGTATCAAGTAACCTATGAACATGCAATTGGTCTATAGAGCATTCAGGTGAATAGATCAATAGGACTTAGTGTTGTCTCAGTGTTGTCGATTAAAATGGCGGAAGTTGAACCACCCCTTATAACATCCGAAACGGTCACATTGAACAAGTTCCTCAGCCTTCATTCTCATCTGCGTATACGTTCCGGTCGTTGGCGCCTCCGAGGCAAAACAGGCTGAGGGGCTGGCGGTTAACCCCGTTCACGTTGATACAAGGGTTGAACACAGGGTAGAGTGCCTCTGTGCCCTCCACGCGGTAACTCTCCAGCAAAGCCAGTGTGTCGGCATCGTAGAAGGACAACTCCCCCTGCTGGAGGTCAGCCAAAATGCCCAGCTTTCGGAGCTTCTTCCCTGGAACCGACAGCGGCTTTTCAAGGTTATCGTGGCACGACAGGTATTTCCCGTCTCCGTGGTAGATGCACCATGACAACGTGTCTCCCTTCACACCCGCGAGGGAGGCCTCGTCCTGCTTACTGGCCGGCTTACTGGCCTGCCCCGTGGTCGCACCAATCAGCCAATAGGGTTTGTCCTGGACGATGACCTCCCAGTAGTGCCGGCCGGCAGTGAATCCCTCCTGGGCCAACACGCTGTACATGCAGTCGTAAGGCGTGAGAGCATTCTGGGTCTCATGGGGTGGTTGTCTGCGCCAGAACACCTGTTTCCTGTTCTGGGACACCTCCAGTCTGGGATGGGCCATCTCCACGTCCAAAGAGGGGGAACACAGACCTGCAGATGAGACAAATGCAAGCACACTGACTCCACCGCCTCTATGGGCGGCTGTACACAGGGGAGCCAGGGGACATGAAGTGGTGATCGGGATTTGAGGGCGATACTAACGGGACCACAAGCGAGGGAAGTGTGGGGACAGAGCCACCGAGAGGTCGTCCACCAGCCTCTCCGCAGTCCTCATCCTCTGGGGGTCACACAGGTATCCGTCCACGCCCTGGATGGGTGGCAGATCCAGAGGGTTGCTACGACGACAAGATGCACCATATGCATCAGTGACAATCCAATGAGCTGTAAACAAAAGTTGCAGGGTTGAGGTGATGGACAGAGAAGCCTGAAGGAAATACACTCACCCTAGAGCTTTTGCTTTGATCCGCTGTTAAAAACAAGCAGAAAACGTTTTGTCATTAGCTCGGCAGTGGAAGATCAGTGGAAGACCCCGATGAAAAAAGCATAGTATAATAAGCTTGAACACAGATGTCCCAGGAGTTATGGTCCACCTGTAGAAAGGTCAGGCTGTTGGTTTCCTGCAGCAGCTGTCTGCTCTGGGCCCGGAGGCCGTTGGCCTCCTGGATCAGGGTCTCCATGGCGACCCTCTGCGTCTCCAGCCACTGCGTGGTGTGTCTCTCCTCTGCGTCGATGATCTGCATCATGAGTCGCTCGTCTCCATCCAAGACGGCTCGGATCCTGCCGTACTTGTCCGAGATTCTCTCCCGGAAATCTGCAGCCGAATCCTGACGAACAAACACACAAACAAACAAACAACAAAACGACGACAGTGATGATTTGGACCGTGTGGAATCAGGGGGTTGGTATTTTGTCTTCAACGTTGCATGCATTGTACCATTGTCTGTGTGTACAGCATCTCCAAGTCCTTGATAGCATGCTCTGCTTCACTTTTCCTCTCCAGCAGTTGACTCATAGTGGTCTCGAGCATGCTCTAAGGAAAAAGATGGAGCAGAATTTAAATCAGTCACTAGCCCAAAAAGGGATAAGCCATTACAAGGCATTTTAAAATAGACCCTTTGGTGACAGCACATATGTCCAGGGTCCACTGAGATGTATGATAGATAGATAAACCCAGAAGGCTACCTGAAGGACTGCACCAACTGGTAGGCCGATGTCACTATAGGGTTCGATTTTGTCGACTTGTAATGACTTGTAATGGCTTATCCACATCACACCTGGTGCTGAAAAAGAACCCCCTTTACGGAGATCCTGGCCTCACCTTCAGGTCCAAGCAGGCCTCCTGGAGCTGGACGGCCCGGTGGTTCTTGTGCGAGCCGACCAGGACGCACATACAGCACACGGGGACGCGGTCCTGCATGCAGAAGAGCTTCAGCTCCGAACGGTGCTCCCTGCACTTCAGGGACATGGGGTCCCCCGTCACGCCCACCACCGTGTGCTCCCGCAGTGCTGCCCTCTGCTGGTGCAGCAGAGCATGCGCGCCACACAGCGAGGCGTCGCAGGTGAGGCAGGTGCTCACGGCGACCGACCCCGCCGCCTCGATGCAGTGGTCACAGCCGATGGGCGGAGACGGTGGCGCCGAACCGCCGGGAGGTCCAGACGGCTGGCTCGCTGTTGCGGTGCCGTTACAGGCCTGTGGACTGTGAGAGATACTTCGTTATGAAACGCAGATGCAATGCTTTCTTTTGTTCCACCACATGACCGTTCCTCTCACAAACTTTTGATTTGATTTGACGCAGAAACATCCACCGTTTTGACAGTTTTGTAGCGTGGGTTTCGCTTTGTAACCTACCGGCTCCTGTTTGATTCAATGCTGCCTTGGTTGCAGCCGTTGCAGGCCTGGTCCTTCACCTGGCTCTGCAGGTCTGTGTTCACCTCCAGAGGGACCCTGGAGGGAAAGATGATCTGACACTCTGGGCAGAAGAACGGCCCCTCCTCGGACACATCTGTGTTCCACACCGCCTGGATGCAGGTGAGGCAGAAGTTGTGGGCGCAGGGGAGAGACACAGGGTCCATGAAGAGGTCCTGGCAGATAGGACACTTGAGGGAGTTCTCCACTGTCCCCATGGCTCTGCTTGGAGCTGCTTCCCCAGGTCCTGTTTGTTTGTTGTGCTGCTGGCTGGCCGGCTCATGAATAACTGATGGATTTGTTTCACAAAGCACAACACTACTACTCACGTGCCCTCAGTATCGTGTTACTAAAGATGACCTGGGGGTTGCGTTTTAGCTCCGGCTTACAATTTAGGAATTTAGGAAGAAAGATGATGGCTGAAAATGTTTGAAGAATGAGTAAACATAAACGTAGTTGGTTATTAAACCTTCTGGGAAGGTCCTAGTCTGTCAGTATTTAAATATTTGTACAGTTCAAAAACATATGGCAACATTAGCTACTGACTATGAGCCACCACTGGGAATAATCCAATGAATTATGAATGACATTGTAGTTTTGCAAATGATCAACGTTTATTAAAGATGGATGGCATTTCATTTATATCCCTAACCTCCATTGTGAAGTATTGTGAAGTAAATTACAAACAATTCACACAGTAATGGTTGTGTCTGTATGTATATGATGTATATATATATACAATATAAATATAAATATTTAAAATAAAAATATATATGTGTGTGTGTGTGTGTGTGTGTGTGTGTGCGCGTGTGTGTGTGCGCGTGTGTGTGTGTGTCTCTGATTCCACATATGAATAAGATTGACACCCATCTTTAATGGACTTCATAAGATGCATTGTCTTACTTCAGATGACGCTTACTGCCTGCAACGTGTTGCCAGATTGGACGGGAAATCTGGCCCAATATGGCAACACTGCATGGACCACAGGTCGGCGCTGCTGGCGGCATCCGAGGCATGCTACGATCCCACAATGCAACACTCTGGTGTAAACTCATCCGAGCCGCAGCCTCTTTCCGGTTCCTTTCAGTCGCCCGCCGCTAGTTGCGTGGTTATTCTCCCCACCGTTGACACCGATCATCTGGACAATATTGGAGTAATAGTGTCATCATGTCCTACCACGACGAGGAAGAGACCCCTGCGGTATATCTATTCTTTCATTCGTTTAATATACGGACACGGATCACCGTTTAGGCGGATAAAACGATAGACTTGATAGCTAGCTCGTTAGCTCGCTAGCCACCAGAGCATAATACAGTAGCTAGCATACGGTCTGTGAGGATGTGAGGATAAACGTTCTGTGAGGACGATGAGCGGTCTTTGAGCTGATAGGAATATAGTACATCTTTTAAAATCCTGTTCGTTAAATGTTAAATGGAATGCAATTATACAAGGCTTTTCAAACGAGTGGCCACTCAAAGCGTTACAATTATTGACTGACATTCACCCATTCATGCACACGTTCACACACCGAAGGCGGTGTCAATCATGCAGGGCGACGGCCAGCTCATCTGGAGCAGTAATAGGGTGAGGTGTCTTGCTCAGGGCATCCTTGACACTCAGCCAGGAGGAACCGGGATTGAACCAGTAACCTTCCTGTTGCGAGCCAACCCGCTCTACGCCCTGAGCCACATGCACCCCTGTTGTGTCTTATCGTACGAGTGACTCGTTTAAGGGCTATTTGTGTAAACAATGAGAGCCAAAGTAAGCTAGACCAGAATACAATAGAATATAATATCCATGGGATGGTGGTTTATTACTTCGACAGATCATTGACTAACTACAGCCTGTTTTGTTTTTCTACAGTATGACCCCTATGACTACGACACACTCCACACAGGTCAGTAAACGTTCTCAACTTAATTTTTACCCATAAGCAGCTCTTTATTATGTGGCACCTTATACTTATGGTCGGACTACGTTTCCATTGCAGGGGACCCTAAAGCAGATCTGGCCTATGAGAGGCAGTACGAACAACAGACCTACAGCGTCATCCCCGAGGTGATCAAGAACTTCCTCCAGTATTTCCACAAAACCACCACAGACCTCATCGATCAGAAGGTGTACGAGCTTCAGGCCAACCGCGTGTCCAGTGAGAGCATCGAGCAGAAGATCTACGAGATACAAGATGTCTATGAGAACAGGTATGAGAACATCTGTCCTGGAATCACGGCTGATTCTCTTAATCAGCGTTGAGTCTCTCGGATGCTGATGGTTAACTCATCTCCTACCTTTTCCCCGACCTCGCCAGTTGGAACAAGCTGACGGATCGCTTCTTCAAGACTTCCCCCTGGCCCGAAGCTGAGGCCATCGCTTCTCTCGTTGGCAATGGTGACTAGATTTATCTTTATAAATGCACACATTGAATGTTGTTAATGTCCAATGGCTTATTTGTTGAAATCAACTTTCAGCAAGCAGTGTGTGTAGTGTTGTAGGCTTGTGACTCAAAGCTAGCACTGTTAAATAATTTTCTTCCTCATCTCCTTCAGATGCCGTCTTCATCATCCTGTATAAGGAGTTGTACTACAGACACATCTACGCCAAAGTCAGCGTGAGTGACCACTTTTTGCGACTCACCTCACCTCATATGATACCCATAGCTCAAATTGAGAGGCCATCCATGTACCATGCCTGTAAACTAACATCGCTACCTCAATTATCTTTTTCTCTAGGGCGGACCCACTCTGGACCAGAGATTTGAGTCATATTACAATTACTGCAACCTCTTCAACTACATTTTGAGTAAGTTAACATGGGTTTTCCCATACTGTTCATGAACCGATGGCAGTGTTGTTTTATACTGTGGTTCCAGTGAATTAAAGGTGTGTGTGTTATGCAGATGCCGATGGCCCCGCCCCTCTGGAGCTTCCCAACCAGTGGCTTTGGGACATCATCGATGAGTTTATTTATCAGGTATACTTCTTTTTATACTATTGTTATTGCAAATATATTTAGTTTCCTTCTCAAAAAGCCTCTTTTTGCCCCCTGTAATATGTTTCAAGGGAGTTTTGTAAAATGCTCTGTTTCCATTCTCAACAGTTCCAGTCGTTCAGCCAGTACCGCTGCAAGACAGCCAAGAAGTCAGAGGAAGAGATTGAGTTCCTGAGGAGCAACCCGAAGATCTGGAACGTCCACAGCGTCCTCAACGTTCTCCACTCGCTGGTGGACAAGAGTAACATCAACGGCCAGCTGGAGGTCTACACCAGTGGAGGTAAAGACTGCTCTGGAGTATACTTGGTGTGTCATTTCCATTAAGATAGAGATGCTCATAGGAAATCTTTGCAGATGTTTGTATTGAATAAGGGCAGAGGTTGGGTCAGGACATAGCTTTTCAAAAAGTGAATTGCGGAGGTAAAGGTAGGACTAAGCTTGCCTTCAGTGATATTTGAGTCTGTCAAAGACCAACATTAGCTGTCAATCATGTAAACTACATTGAACACACACGCACACACACGTAATATTGAATTAATTGAACCATGGTTAACCCACTTTGGGAGTCAACGACAGTACATCTTTCCTTTGGTGTGACCTTGCTGTTTGTGTGTTTTCCGTGGACAGGCGACCCAGAGAGTGTGGCCGGGGAGTACGGGCGTCACTCCCTCTACAAGATGCTGGGCTACTTCAGCCTGGTGGGGCTGCTGAGGCTCCACTCCCTCCTGGGGGATTACTACCAGGCCATCAAGGTCCTGGAGAACATTGAGCTCAACAAGAAGGTAGAGCCCAAGCCTGTCTGAAGGGCCTCACCCATCTACCATACGTGTCACAGCCTCCCCCTTATCGCCCCCACCTCACACGCTTACGCATTTTTTGTATGCTGTACGTCCTGGCACTTAAAAATAGTACTTAGGATCATGCAGCATCTTATCCTAGCTATCTTTGTTGTATGCAGCGAATGGGTTAACCTAACAATTGTTAGTGCTTGGCACCTGTTTCTATGAACATCCTTACTGTACCGACAGCGATATATTGTTTTCCCTTTCTTCTGATAAATGTACTCATTCTAAGTCGCTTTGGATAAAATCGTCTGCTAAATGTAACGGAAACGTAGAGGGATAAGCGGCAGTGTGAAGGATTCCTCTTTCCTCTGGCTTCTCTCCAACAGACTCCCTAACCCCGTTGTTTCATCTCCTGTTACTCCTCCCCAGAGTATGTACTCGCGTGTGCCCGAATGCCAGATCACCACATACTACTATGTGGGCTTCGCCTACCTGATGATGAGGAGGTACCAGGACGCCATCCGCGTGTTCGCCAACATTCTGCTGTACATCCAGAGGACCAGGAACATGTTCCAGAGGTCCACGTACAAATACGAGATGGTCAGTGTTTACCACTGCTGCTGCGTGGTGGAAAGGCTTTTGGATTTAAAGGGGTGATATTAGGTCACAAGGTGATAGAGTAGCCTAACAATTGTTTGTGCTTGGCACTTACTTCTGTAAAACATCCTTACTGCACGGCCAGCGATATGTTGTTGTTTCTTTCTTCTGACAAATGTATTAATTGTAAGTCTCTTTGGATAAAATCGTCTACTAATTGTGATTAGCCATTACAAGCCGTTTGAAAATCGCCCCTTTCCTGCGTTTCAGTGACATCAGAATTGGGCGTGTCCACCTTGATGCATGATGAATAGGCTTGTAATGGCTAATCACACTCGAAAGCATAACGTCCCCCCTTTAACTCTGGAGTTTATACTTTTTAAAATGTTTATATATACATGTGTATATATATATATATATATATATATATATATATATATATGTATATATATTTTTTAATAATGCAGTACAAAATGCCAGTGTACGGTCCAACTCACGTTTTACCTTCTGCAAGCACAAGTGATACTTCTTCGTCGTTTGGCTTCTCAGTTACTGTATCTTTTAAACACCCAAAATGTCCTGAAACTCTCCTTCCCTGTGGGTCGGTTGAGTCTGGACGATTCTGAACACGGCTGTCCGTCTGTCCCCTCAGATCAACAAGCAGAACGAGCAGATGCACGGCCTGCTGGCCATCGCCCTCACCATGTACCCCATGCGAATCGACGAGAGCATCCACACCCAGCTCAGGGAGAAGTACGGAGACAAGATGCTGCGCATGCAGAAAGGGTGAGGAGGTCACCCGTCACACACAGGGTGAAGCCATCACGCCTTCAGCCCTCGTCTGAACTCGGCCACTGTGTTGCGTGTGGTCATTAGAGATCTTCCGACACCTTCCATATACCGATTCTGATTCCTGGATTTGATTATCGGCTGATACCGAGTATATACCGATGCAGCATCTAGCATTGTAACTACTAATAGCATTTGTTCTAATTGAAGGGTTCTTTTACGATGACAGCAATGTATAGTCGGTTCCCTTACTGTCAAAAATGAAATCAGAACTAGATCATTAACATTTATAATCTATAATTCTAGCAATACATTTGTATTCTTGTAATTTAGCGTCCGAGCATCCGTGTATTCCGTCTTCCGAAGATGCGTTTCCCATTCCGACTTTCCACATCCAACCGTTAACATATGCAGCATGACACTGTAGTGTTCGTTATGTGGCCTACCCTTAATTACAAATTTTATATTACTATAATATTGATTGTTTTTGGTGTTTCCCAGCCTCACCTGTAGGTGGCATTCAATAAGACAGTGTTTGAATCCTAAAACGTGAACAATGGGTTTTAACAGCGCCTTTGTCCTTGTCCTCCCCAGAGATCTGCAGGTCTTTGAGGAGCAGTTCAGCTTCGCCTGCCCCAAGTTCCTGTCGCCAGTGGTGCCCAACTACGACAACGTGCACCCCAACTACCACAAGGAGCCCTTCCAGCAGCAGCTCAAGGTGTTCGCTGAGGAGGTCCAGCAACAGGCCCAGCTGTCCACCATCCGCAGGTAAGGGGCGCTGAATCCCCACACAACACATGCAAACACTGCTATGATGATTGTGGTGTTTCAGTCAAACTGGGCTGTTGCCGTCAGACTGGGGTGTGGGCATTAAACTGTGGTGTTGCCATTTAACGTTTCCATCGGCTCTTGTAAGCAAATGGGATATTGGTGCAATATTAACGTGGTGTTTTAATACGCAACACTGAATTTTTTTTAGCGAAATTCAACATTTATCTGCCAGGGGACAGCTGTTACTTTAAGACCTCCTCGCTTCACTCTTATTCAGTTTACTGAATCCATTGAATGTATTGAATGAGCCCCTGGTTGGCGTTATAGTGGGAAGTGATGGAGGTGAACCACACCCTTGTAGAACAGTTTTTGTGTGTGCGTGCCTCAGCTTCCTGAAGCTGTACACCACCATGCCAGTGGCCAAGCTGGCAGGCTTCCTGGACATGTCGGAGCAGGAGTTCCGCATCCAGCTGCTGGTCTTCAAGCACAAGATGAAGAACCTGGTTTGGACCAGTGGCATCTCCGCCCTGGACGGAGAGTTCCAGTCGGCCTCCGAGGTGGACTTCTACATCGACAAGGTGTGTGTTTGGGTTCAGCTAGGGCAATTGTCTCTATGAACATCCTTACAGTGCCAACAGCGATATATGGTTGTTTGTCTTTCTTCTGACAAATGTACTTATTCCAAGTACCTTGTGTATGTTTTTTGAATGCACTGTTTAACACTGTTTTCCCTCCCTGATGTTTGTCTCCAGGACATGATCCACATCGCTGACACCAAGGTCGCCCGTCGCTACGGAGACTTCTTCATCAGACAGATCCACAAGTTTGAGGAAGTAAGTGCATCTACTTGTACTTGTACTGGTCATTAAAGCAGCACTATGAGCCTCCCACACTTTGTTACTGGTACTCTTCTCTAAACCAGTACCTTGAGCCTCCCTAGTGTTGGTGCTTGTACTGGCACTGGTAACCTCCCATGTTTTGGTACCAGTATGGCGGTTAACGTCTCCCTTCTCTCTGCAGTTGAACAGGACCCTGAAGAAGATGGCCGCCGGTGGGACCACCACGACCGCTGCCACCACCGCTACCGCCGCCGTCGCTGTAGTTGCAGCCACCGCCACAATAGCCGGGACCGCCACGGCCCGGTGAGGGTAGAGAGACCCTCGGAGAGACCATCACGGAGAACACCACGCCTGATTGATAAATCGCTTTTCTATCCCAGTTGAAAACCAATAAAACATAGGTGTGCTGGTAATCAATTGTCTTGATTTATTTCCACTCTCACCCCGGTTCGACCCCGCTAGAATCTGGATTCATTGAGTATTTATGTTGTTGTCAGAATCATTTGATTGGAGACCAGCGTTTTATTCAGTTATTTACGATAGATTGCATATTTGTACTTATATCGGTGCTGAAGCATGCTCTCCCTCGATTGACCCAAGTCTCCGCAAGTTGCATATTTATTTTATTACACATCTTCAAACAACATTTGCCAACACAAATTCCACGGGCCTGGGGGACAATGATTGAAAAAAAAAGAAAGAAGGTACAAAATGGGGGTTATAAAACACCACTCGTGGGCAACCGACGCTTAACGCAGGCCGACCGGACAACACGATCACTGTAGCACAATGTACACACTCCAAACATCCACAACTGATCTTAACAGTTTTGGTAAGCCAGCATTTTCTTCCAAAAATATTTTATATTTTTTAATCCTGTTACACTTTTTTTATATTTTTTCTTATCAAATAAAAAAATAAAGCAAAAACTGCTCATTTTGAGCATTGATTATTTTACACCAGCAGGTGGCAGTGTTTCTTTTAGTGAACAGGCCCTTCTCCAGAGTTAGTTGTTTACCCCAGGTCCATACAGAGCTTAAATCTTTTTTTGCTGTGGCCCATCTTCACATTATCTTGTCCATGTTTTTTTTTAATCAAGAGATCAAGTCTCTCAAGCAACAGTGAGTGGTCTCCTTGAACACCATTGGTCGATTCTGTCCAATAAGTCGCAGGCGTGGCTAATGGCAGAATCTGTCGAACCCTGGCCCCCTGCCGAAGAATCGTCCTTCTCAACAGGACTTGACATCACTTAGGAAGGTTTACATCGAAGCCTCTTGGTACGAGACAAAGAACGCGATCGAGAAACCGTTATCTTGTATAGTTCTGAGCGTTGATCTGAAACATCGGCTCCTTTTTATCGACATGTAGACCTCGCATCCACAGGTGTTCAATAATGATTGTTTCCTCATATCAATTAAAAAAACCGAAAGATTAGTGTGACTGTCCGACCCCTTGAATGGCCATTCGCTGGTCCTCCTGGGCTACCGTCTGTGTGTCTGCATGCTTGCGTGAGTGTGTGCAGTCCGAAAGATCGAGTGGAGGCGTTAAGAGATGGAGCGCCATGGAGACAGCCTTGCAGTGATCGCTTGGCAACATCGGGTTCAGCTTCTTGTCCTCCTCCTGCTGGGCTGCGTCTTCGGGTCGAACCGTGAGCAAAGTAGCCACAGTGACCACCAACTGAACCGTCTGACGTCTTCAAGTGGCACCACAAGTTGAGCATCAAACTCACTCCCTGCCTCCCCTCTGCCTCCAAGTACCCAGGGAGGTCCGTCTCATCTGCTGCTCATCCAACGCTCTCTAAACGACTCCCACCCTCCCACGATGGACGCCCTGTGTGGGCCGGGACAGGGGTGAGGGCTGAGGGGGTGGGTGGGGTTACTGGGTCGGGAATGGGTGGGGCTTCCCGCAAGGACACAAACACACGGCGGGGCTCTCAGACCAGCGAGGCCTCGGCTAGTCATAACTCGGTGACCTCCAGGGGGCTGCCGGACAGGGGGTGGGCGCCCTTGTTGCGGTGCAGCGGCGTGGACTTGGCCGACTCGGTGCGGGCATTGCGCTCGGCGTATGGCGAGCCGCCGTCGCTGTCTGCGTTCAGCGCCTCCAGGGAGCGCGCCAGCGCCCGCTGGTCGTCCTCGGGCAGGCTGTTGTGGTCAGAGGTCAGCAGCGTGCCCGTGCTGCCGTGCACCACGTGCACGCCCTCGGGACCCCGCATCTCCAGCGGGAGCTTGTGCTTGAAGCGCAGCGTGCCGCGCCCGCCGCCGCCGCCACCGGAGCTCAGCCGGTCCTCGTCCTCCTCGTCCAAGTCGCTCTGGATCAGCTGGGAGCCGGGGGCGGGACCAGGAAACAGGAAGTACAGTTAGAGAGGGAGCAGGCGGGATCAGAGGGCGGGAACAGGAAACAGAAAGCAGAGTTAGAGAGGGAAACAGGAAGTACATTCAGAGAGGGGAACATGAGTCCTGCTTGGGTCGTTTCAGACTGAAGGCCACACTTTGAAAGAACTACAATGGAGTAAACATCGGAGGTGACATACAAATAGTGTCATGTAGAGAAGTTGTAGGGTGCCCGTGAGGAAGATAAGGTTCAGGTTCACAGAGCACAGGAAAGTGAAAAGAAGTGAGAAGAGGGGATTCTTCATATACACGATACACAAGTCGTAAGCAGGGATTCATTGCAGAGTGAGAGAGTAGTTGGATTACAGTCTAGAACACAACAACCGGCATTGGCTAAGCCTGAATCAGATTTGGTCCCACAATATCCTCATTTTGTAAAAATACTGTTAATAATATCTGTTTTAATAAGATACATTCGTCTGATTGCATGATTCATGAAACGTCTTAAATTGTACATTGTGGCAAGTCCTAATCATCACATATGTTGTTCTGTCAAGATCTGCATGATTGTTGATTCTGTTGAGCTCAGGTCTGATTCAAGCCAGCAAAGTGAGAGAAGCAGTGAGGGGAAGGCAGAGGGGTTAGAATTGAAGCAGCACACGGAGCTTCTGAGGGGAGAAACGACATGATCGACAGACACCGCCATCTAGTGGTAAGTAAGAGGTACAGCAGCACAGCGGTGCGAAAAGCGCCCTCTAGCGGCGAAGGAGAGAAAGAGCAGCGGTGGTGCGGCACCGGCTGCCGCTCCGAGCCCACCTCCGTGACCGACGAGTGGTCCCCCTGGCTGGTGGATTTAGTGACCAGTCGGGCTGCAAAGAGCCCCTTCAACCTCAGGTAGTCGTCCAGAACCACCTTGAGCAGGGAGCCCTGATGGGAATCGCAGTAACCATGAGAAAAACGCCCGCACAACATCAACCAACATAAACCTGTCCCTTATTGTCTCCCTCCAGACCTCGTCCCCCTCTGTGTTGGTCGGGACAGAGGAGCTCTGTGATATGGTGGTGTGTTGATAATGTGTGTGGGCCCGTGTCTTACCTTGATGGGCCCGTCCCTCATGATGTGTCCCAGCTTAGCGATGTTGTCGTACTCCTGGATCGCCGCCCGCAGGTAGCGGTCGTCTTCTGGCTTGGCCTGGGGCTCCCGGCCAAAGGTACCCTTTACGTCAAAAACACACACAAACACACGCACACACCAGACACACACACACACACACACACACACAGCGTTTGAAATGCAGTCTTGTTGAGGAAACAGCTGTGTAATGGGAGTGACAGAGGGGTCAAGCTGAATCAGGGGGGCTCATGTAAACCTTGGTGGCTCATGCACACACACACACACACACACACACACACACACACACACACACACACACACACACACACACACACACACACACACACACACACACACACACACACACACACACACACACAGCTTGAAATGCAGTCCCGGTGAAGACACAGCTGGGTAATGGGAGTGACAGGGGGGTCAGGCTGAATCTCGGTGGCTCATGTAAACCATCAAGAATGATGACCCCCGTCGTCGGTTCAGTCGAGGCACATAAAGGCTGAAGCTAAGCATGATTCATGAACGAATAGTGAACCCG
This sequence comes from Pollachius pollachius, assembly GCF_949987615.1. NCBI lineage: Eukaryota > Metazoa > Chordata > Actinopteri > Gadiformes > Gadidae > Pollachius > Pollachius pollachius. The sequence continues at coordinate 6,712,337 of NC_136935.1, forward strand.
TGTGCGTGTGTGTGTGTGTGTGTGTGTGTGGGTGTGGGTGTGTGTGTGAGACAGAGACAGAGAAAGAGTGTGTGTGTGTGGTGTGTGTGTGTGTGTTTGAGTGCCTCCTGGCTCTGACACTAGGAATCAGGCCACAGCCAGCTCTATCCCTGTAAGTGGACCTGGAGTGGATATGGAGGGGGTACTGACATGTGTGCGGGCGGGGCTGTTCCACAGGTCGCTGATCTCGCTCAGGTCCCCCGGCAGGTCATCCTCGTGGTCCGCCTGCGCTGCCAGCTCCAGGTTGCGGCAGAAGGGGTCCAGCCAGACCGGGTTCGCCCTGGGGGGTTCAGTCAGTCAGAGGGGTGCTCAGAAACCAAGTGAACACACACTACATGTACCGTGTACAGACAATGTAGACACACCTGTCTGTACCAGAGTCTGTCTTGCTCATTTGACGTGAGCTGTACTGACTGATCAATATCTTTGAATGCCTACAATGTACGCACTCATTGTATGTTTTACGTCCTTTCACTTAAAAATAGTACATAGCATTGTGTAGCATCTTATCCTAGCTATCTTTGCTGCATACGGGGAATGGGTTAACCTAGCGATTGTTAGAGCTTGGCACTTTGTTTTATGAACATCCTTACTGCACCGACAGCAATATATTATTTCTCTTTCTTCTGAGAAATGGTCGCTTTGGATAAACGCGTCTTGTAAATGCCCTAATTGTTAATGTAATTGTACTATGTCATTAGTATTTAATGGCTATTCAACATGTGTGGATAAACCCTTGAAAATAAACCCATGAAGGAAAGACCTGTTGTAATCCCAAAGTGTTAATGTGAGGGTGTGTGCAAGGCATTGCGTAGGTCCACCGCTCACCCCTCAAAAGAGTACTTGTTTGTGTTGGGCATATCCAGGACGTCCATAAGACCCTGGTTCCCTAGAAACACAACAACATGAGACACATGAGACATATCATCCTGCACGTCAACGTGTAACGCATGACTCCATCATGCTGTTAACAGCTAGGAAACCTTAGCCTGCTGTCTGCATCTCACCTGTTGAGCCAGCCACTATGGCTTTGAGCTTCCTCTTGTGTCTGGCAGCCAAGAAACACACAAAACATCATGGGGTAAACACATTGACACTTTGAAATGATCACATTATTTCGTCAACGGCTCCTGAGGAACGATGATATTGAGATGCTTGGTGATATGAGGACACACGACACTCACACAGTCCGGAAGTGCCAGCTCATGGTGGCGAACAGAATGCCCACCAAGCACAGCAGGACAGCCAGGATAATGATGACCAGCTGGAAGAGAGGAGGATTCAACAACACACCCAAAGACTGCTGGGAAATGTAGTTCTGGAAAATGTAGTTCTGGGAAACGAGTTCTGGGAAATTATCTCAAAGAGCAATCCAATTCAGTGGTTAGCGAGAAGGGACATTCCCGCACAAAACATGACAAGCACTAAAGAAGAAGTGCTTGCTGTGTGACCGTACCGAGAGCCACACAGTCAGCACGTGTCTGGGGTCTTAACCTTCCCATAACCTCCCCCTCTCTCACCTGCAGCGTTGAGAAGTCGTCGGGCGCCTTCCCGCTGACAGCAGGCTGGACGTCCAGGACGTTGTGGGTCCTGAACAGGTTCCTGAGCTGCTCCTTGTTCTCGTCGATCATCTGGATGACCCTGCGTGGGCAAACCCGGGGACAAAGCGTTCAGAGGGCAGCACGGCCACAGCACAACGCAGGGCAGAGTAATGACATGTCTCAGCTCTTTGGGCTGGTCTGAGGTCAGACCTTTCCACGTCGAGGATGCGGTTGGTATGCTTGTTCACCACGTGAATCAGCACGTCCGTCTGGGCGAAGTTCACCGCGCCGTTCTTGTTCACATGGAACTAAGAAAAGAGGAGAGCCACAGTGAAATGTGGGACTGCTTCCAAATGCTTTAGTGTGTTTTTTTAAAGACAGAACAGCAACATCCTTGTTTGGGACATTCTTGCCACCAGTGGGGCAAATGCAATTCCTAGTTCTGTTCACTTTTTTCATGGCTAGTAAAACTAACCCTAACCCTAAACCTGTGTTAATACTAATACGGTTCAACTGTTAAATTGTGGATACTGCTATCTGTGTTAAATAATGATTCTATTCACCTGTGTTAATTACTGATTTGGTTCACCTATGTTGATTACTGGTTCTGTTCACCCCTGTTCATGTTATTTAACCCCAACACCAATTGTCAATTTATTTGCATTGTAGGAGTCTCCCTCTTGATGCAATACACGTGCTAGTATTAAGTATCCAATTACAATAAAACACATTCAAACACAGACAGAAACAAAAATAACAGTTTTCGTGGAACAAACGGGGACATTGTCCAAAAAGAACCCAGGTGAACAAAAAGGAGTAATCAACACAGTTGGCAGGAGTTAAACTAATGAGGACACACAGGGACAACAAGAACCCAGGTGAACAGAAGTGCATGGCGTTGGAGAACTTAAAACTTTTTTTTTGCTGAAGGTGAGTCCTTGGCCCCTCACCTGCACATCATCGGTGTTGACGATGGCGCCGGTGATGTTGGACAGCAGCTTGATAAACTCGTCCTGGAAGAGGCGCACGTTCTCGGGGATGTCGTTGATCATGATCTTGACGCGCTGGTCGTCCCGCAGGATGTAGATGCCCACGACGGCCATGTCGCTGTTGCCCGCCTCGTCGCAGGCCAGCACCTCCAGCTGGAAGTAGCCGGGGTCGTAGGCCGTGAACAGGTCGTAGGTTCGGATGATGCCCGTGTTGTCTAGGAGACGCACAGGGAGGACAGAGAGACAAGTCTTATACACTTACATTCGAGACCAGTGGCTTACGCTGTTCTGTGTGTGCTGGTCCCACAGATCAGTCTTTAGCTATTCTCTACCGTAAACCGTTAGAGGAACTACACGCTAGTCTCTACCGTAAACCACCTAAAGGCCGGTAAAGGAACTACATGCTAGTCTCTACCGTAAACTACCTAAAGGCCGTTAGAGGTACTATATGCTAGTCTCTACCGTAAACCAGCTAAAGGCCGTTAGAGGAACTACATGCTAGTCTCTACCGTAAACCACCTAATGCCCATTAGAGGAACTACATGCTCTACCGTAAACCACCTAAAGCCTGTTAGAGGAACTATAACCACCTAAAGCCTGTTAGAGGAACTACAAGCTCTTCCGTAAACCACCTAAAGCCTGTTAGAGGAACTACATGCCTCATGCTGTACCATGAACCACCTAAACGGGGGGGGTTACAGGTGCGTTTCACTTCCTTTCCTTTCATATGGGGGCATTTCACGTGATCTGCTGGATCACCAGATCACAAATATACCGACACCCATCTGCAGTGGGTCTGCTGGCCCACACGAGGCCTCTTGTCAGCGTGTCCGTGACTATGGGCGAGGAGGAAGAGGAGAGGCGTGCAGCTGTACCTATGATGAAGATGTCTCCCATATCCTCGGTGTCGTTGGACTGCAGCCGGATGTACTGGATGGTGACGATGTGGTAGCGCACCACGCTGTTGTTGCCGATGTCGTTGTCCACCGCCATCACCCTGATCAGCTCCGAGCCCACCTTAGCATCTGCCGCCACGCCTGTCAAGGAGAGGAGAGAGAGAGAATGAGAGAGTGTGAGAGAGAGAAAGAGAGAGAGACAAGAGATAGAGGCAAGAGAGGCAAGGGAGAGAGAGAGAGAGAGAGAGAGAGAGACAAGAGATAGAGGCAAGAGAGACAAGAGATAGAGGCAAGAGAGACAAGAGAGGCGAGAGAGAGAGAGAATGAGAGAGTGGGAGAGAGAGAGAGAGAGACAAGAGAGACGAGAGAGAGAGAGAGAGACCCAATGACACAGAAGCAGCATTTGCACTCCTATTATCCAATTTTTATCTGGATTAGCTAATGTAACTGTAAGGCCTACAGATTAACAGGAGATGTTTAACCTAGACTTACATACTAACCTCTCACCAGAGACCATCCTGTCCCATTCCAACCAGAAGCACTCAACACACTCAACACACCCAACTGGCTAACGCTGTACCCCTCCGTCCCCTTACCGGCCGTGTACTCCTTCTTGACAAAGCGAGGCGACTGGTCGTTGATGTCCTCCAGGTAGATGTTGACCTCCTGCAGGGTGGGGTCCCGGCCGGGGTCCAGCGCCCGGGCCCAGGAGGCCCTCTGCGCCCGGACGGGGGTCCAGCTCCGGTTGCTGGAGGCCTTGACGATGATGGTGTACACAGGCTTCTCCTCCCGGTCCAGGTCCCTCCTCACACTGAGCACTCCGGATATGTTGAGCTCAAAGTTACCCTCGCCGCTCCCTCCTGGGGACAGAGGGGGGGAGGGGGGGCGGGGGGGGGGAGAGAGAGAGAGAGGGGTTCTAGCAGTTAGAGTAAGAGAGATAACAGAGGCATGGGTCTCTCGATGTGGATTCAGACAGTACTATCTACAGCTGGAGATCCAGGAAGAGAGAGGCAGAGGGAGAGAGAGAGCCAGAGGGAGAGAGATGGGTAGAGGGAGACAGAGAGGCAGAGGGAGAGAGAGGCAGAGGAAGAGAGAGAGGCAGCAGTCACCTGCGATGAAGTAGTACACCACAGCGTTGGAGCCCTCATCTGCGTCCACGGCTCCGGTCACGTTGCCCACCATGGTCCCAGGGACAGAGTGCTCCGGCACAGTCAGGACCTGGTAGGGCAGGCTGCCACGCTGGGACACAAGCAACCACAGAATAGTATTAACCATTAACCACCATTAATTCATTAACCACCCCTTTTTACCTGAAGATATGAGCGGATATTGAAGGGGATTATGCATGGGGTGTATCTTATCCTAGCTATCTCTGTTGTATACGGGGAATGGGTCAACCTAGCGACTGTTAGCACTTGGCACTTGTTTCTATGAACATCCTTACCGTACCGACAGCGATATATTGTCGGTTCTCCTTCTTCTGAGAAATTTTTTCTTATTTTAAGTCGCTTTGCATATAAGCATCTGCTAAATGGCCTAAATGTGAACATTAATGGGCCAAAACTGTGAACGAGTGCTGTAGTTCCAACTGACCGGTGGTTTGAGGAAGACGGGCTCATTGTCGTCGATGTCCAGCAGCAACACCTGCAGGGGCTGGGTGGTCTCGTAGGGAACGGGCTGGCCCAGGTCGTAGGCCACCAGGATCAGCTGGGGCAAAAACACACACAGCCCATGAGGACGTGAACCGACAACAGCGACATACGGCACGGTTAAGACAGCGAACAAGTGGCTGTTCTGCTGTCTTTGTCTTCCAACAGTAACAGGTAAGGACAGGTGGATGTATTCCAGTGTTTTTTAGACAGCGGGACATCAAACCACTGACCTCGGCAGTGACAGTAACACTCAAAAAAGCAATCCTAAAAAAAAAGCATTTAGTATCGGTACCTTTTGAACTACAAAACATATCCACGTTTTAGGTTTTAAACCTACCTTAGCATTGATGTTACAGGATATTTGGATTGTGTCCTGAAGACACACACCCACACCCACACCCACACACACACACACACAGAGCCTGGGACTCACGCCGTGCTGGCTCTGCTTCTCGCGGTCCAGCCTCACGGCGGTGGTGATGGCGCCAGTGAGTGCGTTGATGTGGAAGTTCTCCCAGTCCCGGTTGCCGGCGCCCGTCTGCAGGAAGGCGTAGCGCACCTCGCCGTTCACGCCCTCGTCCACGTCCGTGGCCAGCACCGAGCATACCTCCAGGCCCGCGGGCCTCTCCTAGGGGGGCGCGCGCAGACACACACACACACACACACACACACACACACACACACACAGAGGGAGACGCACACACACGCAGATGTAGATGCAGACACACACACACACAGACGTAAATTCACACACCCGAAAAAGAAAATGAATAACTTCAGACCTGGAATTAAATATGAATCCAGGCACACACACACACACGCACACACGTGACCCCCATGTGACTCCCCTCACAAAAACACAAACGTGCACACACGTGCACACACACCCCACACATCGTTCACACACCAACACCAGCGCACACACACTGCTCCCACACACACACACACACACACCTCTCCCACACAAACACAGGCACAGACCCAATGCTCCACCCACACACACCGCTCCTACACACCCACACAAACGTGCACACACACACACCGCTCCCACACAATCACAGCGCTCCCACACACACACAGCCCTCCTACAGACCTCATAGATCTTGACGGTGGTCCCGTTGGTGGGCCAGGTGAAGACGGGCCGGTTGTCGTTGACGTCGATGATGGTGATGAGCAGGAAGGCGTGGCCGCTCAGGGCGGGGCTGCCCTTGTCAGTGGCCGTCACCGTCAGGTTGAAGCGCTCCGAGGACTGCAGCAGCCGGCGGGACCGCACCAGCCCGGTGTCCACGTCCAGGAAGAACACCTCTTCGGGAGGGGCGGGGGGGGGGGGGGGCAGAGGCAGGGTGAGGGCGGGCCACACCAACTATATCTCAGTCGGAGGCTAACCCTAACCCAACGCCCTAGGTGCCTCTAGGTGGTTCACGGTAGAGACTGGCGTGTAGTTCCTCTAGGGGCCTCTAGGTGGTTCACGGTAGAGACTAGCGTGCAGTTCCTCTAGCGGCCTCTAGGTGGTTCACGGTAGAGACTAGCGTGTAGTTCCTCTAGCGGCCTCTAGGTGGTTCACGGTAGAGACTAGCGTGTAGTTCCTCTAGCGGCCTCTAGGTGGTTTACTGTAGAGACTAGCGTGTAGTTCCTCTAGCGGCCTCTAGGTGGTTTACTGTAGAGACTAGCGTGTGGTCAATAGTCAATGGAAAAAACAAAATTTCTTTTGTTTGTGTGTGTATGCATGTGTGCGTTTTTCTGTGTGTATGTTTATGTTTGTGTGTATGTGTGTGTGTGTGTGTGTGTGTATGTGTTTAAGTGTGTATATGTGTGTGTGTGTACGTTTATGTATGTGTGTTTGTAATTGTGTGTATGTGTGTGTGTGTGTGTGTGTGTGTGTGTGTGTGTGTGTGTGTGTGTGTGTGTGTGTGTGTGTATGTGTATGTGTATATGTATGTGTATTTACAGTATATATGTGTATGCAGAGGGTGTGTGTGTGTGTGTGCAATGACGGATTACCGCATGGGCAAAGTGGGCACATGTCCAGGGCCCTGGCCAATGGGGGGGCCCTTGCGTGTGTGTGTGTGTGTGTGTGTGCATTTATGTTTATGCTTGTGTGCGTTTGCCTGTGTGTATGTGTGTGTGTGTGTGCTTGTGTGTACGTTCCTTTGCCTTTCTGTGTGTATATATATATATATATATATTTATTTTTTATTAAAAAAAATTTAAATGGCCAAGACTTTGGTCATAAAAGGATTTGAATGTTTTTCATTTGCAAAACAAATAGATCACATTTAAAAAAACGAATTACGTGACGAAACGTCTATGTCGTAATGCTTGGTCAACGGTCAATTTCACAGTAAAAATGGAGAAACGTGTGCTAAGCGGGTCGGCATAGCGTAAACGAAAGAAAGAAAAAGACACTAAAGATACTACCCTGGTACAACAAATACCGTCCATCTCAACATTTTTTAACTTGTTAATTCGTTAAAGGAAGACATTAGGTGCTTTTAAAGTCATGATATTAACCTGACAGATTTCATGTTCTGTCGTTAAGACGAGTGGCTGGCACTATGCATGCCAGCTGTCGCGGGGTTAGATAATCTCTCTCTCTCTCTCTCTCTCTCTCTCTCTCTCTCTCTCTCTCTCTCTTTGCTGCGCACTGCATTATAATGTGTGTGATTGTGGATTGCATGAGTTATAATATGCGACCAAATTCGGTGTGCTAGTGCTTGTATTTGCGTGCTGGAAGGGGTCCATGGCTGGTTTGTGTCCAGGGCCCGTGGTCATGTTAATCCGTCCTTGTGTGTGTGTTTTTGTGTGCATGCGTTTGTGTCTGTGTATAAGTGTGTGTGTGTGTGTGTGTGTGTGTAGTGGGGTACCTGCTCCGGGCCACTGTATGCTGTAGGTGTGTGTCTGTGTATAAGTTTGTGTGTGTGTGAGTAGTGGGGTACCTGCGCCAGCCCCCTGCATGCTGTAGGTGAGAAGGCCGTTCTCGCCCTCGTCCAGGTCGGTGGCGGACAGCGTGATGATGGAGGTGCCGCTGGGCTCGTTCTCGAACACGCTGGTGTTGAAGGTGCGCTGGGCGAAGCGCGGCCGGTAGTCGTTGACGTCCAGCACCGTCACCAGGACCTGGACCGGGACACACACAAGCCCAGGGTGGAGGATGTGTAGAGGATGTGAAGAGTTGTCGTCATGGAACATCGCCACGACAACAGCGACATGGGAATAGTGGTTATTGAATGAATTATGAAATGATGTGTCGTTATGGGGTGATGTAGTTGTGTTTGAAACTGCGGAAGTTGCAAAACAAGGTTTTTATATGCCTAGGTTACGGTACATTTATGTTTTTGCTTGGGGATTGACATTACTAGAAACGCTTTTTGAGTCATCACAAAATGGTGGAGTATCGCCAAAAGAATATCCCATGATGCATTCTGATATACAAGCCCTGTATAAGATTGAACATCACAAAGAATGTCTCAAATGTTGCGGGAAGGATAATGTACATAATCAACATGGTAATAATATGGCTATGTACAGAGAACGAAGTGTAGCGTCGGAAAACATCCATTAAAAGAAAACTCCACAGTGGAAAAGAGAAGTATAAAGAGGGTCAAAAGTGGTTGAGAGAATGGCAGCAGCACGACCAGCAACGCTATCTCCGCTATCAACCACGTGAGAATCTTGACCCTCTTGACCCCATGACCTTTGCCCTGGCCCCTACCTGCACTGAGTTCTCGCGGCGGTTGTTGGGGCTGCCCCCGGGGTTGTCCCTGGCGACGGCCGTCAGGGTGTAGTGGTCCTTGCTCTCTCGGTCCAGCGGAGACAGGATGTAGATGTCTCCCTGTGACAGAGGAGGCTCCGTGAGCAGGAAGCAGGGATGGGGAAGGGCCGCCACAATGCTTCTGTTTGCATTTCAGAGGAGGGCGTGTGTGTGTGTGTGTGTGTGTGTGTGTATGTGTGCGCATGCGTGCGAGTGCGTGTGTGTGACAGTGTGTGTATGTGTGTGTCAGTGTGTGTGTCTGTTTGTGTGTCTATGTGTGCGTGTGTGTGTGGGTGTGGGTCTGGGTTTGGACGCGTGTGTACGTGTGTGTTTGTTTGTGTGTGTGTGTGTGTGTGTGTGTGTGTGTGTGTGTGTGTGTGTGTGAGGGTGTGTGACGTTGTGTGATGGTGTGTGTGTGTATGTTGGGGTATGGGTGTGTCAGTGTGTTGTCCCGGTCTTTGTGAAGTAAGAAGACATGGACCAGATAGGTCAAATACTCTGTCATTTTGTTCTGAATTGCCGATCCAGGTAGCATTGTACCATGATGTCTTCATTGTAAGCGTGTTCAACAATGAGCTCATTCAACAGTGTTGGTTGAACTCATTTTTCAAAATAAGATAGACAAACCTAGATTGAAACCTGTGCTTTCCAAGATTAATTTCATCATTAAAATCAGGGCATACAAATAGAAAATGTCTCTCATACTTCACTCAGTTACATTAACATTCTGAGCATTTAGCAGACGCTTTTATCCAAAGCAACTTACAGTAAGTACAAAAAGTACACACATTCCTTTTTTGTATTAGTGTCTAAAAATAGCCAATAGAGAACTAGGATGTGCCAGTGTGCTGGTGTTTGTGTATGTGTGCGCGCTCCCTTCTGCATGTGCGTGTGTGTCCCCTTATGGATGTGTGTGCACGTGCGTGTGCCCACATCTAGACACTAGTGTAGTGTCTAGAAACTTGTGTGTGTGAGGGCTCCCTTCTGCATATGTCCCCTTAAACATGTGTGTGCACGTGTGTGTCCTTTTGCATGTGTGTTTGTGTGTGTCGTGCGGGGCCTTCCTTGTTCGGCATGAGTGCATGCGTGTCTGCGTGCGTGCGTGGGTGATTGTGAGCCCATGTGTGTGTGTGTGCGTGTGCTCATGCACGCATGCTGTGGGTGTACTCACAGAGCTGGGTCTGATCCCGAACTTGCCCTCGCCGTCCACCAGGCTGTACTCGATGACCGCAAAGAGGCCGGAGTCTGCGTCGGTGGCGCTGACCCGTATGACGATGGTGCCCAGCTCGATGTCCTCGTACAGCGGCCTCTGTAACGGTGACACACACGGTTAAAGGTTAAAGGTTGTATCAGCGATTCCAGGCCGAAACAGAAATGATCACATTCATCTGATCTTTCCTCACGATCCGCTAGCTCCCCTCCCCATGAGCAGGCCGTCTCTGTAGGCAGCCTATGCCCCGAGATCGTACACATGAACAAATGGTACTACCACCCACTCAAAACCTAAATAAACCGTATTCCAACCAATCACAGACAAGGGGTGGGTATTGTGGGGTTTTGCGCTGCGTCTACGATAGTTTTTACTGGATGCACGAAACACGGAAGGGAGGGGCGAGCTGGCTCTGTTTGTTTGGGATCTCGCTTCAAATACCAACAGATGTGACGTCGCCCAACATCGCTGATACAACCTTTAAGACTGTCTCACAGCTGTCGACCCTCCGTGTCCCCCAATTAGCACGGATGTTAAAAGTGTGACCCACTAAAGTATTAAGTGTCTAACTGTTAAAAAAGTTGTCAAATAGTTATAAGGGCCTTTTGCCTTGCATGCAGAACATAAAACACAAGCTCAGGAATCCTTTACCACTGAACCTCGCTCAGATGTGTTTTTATACATATAATTAAGTTAACTACTCGCTCTCAGGGCCAACATTTTCGAGGCACGTATCCGCATTCTCTAAAACACTGCCATCTGGCCGGTGGAGTGATATGAAAGAGCTGAAGTGCTCTTGAAAGCGAGCGACAGGCTAAACATACAGCGGCGGTCATTAAGCAGCAGGCCGCTCCACTTAGCGGACCCACCGGGTCGGCCAGCTGCCCCCTCCCACCCCACTCCCCCCTGTCGGCACGCTACCTGATAGGAGGGCTGGGTGAAGACGGGATTGTTGTCGTTGACGTCCACGATGCGCATGAAGACGGGCAGCTCGGCGATGCGGGAGGGGCTGCCGTGGTCCTGCGCCCGGATGGTGAAGTTCAGCCACTGGACCTGCTCGAAGTCCACCGTGCGGTTGGCCACGATCTTGCCTGCGAAACAGGCGTCGCTGCTGTTAGTCTGGGAGCGCCGTGGGCCGTGATCGGTTCTGGGGAACTGGTTCCCAGATGACTTCAACAGTACAATTTCTGTGGAATTTTCCGTTAAGTTTTTTGTTTTTTTAACGCATCTGAAGAAGTCCTTTTGTTTAAGAAATGACCGATGTCAGCGGTCCGTTAAAGTGTGTAAAGTGTTAAGTCCTCTCTTTTCTTGCCCTCTGGGGGGCTAAGGTCAGGGGGGTGTCACCCATGTGTTAAGCTCTTTGAGACTGTACCTGAAATAAAAGGCTATACAAATAAAATAGAATTGAAACTATGCTCAAAATAAAAAAAAAACATTTAAAACAGAAAAAAATATTTTATGTTCACAGCCCCTTTAAGCATGTGTTTGCAGGTGAACTCTGCGGTCTGTCCAGCAGAGGGCGTACCGATGGAGGAGTCCTCAAGCCTCAGGTAGCCCCCCCGGGGGAGGTCCAGCAGCTGGTAGATGACCTGTCCGTTGGGGCCCCTGTCGGGGTCGACGGCCGACACCGACAGCAGCGTGGTGCCCGGCTGGGCCCCCTCCAGGATCTTCTCCGTGAAGTTGGTCACGCCGAACGGCCGGAAGCGGGGCACGTTGTCGTTGACGTCCAGCACGTTGATGGTCAGCCTCGCTGGGGGAGGGACAAGATCGGACCGCAAAACACGACTCAGAACAGGCAACCAACTCCAAAGACTCCTCAAGCCTAAGCCCTGTCAGCTGCTGGAGGAGGGACAAGACCGGAGCTAGAGCTTTTTCTAGAGATAAAAATACAATTTGAACCTACATACAGCTGTATACAAAATCATCTTCTCTGCGATGAGTAAATGCTTAACTCAGTTGAGCCTTGCTGCTTTGTGTCGGCCATGGACCCCCGCAACTGAAGCTGAAACCTCCCCCCACCCTCGACCCCCGACCTCACTATTTTTCAAACCCTGGCTTCGGCCCTCGATGTAATCACAAACATTCTGTGGTCACAAGGAAAACGACGTAGCAAAAAACCAAACAAAAGCCAAACGGCTCTATAGACGGCGAGGACAGCGAGGACTGCGGCCTTACCGTTGGGCACGCTGACGGACTGGTCGATCACATCGCTGGCGTTGTCGTGGACCGACACGATGATCTCAAAGGTGGCCACCTGCTCTCTGTTCAGCGGGTTCCGCACAAACACCGCACCTGAGGACACAGAGAGAGGAGCTCAAAGTGTTTCCAGGGTCCAGGGCGCACACACGCACACACACACACGCACGCACGCACGCACACACGCATGCACGCACGCACACACGCATGCACACACGCACACACGCATAGGGGAGGCACGTGGCTCAGGAGGTAGAGCGGGTCGGGTGGAACCGGAAGGTTGCTAGTTCGATCCCCGACACTCCTAGCCGAGTGTCGAGGTTGTCTGGCCCTGAGCCAGACAACCTCACCCTAACTGCTCCCGACGAGCTGTAGCCCTGCATGGTGGACTCCACCGTCGGTGTGTGAATGGGTGAATGTTAGGTGATATTGTAAAGCGGTTTGAGTGGCCACTGGTTAGAAAAGCGCAATATAGATGCAGTCCATTTAATCATTTACACAGCTCCAAACACCTTCAGACGTACCGGTGTGGAAGTCGATCCCGAAGGACTCCTGCAGCCCGTCCACGGGCTGGTTCCCGTCGTCCCGCGCCTCCACGGAGATGATGTAGTACTCCAGGCGGGGCCGGGTGTCGGGGTCGGTGGCGGCGAGCGTGGCGACCACCTCGCCCGGCGGCGTGGACTCGTTGACGTTGATGGTGGTCACGGGCTCCAGGAAGCGGGGCCGCGAGTCGTTGACGTCGTCCAGCAGCACGGTGAGCGTGGCCGTGCCCGACAGCGAGGGCGTGCCGCGGTCCGTCGCCATGACGACCAGGCGGTAGGAGCCGCGGTCCTCGCGGTCCAGCGTGGCGTTGCCCACCAGCACGGCGCCCGACGTGGCGTCCACCACGAAGCGGTCCTGGGCGCCGCTCTCCAGGCGGTACGCCAGCCAGCCGTTGGAGCCCGCGTCCGCGTCGGAGGCGGAGAGCTGGGTGACCACCACGCCTGGAGGTGGGGGGGGGGGGGGCGTACACACACATGCATGCAGGCACACACACATAGACACACACGCATGCAGGCAAGCACACACACACACAAAGTCACACGCATGCAGGCAAACACACACACACACAAACACATGCAGGCAAAGACACACTCATGCAGGCAAAACACACACACACACACATACAGGCAAACACACACTCTTGCAGGCAAACACACACACACACACACACAAACAAAGAGGCACACACACACACACACACACACACACACAGGGACGAAAAAACTCAGATCATCACCATCACTACCATTACATGGGCCAGTTATGCGGCCATAGCAGAGTGTTGTTTTTGATTGTGACAAATATTGATACCCTTGCAACTCTACGTATACTGTTCTTCAATGCAGAGATCACCTTCTCAGTCTTCAAAGATGCTCATACACACTAAACACCAATGACATAACAGACATGACATGATGGGGGGGGTCCGAACCATGACCGGAGGCACAACGGGGGAAACATTATCGGCAAAGACATGACCAAAATGTTGTTGTGGCGGGAGAGGCCCCCATGGTGGGACCTCCCAGAGGGAGATGGGGAAGACAATTGCAGGAAAGCATAATTAAGTCAATTTTGTTTCTACTGAGCGATGCCTTTTCCTGAGACGGAGACCACCACCTATTTGGCACAAGGACAAGCATCAACCTACATATAGTCTGTCCCCCAGTCTCTGACGAGTCTCTGGCGAGAACACTCACACACAGGCACAGAAATACACATACACATGCACACAAACACGCACGCACACACACACACAGAAAGGCAAAGGAACGTACACACAAGCACACACACACACACACATACACACAGGCAAACGCACACAAGCATAAACATAAATGCACACACACACACACACACGCACACAGGCACACATACACACACAAAGACAAAGGCACGCAAACACACATAAAGACAGACACACACACATAATCTCACACATTCACAGGCACAGAAACGCTAACGGAAAGGCACAGAAACGCTAACCCCCCCCCCCCCCTCACCGGTGGGGCTGTTCTCGGGCAGCCGGACGCTGTAGCTGGAGGGGCTGAAGATGGGCGGGTTGTCATTCTGGTCCAGGATGGTGACGGTGAGGGACACGCTGCTGTTCAGCCCGCCCACGTCCTCGGCGACCAGGCTCAGCTCCACGCGGGGCTCCAGGTACGCCTCCCGGTCCAGGCGCGCCCCCTGGACCACGTGCAGCACGCCTGGGGAGGGGGAGGGGGGGAGAAGGCGCGGAGGAACACGCAGCAGGTTGTGTTCTTCAGTGGATTAGTGATTGGCTGTTTATAAGGTGGTGTGTGTTCTTTTTTGTGTCTGTGTGTGTTTTGGTTTTTGTCTGTGTGCGTGTATATGTTTTAGTTTGTGCCAGAGTGGCTCTGCTTGTGCGTGGGCATGTCTGTCTGTCTGTGCGGGCGTGTGTGCTTGCGTGTGTGTGCGTTGTGTGTCTGCGTGTGTGTATCTGTATGTGTTTATTTGTTTGTGTGCAGCAGTGTATGTTTGTGTGTCTGTGTGTGTGTGTGTATTTGTTTATGTGTGCGCGTGCGTGAGTACATGTGTGTGTGTGTTGTTATTTGTGTGTGTGTGCGCGTGTGTTACCCGTGTTGATGTCCACTCTAAAGAGGGCCGGCCTGGCTCCCAGCAGGCGGTATCTGACAACGGCGTTGGGTCCGATGTCTCTGTCCTCGGCTAGCACCGGCCCGTTGAGCACAGCGAGCGTACTTCCTGGGGAGTCGGGGAGAGGATACCATCGGATCAATACCAACTACTCAATACACATCCACCTCCTCATTAATTACTGCTAAACCTCGAAGTGGCACAAAGTATTAGCAACAGCAATCCACTTAGGGAGAGAGAGAGGGAGGGAGGCAGGGAGAGAGGGAGGGAGGGAGAAAGGGAGGGAGGGAGAGACAGAGGGAGAGAGGGTGGAAGGGAGAGAGGGAGGGAGGGAGGGAGGGAGAGAGGGATGGAGGGAGAAAGGGAGGGAGGGAGAGACTGAGGGAGAGAGGGTGGAAGGGAGAGAGAGAGGGAGGGAGGGAGGGAGGCTGGGAGGGAGAGAGAGAGGGAGGGAGGGAGGGAGGCTGGGAGGGAGAGAGGGAAATAGTTTGATTATCCCAACCCTGTCCTGTCAATATCTAAATAAGCTAACATGATAGTTCTACCTTGTGAAATGCACATTTGGATTTGAATCATTGGACAACTTTATTCATTTTGAGAAAATATACTATTGTTGTTTTGTATCTTATATTGTACCTTATTTTACTTTTGTAGTTATTAAATGTAAATGTTTGTTTTCCATGATGCCAATAAAGCCTATTGAAACTTGAGAGATATAGAGAGAAAGACAGAGAGACAGAGAGAGAGAGAGAGACAGAGAGAGAGAGACAGAGAGAGAGCGCAAGAGAATGAGACAGACAGACAGACAGACAGAAAGACAGACAGACACCAGCTCTACCAAGACTGTACCTGCAGCAGAGTTCTCCATGATCTCTGCTCGGTAGCTAGACCTGCTGAACACGGGCCTGTTGTCGTTCTCGTCCAGAATGGTGATTACCAGGAGGTCAGAGTCCTGCAGGGGGGGGGGGGAAGTCGATGGGGTTGGGGAGGAAATAGTTTGGCAGTAAGGGAAGGATGGAGAATGTAAATATAAAAAAACATGCAGGAAAGAGAGAGGCTTATTTTGATTACTATTATGAAAGAAATAGCCTTCCTGTATTAGAAATGTCATTTACAGATTGTTTACTTTGACCAACTAGATGAATGTGGTGACTATTATTGGATTGGTAATGGATTCACATCCCTCGCTGTGTTTTAGCATACAATATGCATATAAACTGAATTAATGCATATTAAGTATAATTGTAGGCCCATTTTAAAGTAAGACATATTTATGATAAACTTTCCATAAAAGTAATCTGTTACGTATTAACACTGCATTGACAAAGAGAGACAGGGACAGACAGACAGACAGACAGACAGACAGACAGACAGACAGACAGAGAGAGAGAGAGGGAGAGAAGGAGAGATAGAGAGAGCGTACCCTGCGCGCGATGCGTGGGTTCTCTGGGTTGTCCTTAACCGTGACGGTCAGCACGTATTCAGCCAGCCGCTCTCTGTCCAGACGCCTGTTCACCTGCACCACACCAGTCTGGGGTACGCACACACACACACACACACACACACACACACACAAACATATGCACATACACACACCCTCACGCACAAACACACACGCACGCACGCACGCACGCACGCACACACGCACGCCAGACGCACGCACGCACACAAATACACACACACAGGGAGGAAAAGAATCCATTGATGTCATCGTTTCACTACCATTACATGGGCCGGTATTGCATACCGGCCCATGTCACCATGCCCCCAGTGGAAGTGACTAACATGTAGTTCCTCTAGCAGCGTATGTGTACGCTGAATAACACAAAATAACACGATTCACCATTCTAGGTCAATGGGAGAAATGCGATATGGCCGCAGGCTGCTGTGAGGCAGACGCTCAATTCCTGCCCTCGATGAGTCAAATATGGATCGTTTCCACTGCTGGTTGCAAAGGATATCATAATATCATCGATGGCCTCTGCATCAAAACATCTACAGCCGTAGCTCCACATCTACGGCCATAGTTCAACATCTATGGCTGTAGGTCATGTGTAAGCCAATTGGTGGCGTCACTGGCGCTACGCCTGTATTTTCTCCAGGCTACGGTCGCGACTAGGGGTGGGAATCACAGTGTACCTCACGATACAATACGTAAAGCGCTGAAATTCAGTCTTTCTATTCACGGTCCGAACT
>NC_136935.1:6729658-6749658 GCF_949987615.1 Pollachius pollachius
AGAGAGAGAGAGAAGAGAGAGAGAAGAGAGAGAGAGAGAGAGAGAGAGAGAGAGAGAGAGAGAGAGAGAGAGAGAGAGAGAGAGGCGCTCCGGGGGAGGAGCGTGTTTGTTGCGCTTCTCAAATTGCAATTTCATTTCGTCCGACTGAACTCGGATTGGTGGGTCTGGAAGAAGGAGTGACAATAACTGTCAGGCTGAGAGAGAAAAAAACCCGAATCAAGTTAGGACAGGAACCAGTCCTGCGTTAGGTCGAGGAGTTGTGAGCCCGTTTAGAGTAACGTAGCTATCCCTTTACTTCAGGATAACTTCATCGAGACGCTCTCTAAGATTGTTCTTTCAACACTTCGCAGACGCAACCATGTCCTCGGATTTACGCACACGGAACATTTTCTTTTTAAATGGGATATTTGTGTTCGTCTCTGTTTTTCTGTGCGTTGCTGAAGGTAAGCAAACTCAATTTTTCGGTCCGCTCCACAGCACTGTTGTTGGAGCTATTGTCCCCCCCGTGGGTGAACACACACATAGCACCTAGTCTGGTCGAACCCTGCTTCCTTACATTAGAGTTCGGTCCACACATGTTGCGGTGTGTGGTGGACGGTGATTCAAACTAAACGCAGTGACAGCCCGGGTCATGGTGCGTACTGAGGTCGGGTACCCGGGTAAGGCACTGGGTTAAAAATGATTTTAAGTTTAAAATGACAAAATAAATCCAGTTCCCATCACTTCATGTCTCACCGAGGTTCCTCTGGAGATGACCTTTGCGTTGAGACCACCAGTCCATCTTTACGCGTCTCCGTTCTCTACACACACACACACACACACACACACACACACACGCACACGCACACGCACACGCACACACATCTGGCCCCTAAATCCCCCAAACCCCACTGGCGGGCCAGGGATCAGCAGCTGTTGTGTTGGCATGCTGCTGTGTGCGTGCGTGTGTGTGTGGATTGGGGGGGACACACTTCAAACGACACTCAGGACCCCGTACACGTTATCAGCTTCCCTCTCTGTTGTTGGGTCTGGTTAGATGCGCTCAGGCAATAAAGCTCCGCCGTACAGCAGCGTGTCTTCAGGCCTAATCGTCCTGTTTCCCTCTTAAGGATTCTGTTATTCTGTTATCGTGCAGAGTGTATCGAGGCCTGTGTGTCTCTTGTTGATGTTGAGTTTTTTGCGCTGGAGGATTTACGCATGCATGATGAAGCGTCGGCGTCGGAGAGTAGAGATGGTTCGTATTACGCACGCCAGAGTCTCCGCCGCTGCTCTATTTACCAAGTTCACATCCTGCCAAAGTTTAAACAGTCGTTTGTGCCAATAAGCTCACCTCGCCTCCCTAATGACTTCAGATAAAGAATAATCAGAGCTGCGTTCCCTCTCACTTTGGATTAACTCCAAGGCTCTGTTCCAAGGACAATAGCAGCCGTAAGACAGTATATCATTAGCACACTAGAGGTGGGCTCTGCAGGGTCTGGCTACAATCGACTAATTGGACCGGGTCTTCCTGTTCATTGATCCCCGCAACGATTTTAGTTTCTTTCCTGGTTCGATTCTGCGTAATCGGGGGAGTTACGTAGTTGTGCACAATTTTGTTGGGGCGGTTTTTTGCAACATTTTTGAGAAAGCAGGAAGATAACGCAAGGGAGGGTAATCTGTTGAACTCTGTTGAGCTCCTTATGATTCTCGTACATCCATCATCGAGCTTTTGGTCCTCCTGTTTTCCAGCATTAGCCAATCATAAACACTGCTAGAGGACACAAAAATTGCGGGGCCTTTCCGAGCTTGGGGCTATGGCTTGTCAGTAGGCCCAAGGCCAAAGCGCCAACATGCCCGTGGCCTTAACGAGGGCCTACATCCGCGATTCTATCTGTATATTCTTAGTCATGGTAATAGTCTAATCTTTCACGCAACTAGCCATGTACTTGTTGCTGTCGCAGCCACCTTTCCAGTCTGGGATGATTGCATCTTATCTCATCCTCATCTTTAAAAGCTGGGGCGTTACAATGCTCGACGGATTCGGTTTCTGGTCGGATTTTTAAATAAAACCGGTTTGTGAAACCAACACAAACCAACAATAGGGAACCTTTTCAAACAGCAGGTCATAGATGGACATCTATGTGGTCCCTTGTTGTGAGAGTAAGGATGACTTTAGTTACTTTAAAACTTTAATTTCAGCGATTGCACAACTTCCTGAAGCAGAAGTTTGACCTTTTACTGTAGGACTGCTCTGTGTGTGTGTGTGTGTGTTAGTACTCTGTGTGTGTGTGTGTGTGTGTGTGTGTGTGTGTGTGTGTGTGTGTGTGTGTGGTGTTGACAAGAGGCTTATCAGGTGCCGCCCCAACTGGTTTCATTACCACGCTGTAACGGTTTCTACTCATCATTCCCATGGCGTGGCTAAGAAGATGGAGGTGATTGTGTAAACCATGGCCTCCACCACTGGGGCCCTCGCACGTGAACGGACACAGGGCGGACAGCTAGGTCACACTTTCACGTCTCCAGTACATGGCACTGGAACCAAGTTGCAATTCAGTTGCGGGGGTTCAGTTTTGTTGGGGGGGGGGGGGGGAGTCCGCACACGACAGACACAAAGTAACAACTCTCAACTGAATAAAGCCTTTACTCACCTCATAGAAGTTCTCAACAGCTGACTTTGTGTACAGTTGTATTTAGGTTCAAATTTAATTTTTTATCTCTACAAAAATGACGAGGTCCGGACCTCGGTGACCTCATAGCTGGCTACGGACATGGTTCCGATGTATTTAAACATATACCTGAGGTAGTGGTATCAGAAGAGGTAGGGGGCACGCTTTGGGACAGAGTAGCCGTGGAAGTAGAGGAAGTAGTAGTAGCGGTAGTGTGTGCGTGGATGCATGCAGCCGTAAGAGAAGTCGTGATTTTAATGGACTTGAACAATGGGCCCGAGCTAGTCTGTGCCTCGGAGGGCTGTCAGCGCTGACAGGGCTGCAACAGGTGGTGTTCTGGGGCCAACCACAAAAGAGGGCCTGTTGTCTGGGCCCCGAGGGAAGCCAGCAGAGTCCCGGGAGAGGCAGAGGGATCACAGTGGCAGGTTTAAGTAAAGAGACCCAATTGTTTACAGACCCAACTGGAAGTATCCTTTGACTTCCCTGGCATGGCGCCTCATTAGGCCATACCTGGCGGCCAAGTTTGAATGTTTTATCTTTATTTTTTTTAACTTGAACTATGTTCAGGCGCCTTGTCTTAAGTATGACACATTGCTTCACTCTGTTAATATCAGATAGAGTTACCCCCCCCGAAAAATCCCCTAAAAATGAAAGCACAGGAAAAGGTTTCCAAGTGGGGGTGAGCAGAGAGAGTGCAGCAGGATGGTGGGTGAGGATGGGTGGTGGTTTGGGAGGTGGTGGTTAGGGTGAGATCGGATAGGGTGGGTGTGTGTGAAGCCGGAGATGAGAAGGGCTCTCCCTCCATTGTGCCTGAACACAGGCAGGAATAGCTATAGTTTCACTTTAATCACACCCCCTGGCTTTCCTATTGCTCTACCTTTGACACATGACACGCACACGCGCACGCACGCACACACACACACACACACACACACACACACACACACACACACACACACACACACACACACACACACACACACACACACACACACACACACACACTCATTGTGCTGCGATTAAATATCGGCTATAAAAAGCAGAAGAAGCACAGAAGAAGCAGTCTGACCAATAGCCTGCCGTTTCCTCCACACACTACCATAAGTCCGGCCGTTCCTCTCTCCTCGTAACACCAAAACTCCCCCTGCCCACACAGGAACTGCAGTGACCCTGGCCAGGCAGGAGAGGCCTGGCCTCCACGCGACGCAGAGTCCGTTTAGGAAGGAAGTCCCTTCCTCACGTCCCTAGGCTCGGCCAATAAGCCCTTTGAACACTTCCCTCCACTCCCGTGCATACACACGCTGGCGTGGGTGCTTAGCGGCTGCACATGTAAGGGCCGGGCTAGGCGGTGATAGGATTGACTCAAAGGAACTTGTTATCATGCAAATGTGATGTTACTTAGACCATGAGACTTCATCAAGCGAGTCGATCAAGGTGAACATGTGTCCCTCCCGCTTTCCTGCACATGGCACACAGTAGCGCGCCACCTCAATGTAATTAGTTATTAAAGCACAGCACACAATCTCAATGCAATTAGTTATAATGGTATTATGAAATGTTCATAATTCAATTCATACTATACGATTGTCTTACCGTCCCTACTGAGTTTACTTCAAAAAAGAGATGGATTGGAAACCCTTTTTTTATTAAGTTTAGCTACAACGTTTTTTTCTGAAGAAAAAAATACTTAAAACACACACACTCACTCACTCTCAGACACACAGACACACAAACACACACACAGAAACAAACCAACACACAAGTTAAAGGAACATTTTTCCAGAGCGCTAGAGTAATGGCTTCATTATGTCTGTACGCATTGATGCAGAAGAGATTGCCTGTTGTGTGGAGAGGTGGTGTCTTTTCTCACCACTGTCACACGTTCCCCGTGTGTAACATGCGTGGTTTGTTTTACGTTCCCCCCTCCACCGCCAAACCTACGCGCCCTACACCGGCCCCAAAGGTTGACTATGTGTGTCTGTCTAGTCCTTGTGGCCTGCTTCTCTATCAGCCCTTCCTGGATACAAAGAAACTTGAATTAAATGTCAGCTCTGAAAAGTCAATAGCATTTGTTTAATTTCAATGCATGAATTTGAACAATACATAAATATGCGTGTGTGTGTGTGTGTTCTGCTTGTTTTTGTTGATGCCTTCCTCTGCTGCACTGTTGCGTGACTGAGTGTTGCATTAAAGGAAGTAGCTGAGTGGTAAAAAAAATTGCGAAAATATCCCCCCCGCAAGACAGCGTGTATAGAGCTGGAAGTACAGAAAAGGAAGCAAGATGAAAACAAATGAATACTGCGATCCTTCTACAAACGACTGTAGGCTTTGCAGATTCCTCCTCAGCCCCACACCTGAATTAAATATATGAGTGGCAGTGAGCAAAGCCAAAGAAATACAAAAAACAGTGTGTGTGCCAGCCAAGCAGTTTGCTGGTGCCTACATGATCACTGTAGGATTCCACTGCAGGAAGGTGCAGCCTGCCACCCCCTAGTGAGGTGCTTACTCCCACCACTGCTCTTTCCCTCAAACGAGAACGACAATGAACGAGAACGACAATTTCCCTGAACGACAATATGATCTCAAAGCAGCCATGTTGAGTCACCCATATGTTACTTCACTTCATTAACTTGTTCTGCGTCGAACAGTGCTGCAGACTGAGTTAATCACAGTGTAACGTTACTGTAACCACAGCATGAAGAACAGGAAACCAACCAAGGTTTTCCAAGAATGAAAACAATACACCGTTAGTTTTGTAGAAGCTTTCTGTCACTTCAATGTTTAAATCAGTGTGAATCTGTTCTATACCTCTAATTAATCATTAATCAACATAAAACTATCGAAACGCTCACTCATAATGCAGTGTCTTTTTAGATTGTTTACATCGAGTACAAGGGAATCAGTTGTTTCGCTATAGTTTGTCAGATCCACATCTGCCATCTAACCGCGTTGTTCCCCCCTCCCACCGACAGCCAAGGAGCCCATACCCTACGTTCCGCAAACGCTGGCCGTGTCCGTCCCACACCTCTACTACACCTGCCCCGAGGGCGCCACCGCCAAGCTGATGTGTTCCCAGCGGGGGTCCAATCTGCACCCGGAGGACCAGCTCAGCCACCACTGGCTGTACACGCCGCACGCCCAGCAGCACTGCCACGACATCGTGGGCCCGCGCCACACACACCCGGGCCACCACTCAGACCAAGCCGGGGTCTCCTTCGGCTACTGGAAGCAGAACTTCTGGGTGACCATGGAGAACGTCACTCTCAAGGACCAGGGCCGCTACTGCTGCGTGGCGCTGGAGCACACGCACACCAAGATTGTGCAGAGGCAGCACGGACACATCGTGATGCTCGTCACGCCAAGTAAGGCCGCACACCTCCCCAAGACGGGCTCTCTTAGGATGTTAGAGCAGGAGTTCAAAGTTCAAATGGGATCCGTGACATGCAAGGTTCCCTGCTTTGCAATAGTTATTAGTGGAGATGTTCCGATACCTTTTTTTTTTTTCCCCATTCCGATTCCTGGACTTGAGAATCGGCCGATACTGAGTATATACCGATACAGCTTCTAGCATTGTAACTACTGAAAGCACTTGTTCTTATTGAAGGGTTCTCTTATAATGACAGCAATTAATAGTCGGCCTACCAATTTTCAGAACTTAAATTGTATTTTAGGCAGGAATTTCCGAAAACTGTTATCGGTATCGGAACAAATCAACCCAAGACTGGCTCTTAGGATGTTAGAGCATAAATTCAAAGTTCAAAGGGGGGCCGTGACATGCAAGGTTTCCTGTCTTTGCAACAGTTATCAGTGCGGTGTAAATCCCATACAACTCAGGAAAGTGTGATTCCTGCATTGTTCAACGTGCCAATTTAGAACTGTACTTCTCTCCTCTTCTCCTTCCAGGGACAAACGTCAACAGATCTCAGGAATGCACCATGTGGGATCCGCAGCCGACTGAAAGTATGTTCCGTGTTCCGATCCACAGCCTTTTGTGGCAGCCAATCCATGCTGGCGGGACAGGCTGTTCCTAACGTGCGGGGTGTCTCTTGCGTCTACAGGCTCCGTGGCTGCCGCTCTGGCCACCACTGCCTGCATTGTGGCACTCCTTTCTCTGCCGCTCATCATGCTTCTGGTCTACAAACAGAGGCAGCATCACAGGTCCAGCAGACGTAAGCGTTGGAGGCACACAAACATAAACACACACCAATTGTGCGTCCACATGTCCACATGCGGTATCGACAACAAAGCTTGTGCATTGCGCACGCACACTTCCTGTGACATTGGTGGTTTTGGAGGAAAACCCGTTCACACGGTATATGTCCTGTTCCTTTGTGATCCAGTTCACTCACAATGGACCATTTCCTCTTTCCTCTCTCCTTCCCAGGTGCACACGAGCTGGTCCGAATGGACAGGTGAGCCTCCCCATAGTCCTACAGCCAGCTGGGCCTTCTCTCACACACACACACCCACACACACACACACACACACACACACACACACACACACACACACACACACACACATTGCAGAGGAGGATGCAGGATGTTTGAGCCATAATTAAACATTTATGTTTGACTCAAATGCAGATGAATTTGATAAATTCTGATGAAATGTTATGGAAGGCTGCCAAATGCGACGCAAAATTCATATGGGAAACATGTCAATTTTAGGGTTAAAACATGTCAAATTGTCAATTTTATAGTATAGCCCTTAATCACCATCATCATTGTAAAAGGGTATATATTTATGATCCCCCAAATCGAACCCCTGTGTGTGTGTGTGTGTGTGTGTGTGTGTGTGTGTGTGTGTGTGTGTGTGTGTGCGCGCGCAGTGAGGCCCAGGGCCATGAGAACCCCGTGTTCTTGGGGGGGTCCCCTCAGCCCAAGACCCGGACCGTTTCTCAGATCATGACCCGGCAGTCATCTGAGACGGGGCGCCACCTGCTGTCCGAGCCGGGAACCCCCTTATCCCCCACTGTGCACGGAGACGTCTTCTTCCCATTACACGGTGAGAGAGAGACACACACACACACACACACACGTACACACACAGACACTCCAAACCAACAAACACACACACACTCTCCAAACCAACACACACACATACGCTCCAAACCAACACACACAAACACGCTCCAAACCAGCACAGTCACACACACACACACACGCACACGCACACACGCACACACGCACACACACAGTTCTTCTATCGGAGTACAGTGAAAGACTTCATTCTTACAAAAGATGTAACATTGCACCATGGCCATATCAGTAAATAGTGATTTCCAAATGTAATATTCAGCTGAGTCAAGTCCTACATTTGTCACGCATCAACACTCCCGCTGAGCCGTTATGGCCGCCATAAGCTGGTCCCACCGTCTTGGGGGGGGGGGGGGGGGGGGGGGGGAGAGAGAGACGATAGCTATGGTGGTGGTGGTGAGGGAGGTGGAGGGAGGCACCTGAATGCTTCTCTACTGTGTCCTGGGGCACATTGGCTGACATTCCAGTCATCCTCAGGTGGATTGTCCCATTTCCTGGTTACTAGAATGTTCTGAGGTGAGGGGGGGGGGGGGGGGGAGGGCGGGCTGTTGGGGTGGGGTCGGGCTGGTGGGCTCGCAGGGGAGGAGGGGGGCGTACATGGCGGTGTGCACAACACATGACAGGGGAAGGCAGCCGTAGTTGCAGTGGGACAGAGTGGACACCTTTCTTCAAGGTCATTGAAGGGAAACTACTGGAACGCACACGGCCCTCGGGCAAGTGTCCAATCTCAAGAAGGCTCGCTTCATCTTTTTCCTCCTTACTAGCGGCCGAGTGGAATTTAACAAGCACCAGTTCCTCTTTTAAAAATATATGTGTCCATTTTGGACCAAGACACTTCTTCTGCTTAATGAGGGCTCTTTTCTTTCCTGTGAGCCGCACAACCTCTTCCAGGAAACTGACCTGATTTCAGCGTTGGCTACGCAGCTCAAGGCGACCACAATGAGGGAAAAGGCGGCCACTGCTTTAAATAGTGTGAGCTTGAAGTTGATGGGACGATGACACCGTTTCCACAATCGCCGTAGTAGCGCTATAGATCTATGGTAGGGGTATAGATCTGTAGTAGCGATATAGAGCTGTAGTAGGGGTATAGATCTGTAGTAGCCATATAGATCTGTGGTAGGGACATAGATCTGTAGTAGGGGTATAGATCTGTAGTAGGGGTATAGATCTGTGGTAGGGGCATAGATCTGTAGTAGGGGTATAGATCTGTAATAGGGGTATAGATCTGTAGTAGGGGTATAGATCTGTAGTAGGGGTATAGATCTGTGGTAGTGGCATAGATCTGTAGTAGGGGTATAGATCTGTGGTAGGGGCATAGATCTGTAGTAGGGGTATAGATCTGTAGTAGGGGTATAGATCTGTGGTAGGGGCATAGATCTGTAGTAGGGGTATAGATCTGTGGTAGGGGCATAGATCTGTAGTAGGGGTATAGATCTGTAATAGGGGTATAGATCTGTAGTAGGGGTATAGATCTGTAGTAGGGGTATAGATCTGTGGTAGGGGCATAGATCTGTAGTAGGGGTATAGATCTGTGGTAGGGGCATAGATCTGTAGTAGGGGTATAGATCTGTGGTAGGGGCATAGATCTGTAGTAGGGGTATAGATCTGTGGTAGGGGTATACATCTGTAGTAGCGATGTAGAGCTGTAGTAGCGATATAGATCTGCTCCTCTAACACGGTCATTCTTCTTCCCTTTAGATGCCATTCTGGAATCTCCAGAATTCTCCGGGCCCCCGGACCCCTGGACGCCATGAGGCCCCGTCGAGCCCCTCCTCTTCCGCTCTCGTCTGTTACCGGGGGCAATGGTCGTCCTCTTCGTCACGTCTTCCATTCCATTCCATTCCATTCCATTTCATTCCATCCCGCCCATTGAGGGGTGTCTGTGTGTCTGTGTGTGTGTGTGTGTGTGTGTGTGTGTGTGTGTGTGTGTGTGTGTGTGTGTTTGTGTGTGTGGCACTGTGTGTGGGTTTGGAGCGTGTGTGTGTTTGTGTGTGTGGCACTGTGTGCGGGTTTGGAGCGTGTGTGTGTGTATGTGTGGCACTGTATTGGTTTTGAGCGTGTGTGTGTGTGTGTGTGTGTGTGTGTGATAACAGCTCAAGGAACAACAGGTGACCTGCTCTCTGCGGTCTGGCCCTGGCGGTCTGTCCGTGTGTCTCAGTGTGGGACAGAATAAGGGAAATAAGCAGAGAAGGGGCGGGGGGTTTCCACTGGTGGAATTATTGTGTAGAAGTTTCTTGTACACGCATCATTCAATTCTTCTTGTTTCATGTGACTCAGGAGTCTACCCTCCCCCGCTCATCCTCATCCTCTCCATATGGCTTCAGGCTGTTTTTATTATTGTTTTGCCTTTGCTACCTCAGTTTCTGACACCTGTTGTGAACAAACACATCAGCGCTGTCTTTCTCAGGACTTCCACTCCTGAGTCCAGCACTTAACAGCGGTTGTAGGAACCTCTCTGAGCAGTGCCTAATATTTACAGTATGTTACAGTATGGATATCTTGGATAGGTCTTTTGCAGCAGGAAAGTCTGATGCCATCAAATATGTATGCCACATTTCAATTTTCCACAATATACTTTTCGTCAAATTCGACGACGAATTGAACAGGTATTAAATATATATATTACTTTACTTTTTCATTTTCTTTATGAAAGAGATTTTATTGTACAAGAGGCTTCCCCCTCCTTTATAGAAAAATTATTTGGTTAATGGCTTTAAACTTTAAAATGTTTTTAAACGTTATTTCATGTGTGCTGTGAAGCTGATGGGCTTCCCGGTTTCAGCAGCGCTGTATTCCATGGCACAGGGCTGCATTTTACAGGGTATTGTAGATGTTTAGTATGGCTTTTTAGCTCTGTGTGTGCGTGCGTATGTGTGTGTATACATGTGTGTGTGTGTGTGTGTGTAGACGTGTGTATACATGTGTGTGTACGTGTGTGTGTGTACGTGTGTGTGTGTGCGCGTGTCTGTATGCGCGCGTGAGTGCACCTTATAATGTCTCCTGCTGTACAAAGCTTGTTGAATGCTGCTGCTATACGTTCATGTTCTGTGGCTCTGCCACCCAAACGCCCGCAAAAAACAACAACATTGTCTATCCCTGTACTTCTCTGATAATAAAAAAGGAGTTCTTGTCCCTCAGCGGTCTGTGTCTGCTCATAAATGCCACTTCACTTCTCCCCTGGCTGGTCTCCAAAGCCATCACTACACAAGGCCGGGCAGCTGGGGTCAGCCTGGGAGCCATTAGCTCTGTAACAAGGTTGTTCCGGTCCTGTGCCCTTAGATGGGCCGCGCCAGGGGGACGTTGGCATTGAGGGGAAGGAAAATGTTGAAACAATTTTCTGCCTCTTGTTTTTTATGTACGATAGGGAAGATAAATCGCGGGGAGAAGAGGGGAGTCGGGGGCACGGCCGACCGGTGGCTGTCCCTCCTCCCTCTAAACGACCGCCATCGTTCAGCTCTCTCATGCGCAGATCCTGCTCTGAGTCTCCTGTGGAGTCTGCACCAACACAAACCCCCCAACCCCCCTCATGGCCCTCTCTCTCTCTCCCTCTGTCTGTCTCTCTGTCTCTCTCCCCTGACTCTCTCTCTCCCGTCTCTCTCTCTCTCTCTCGCTCTCTCTCTCTCTCGTTCCTCTCCCCCCTCTCTCTCTTTCTCCCCCTGTCTCTCACTCATTTCTCTCCCCCGTCTCTCTCTCTTTCTCTCCCCCCCTCTCTCTCTCCCCACCACTCCTCCGTCGGCTGTAGAGTCTGTCTAGTGAACTCTGCTGCCATGTCTTTGCAGGAAGTTGCTGCATTCTTCCCTTTTCTTGCACATTTAGCTCTGGTGTGGTTTTCCTGTTGACACAGCAGGGCATCCTGTCGTTGCGGGCTGAGGAGCAACAGAATGAGTCTCAAACTGACACCGCACAGGTGTTGATCATAAGAGGTGGATGATACAAGGGCAGCTTAAGGTCAAAACGTTTGCCACATGTCTCTGGTTTTCGGAGGGGGCTGAGAAATAAGCCGCTGTGATTATGTAATTATGTTATATGTTAATTCAGAGAGAATCCACCTAATGAAGCAGCTGGTTGTTGACAGAAGTACCTGCAGTACTCCTTGTGGCCAGCAGATGACTCTAGTCGTGGTGGGGGCAATCACAACACAGTACACCCCATTTCATAACGTGTCTATGTTATACATTTATATAGATAATGAAGTGTATAACATGGAAACTGATTGCAGTCATGGATTAACTGTTTATAATTGTTGGAACTGTGAGGAATGCACATTTTAAAGCAATTACTCTCTTAAGAAAACGTAAAAAAGATACACACACACACACACACGCACGCACACACACACACACGCACGCACGCACGCACGCACGCACACACACACACACACACACACACACACACACACACACACACACACACACACACACACACACACACACAAACCTCTTCTAAGTTCCCTCTTCTCCAGGGGAGCAAACAGGGGTCAAGGGTCAAACCATGTATTATTGCAGCTTCTCTACCTATTGGTCCTCTCCCAATCGCATCTTTCAACAGAAATACAATCCATCATCCCAGACAGTCTGGGTCTGCCAGCCTCCACAGCCTATATAATGAGGCATACACACTCTGTTAACACTGTAATGCAGGCCATTTACATTAACAGTTAGGGCAATTAGCAGACGCTTTTATCCAAGGCGACTTACAATAAGTTCATTCGTCGGAAGGAAAAGAAACAACAATATCTGTCCGAACAGTAAGGAGGTTCATAGAACCGAGTGCCAAGCCTTTACCTTCACTAGGTCAACCCATTCCCTTCAACAAAGATAGCTAGGATAAGATGCTATACAATGCTAAGTACTATTTGTTAGTGCAAGGACATATAACATACAATAAGAGCGTACATTAAGTGCCGGGACCTACAAACATACAATAAGAGCGTAAGAAGGGGTGTGGGGGTGTGGGGGTGTGGTCTGTAAGGGGGAGGCGGGCCCTCTCACCGACAGCGGGGGCTCCCCGTCGTCCTCCACGGTGACGACCAGCCGGTACTCCTGCTGGTGCTCGCGGTCGGGCGGGGCCGGGCGCGTCACCATCTCGCCCGTCATGCGGTCCATGCGGAAGGTGAGGTCCTGGTTGCCGGCGGTGATGTAGTAGAACAGCATGGCGTTGGGGCCGATGTCGCGGTCCGTGGCGACCACGCGCAGGACAGAGGTGCCCCCACCCACGTTCTATGAGGTGCACACGCGCACACGCACGCACGCACGCACGCACGCACGCACGCACGCACGCACGCACGCACGCACGCACGCACGCACGCACGCACGCACACACACACACACACACACACACACACACACACACACACACACACACATTTACATTGACAATCAGGGCATTAGGCAGACGCTTTTATCCAAAGCGACTTACAATAAGTACATTTGTCAGAAGAGAAACAATATATCACTGTCGGTGCAGTAAGGATGTTCATAGAGCCAAGTGCCAAGCACCAAAAAGCGCTAGGTTAACCCATTCCCTGTTTACAACAGAGATAAATAGGATAAGAAACTACACAACTAAGTACTAACTTTAAGTGCCAGGCTGTTCAACATACAATAAGTGCGTAAGAGGTTTTTTTTATGCGAGTAAGGGAGAGTCGCACACAGACACACACACACAAACACACACACGCACACACACACACAGACATAAACACACACAAAATGGAGGCGAAGCACAGTTGAAAGTCCAGTTGACTCCAGTACAGCCTAAACCATATGTCCGAGGTGGGGGGCCCCCACCTCGCTGACGCTGACGTTGTAGCCCCGCCGGCTCTCCACCACGGGCGCGTTGTCGTTGACGTCCAGGATGTTGACGGTGAGGGAGTGGTCCGTGAACCTGGGGGGGGCGCCGTTGTCCATGGCCCGCACCTGTCACAACAACACGGGTCAGGGTCCCTGGACGGCCCTGGACGGCTCTGTCACTTCTCCCCGTCTGGCCGACCGGCTTACTGTTCAGACTGGCTGCCTGTTTGTCTGTCTTGTAATCTGCCTGACTGCATGCCTATCTTTTGTGTCATTCTGTCTGTCTTTCTGATTGCCTGTCTGTATGGATACCTGTCTGGCTGGTCACCTGTCTGTCTGATTGTCTGGACACCTGTCTGTCTTATTGTCTGACTGTCTGATCACCTATCCAGTGTTTTTGTCGGTCTGGCTGGTTCCCTGTCTTTCCGATGTCTGTCTGGTTACCTGTCTTTCTGACATACTGACTGACTGTCTGTCAGTATGGTTGGACGCAGACAAGTTCAGGTTTGGTGGATCATTTCCCATTCCTTGGCTTCATGTTTGTTTTGACCAATCATGTTGCTAGAGGCAGGGATTTTGAGAGTATAATTGGCGAACACAAACTCAGCCAGCAGAAGACAATTTAAAAAAAGTGTCTGTAAAGGTTACCTTGTACAAATACTCTTATTGAAAAGTTTCGAAAGCCTTGTCCAGTCTGTCTGTCTGCCTATCTGTCTGCCTCTCTGATTATCAGTTTGTCTGGGTATCTGTCTGTCTGTGTGGTTATTTTTCTGTCTGTCTTTATGTGTGGTTATCTATCTCTCTGGTTATCTTGTATCTATTTGTCTGTCTGTCTCTTTCTCTGTCTGCCTGTCTGTCTTTCTGTCTGGCTGTTGGTCTGTCTGTCTGTGTGCTGACCTTGAGCAGGTAGCGGTCCACAGACTCGCGATCCAGCGGGGAGTTGACGTAGACCTCCCCGTAGGTGTGGTTCACCGTCCGGATCTCAAACACGTCCTGCATGTTCCCCGCCACCAGGGTGAAGTTCACCTGGCCGGGGGAGAGAGAGGTCCAGACAGAGAGGGATGGAGAGAGAGAGAGAAGGAGATAGAGAGGACAAAATAATAGAGATTCATTGGCAGAGGTAGAGGGATAGAAAGGCCAAAGACGAGTGAGACAAAGGGCAGAGATAGCCAGGAGGCAGAGAGAGGAAACAATGGCCACAAGGAAATAAATAAGAGGAGAAAAAACTGTGTTGACTACCTGCCTAGTACACCTTAACATTACTGATTTATATGTTTCATGGTCAGTTGGTAAATATGGGTCGTAAAAAATAATGCACGTTTAAAGGAAATGTATGTGTTGAATTGGAATATAGTCATGTGGCAGACATCTTCAATGGAGCAGATAGGGACTACAATGGTGCACCCCTGGTGGGATACTTATAAATACATTATTATCTATATAATATATAATACATAATAATATAATACTGCCGAAAGAGAAACACATTGTTGCTCTGAGGGTAATGAAACTACGGCGTCAACAATGAGGGGAACACAATTACACCGTCTCCTTTTAGCACAGTGTGTAAGAATTAACAACCAGGATAATAAACGTCTGCATGTCGAGCATAAACTTTGAGCGTAATGTTTTTGCATAGTCTCAGCGGCCGTTTTATTGGAAAACTGTTGGTCATGTTAAATTTTAGCGCCTTGAATCGAAAACGGTTTATAAGGCAGAGGTGTCCTGTTATGAAAAAATAATCCCTTGGAATGTTAACGACCAATCAGAATCCAGTATTTAACACTGTTATACATGTTAGTGTTCACATGTCCTGTCTCTCACCATCCCGTTGGCCGCAGCGTCCTTGTCCCTCCCCAGGACCGTGGCCACCTTGACTCCGATGGGGGTGTTCTCCAGGATACTCACCGACGTGTCCGACGTGATGTCAAACACTGGCCTGTTGTCGTTCTCATCCAGGATGGTGATGGACACCTGGTTGGAACAGGGCCGTAGCCGGGGAGTGAAAATGGGGGGCGGGGTTTGCGGCTTCAGTTGTGGGAGTTCAGTTATGTTCGGGGGAGGTGTGTGTGTGTGTGTGGGGGGGGGGGGGTTGTGCTAAACTGCCCTACACACCAACAGATGTCACACACGGTGGACACAAAGTTACAAGACTCACCTGAATTAAGCAATCACTCATCTCGAGAAGTTCTCAACCAGCTGATTTTGTATACAGTTGTATTTAGTTTCAAATTTTCCTTTTATCTCTAGAAAAATGTAGGTTATTAATAATGGCCTCATAGCTGGCTGCGGGCATGGATAGGAACCGTTGGGAACGATGAAATATGTAAGGGCTCGGTCAATAACACTCACCACTGATTCTAGTTCTAAGTGGGATTACAAACTGGAGCATGGGTTCATGATGTTCTCTGTCTTTTGTCACAACGGATACATCAAGCAAACCTTACCTTCTGCAGTTCCCGAGGAAAGGGTAGCAATGGAGAAAGAAAGGAAGGCCATTAGCTCCTCTACAACAGAATAGGACAACACAGACAATGTTTAGGTGGTCTGTGGGGACGTGGGGAGGGAATGAAATAAATGAGACAGAAAAAAAAAATCAAGACAAAATGGCGTACCACGGTGGAGTCCTCTCTGGGTCCTCCATTGTCCGCCACCACAGTCAGGGTGTAGAGGTCACCCATCTCTCTGTCCAGCAACCCCATGACTGTGATACGACCCTGAACACACACACACATACGACAATATATACTAAACCCATCCAGGAAGCACCTTGACTTGTCTTGCTCAGATTCATCATGTTATTCTTTCTACGTTATTCTACGTGAGCCTCAATTGTGTGTGTATGTGTGTGTGTGTGTGTGTGTGTGTGTGTGTGTGTGTGTCTGTGTGTGTGTGTGTGTGTGTGTGTGTGTCTGTGTGCGTGCGTGCGTATATGTGTGTGTGTTGCTGGTATGGACTGGTGTCTAGCGGTCTCAGCTGGTGTAGGCTCCAATCCCGGGACCCTGACCAGGGTTCAGTAAAGATGACAGATGATAGACCAGACAGGGCTTACATCACCTTTATATGACTTCTGCATCAATTCATACATCGCTTCTTTTAATTGGATCAAGTGATTCAAAGTCATATTTGAGTATAAATTCCCCTCATCACATAAAACCGAAAAGAAGCACATCCTAAAATGCGTCTAAGGTCCCACGGGACCGGAGTTCACAATCACACACACACGCACACACACACACACACATGCAGACACATACACACGCACGCACGGGCGCGTGCACCTCACCGTGACGCCGTCGATCCTGAAGAGGGCGAGCGCGGCCGGCGAGGTGTCCGGGTCGAAGCGGTAGGTGAGCTGGTTCAGGTTGTCAGCCGACTGTGCCCGCACCTGCACCACCTCTGTTCCCGTGGCGATGTTCTCGACCAGCGCCGCCTCGTAGCCGGCGGAGAAGAAGGCCACGGCCTCGTCCAGCTCGTTGAGCAGTGTGATGTACACGCTGCAGAAGCCCAGGTGGAAGGGCGGGGCCTGGTCGGTGGCCGACACGTTCATCAGGTACGACGTCTTGGTCTCGTAGTCCAGGTGGTCCACCGTGGTCACCAGCCCCGTGCTCACGTCCACCTCAAACTTGCGGTCCGAGCCCGAGACGATGGCGTAGGCCACGGAGCCGCCGTCACCTGTATGGGGGGGGGGGGGTGAGACACGAAGAACAGGGGTGAGACAGGTTTCGGCCTCTCGCTGATAGACTAGACACACAGGGAGAAACCACATTAGTATGTAGTGACAAAAAATACAATATTCTATTATATGTTCATGATCACTCATCAGTGTGTTTCCATGGGTGGCCAGTACGTAATAACATGTAATAGATGCTTGTTATATGTATTTTACATGTTATTACACACTGACCACTCTGGGTGTGTTTCAGTGAGTGTCCAGTACATAATAACATGTAACAGATGTTGTTACATGTTATATCATACTGACATACTGACTTATTACATACATGTTATGTACTGCCAGTACATAACATGGTACAAGACTGAAGAGCAGCGTTAGAACATGGACCAGATGTCTGCATTAGTTGTGTAGAACAGTTGAACAAACTGGCGAATGTCAGCCCATTGACGAACGATGACGTCAATGTGTTTACAAAAATAACACGCTGTAGAGTGACGATCTAGTGACGTCTGCGGTGACTCATCCCCAAGCCAGTCCCACTCTGACCAGGAGCTCTGCTGTGAAACAGGGAAGTCCAGGCCTTTAAAGAAGCACAGCCGTGTGGCCACACATCTGTTGACGCAACAGATCTCATTAAGGGGAAGTGAATAAAAGAAGTGGTGAAGCAGAAGTTAGGGTTATTTAACACCGCTCACATATTCTGTTCTTTTTCCCTGCCCCACGAAACGAGAGGCTGCGTAAAGCAGCTGTGTTTCAGAAAAACAACCTTTGGAGGATCAGGAACTGATCTGAGTGCAGCTGAAAGGGGCGTGGGCCACGGTGAGGCCAGAGCTCTGGAGCTGGTCTGAGGCCAGACATGAACCCAACAGTGTCATCTGTATGCTGCAGACTCACTGGACGGCTCCTGACTCGTCATCACAACAGTTTAGTCCCGTTCCCTTTGACCCCAATAACTGTCAATCACAATTCATATTTCATTTATTCAGAGAATTTGTTGTCCCTATTCATTTTTCTATTTGTATGTAAAAAATAAGAATGTCACTTTTAAATGTGTCAGTTTAATGCGTTATTAACGGCATTAACGCAAACCAATTTTAACGGCGTTAATTTTTTTATCGCGCGATTAACGCTCTTTTGGCTTGGCAAACGTTGTAATTTTTTCACCTGGTGTCTAGCAACAACTAGTCACATTAGAAATACTACAACACCATACCGGATCTAGCTACACCGGAAACAAAACAACAAGCACGCCGCAAATGTTATAGTATTTGCCATCTTTGCTGAGCAAGAGTTTTGTTCGAAAGTTCAAGGGATATTTAGAATAGAAAAAAATGTGCGATTAATCGCTAGTTAACTATGACATTAATGCGATTAATCGCGATTAAATATTTTAATTGCTTGACAGCACTAGTATTTTTGTATAAATTGAGTGAATGGATGATCATAGGCATTAATCCTTGCAGTGGATCAAAGGGCCACAACTTCTATATTGTACATGTCGTTTGATGGACACCTGTATCCGACCTCTCTTGCAATAGTGTTTAATACATTTCTTGTAGTGGTGGTTGTGTGTGAATGCCATGCTCTACTCCAGGGTTTTCAACCTGCGGTACGTACAACTACCACTGGTGGCCTGTGAGGGTAGTGCAGGTGGCACAGGGGATGACATCCCCTGTGACAATAATACAACTAGTACAATAATACAACTAATTCAACAGTTTATTAAAAATAAATATATTATAAATATTGTTTGTTGTTCAGCCCTTAGTTTTATTAGGGTTGTATGCTTGTTATTATTTAAAAAATCCTGTCGCTTTGTGCGTTCCATCATATGAATTGATTTTGATGTTTTGTATTCATTTGTGGAGCACAAGCAGCGTTGCTGAGTTCATCTTTCCACTGCTTCCCACTGGCCATAGCCTCATGAAGTTATAATTCAGTACAAAGGGGGCATAATGTCACTCTTTGCTTGGCCACTGCCTGTGTATTCCTACATTTTTGACAGTTTTAACATGAGATGGACCCCCTAAAGTCAAGGGTCGGGACCCCCGCTTGACTCGAGTTAACCGCACCACCCACCAGTGTCGGGGTCGGTGGCACGCACCACGATGACAGAGGTGCCGATGCCGGCCGTCTCCCTCAGGCCCAGCCGGTTGTACTGCTGCTGGGTGAAGACGGGCGCCTCGTCGTTGGCGTCCTCCACGTAGACGATAACCTGCAGGGGTGGGACACAGGTGAGCACCGGGGGAGAGACGCAGTGAGCCCCCCCCGGGGAGAGACGCAGCGAGCCCCTAGGAGAGATGCAGTGTGGCCCCTGGGAGAGATTTAGTGAGCACACTAGGAGAGATGAAGTGAGCCCCTAGCAGACATGCAGTGAGCCCCATAGGAGAGGTGCAGTGAGCCCCGTAGGAGAGGTGCAGTGAGCCCCATAGGAGAGGTGCAGTGAGCCCCATAGGAGAGGTGCAGTGTGGCCCCTAGCAGACATGCAGTGAGCTCCATAGGAGAGGTGCAGTGAGCCCCATAGGAGAGGTGCAGTGAGCCCCATAGGAGAGGTGCAGAGTGAGCCCCATAGGAGAGGTGCAGTGTGGCCCCTAGGAGAGGTGCAGTGAGCCCCATAGGAGAGGTGCAGTGTGGCCCCTAGCAGACATGCAGTGAGCCCCATAGGAGAGGTGCAGTGAGCCCCATAGGAGAGGTGCAGTGTGGCCCCTAGGAGAGGTGCAGTGAGCCCCATAGGAGAGATGCAGTGTGGCCCCTAGCAGACATGTAGTGAGCCCCATAGGAGAGGTGCAGTGTGGCCCCATAGGAGAGGTGCAGTGTGGCCCCTAGCAGACATGCAGTGAGCTCC
>NC_136935.1:6754658-6769658 GCF_949987615.1 Pollachius pollachius
TGTGTGTGTATCTGTGTGTGTGTAAGCATCTGTAAGTGTGTATATGTGTGTGAGCGTGTGTGCATGTATGTGTGTGTTGGTTTACATGTGTCGGAAGCCTCTGACTAATGAACTGGCTCCCTAACGAGCCATCCTGCTCCGCTGGCCTTTTCACAGCTTTCCTGGCATTTGGTCTTAAAAATAATTTCACGTCCCAATGTGTTTCCCTTAAACCGATGAGCCATGCTTTGTCTCCGCCGAATTAAGGACGGTGACATTTACAAATGTTACTCTGCTGACGAGGGAGAGCCCAAGTGTGTGTGTGTGTGTGTGTGTGTGTGTGTGTGTGTGTGTGTGTGTGTGTGTGTGTATGAGAGAGGAGTAATTGGAGACTAGGGTTGGAGGAGGTGGCTCCCTCACTTTTTATGAGGGGCCATTTAATGCCGCCGATTTGTATTTCACTGACGAAAGCCTGTCAAGCATTCCCTGTTTGGTAGTCATTGATTTAATAGCTCTATAATTGGTGCAAATGCCACGAGTTCCATGTACAGAGTTTTTGTGTGTGTTTGTGTGGTTGTGCATATACATACATGAATGAATTTATGCTGAGCCCTTAGAGTGCAGGCCTGAATAAGCCAAACTCTGCTTCTTAAGCTGCTCAGCACCCTTAGTCTCAGTACATGCACACAGCCGCGCATAAATTAGATGTAACACACACACAAGCACACACACACACACACACACACACACACACACACAGATTGTCCCTGTGATCCTTGCTAACGATGCTAATGATCCATCCAGCCTGCGTGTCCCCCGTCTCTAACCTACTTCCTGTCCCCATCCAGCACCCCCCCCCCCCCCCGAGTGATCATGAACTCAAGCCACCCAGGGTTCAACGGCTCCTCCCCGTCGCCCATGGCGACGGAGGGGTTCAACCTGTCCGGACTGACCACCGCCCTCTCCCTCCTGCCCGCGCCCGGCCCCTCGGACCCCCACGACCCGGGGATCACCATCATGGTGGTCCTAGGCCTGGCCGTGCTGCTGGCGGGCGTGGCCGCCTTCCTGGCCGTGTGCCGCTCGTCGGAGGGAGGCTGCGACTCCGACGGCGGCGTGTTCTGCGGGGCCAGGGGGGGCTCGGGGCTGGGGGCCTCGGGCCGGGGGGGCGCGGCGACCAGCGAGCCGCAGCTTAAAGTGTGGAAGAGGCTGGGCTCCTACCGGCGCTCCTACAACACGTCGTTCCGCCGGCCCCCGCAGCGGCGCGCCCACGGGGCCCAGAGCCCGGGGGGGGCCCCCGGCGGGCCAGAGGGCCCCGCCCGGTCGCCGGCGGCCGGACAGACGCTGCGGACGGAGGGCTGCGGGGTGGAGCCCCACGCCGCGCTGCCCTGCCTGTACGACTACGTCACCGAGATCTGAACTGAGGACCGGGGGGGACCGGGGGGGACCGGGCGATGGCCCCCCCTCGTGCCCCGGTTCACCCTCGAACAGCCGCTGCTCTTCTAAAACCGGACTACTGCCGCCAGTCACACCTAAGGGTGCTTATAGCAATTCCCTTCAGACGTCTTAGGAGGATGTGTGAAGGATTAGTGGGTTACGTGTCGTCGTTTAGGATATTTAGACAATCGGACGAAGCGCTGTGATTTCATTTGAATATTCATGTCGGCTGTTCTGCTAACGTTCACTTGGTATTCACTCGTCTCCAGACGAAGATGACTGAGGTAGAATGCGGTCTGGTCGCTATGTGGCTGAGGAACTCACACCCCCGGGTAACAATCCCCGGGTGATACCATGTAGGCTGCTACCCGTCAGAAGTCTTTGTGGCTAGCGCATCCATTTTGTAACGTTGTTGTAAGAAAAATAAAATGTCCCTTTTTAATATTAATATCGATATGTCAAGGTTGGTTTTTTCCTTGTTGCATTACACACGGGTGTGTAACCATTCCTGTGTTTGTATGTGTAGGTGTCCAGCGTGTACGCTCATGTGTTCAATGTTGTGTGTGTATGTGCATGTGTGTGCGTTTGCAAGAGTATATGCTTTCAATTCTGTGCGTGTGCGTGTGCATGAACGTGCATCTGTGTGTACGTGTGTATGTTTGTGTGTGCGCGTGTGTGTGTGCGCGTGTGTGTATGCGCCGTGCATCAGACCTGGAGGACACTGGTCCCGTTGGCCACGTTCTCCAGCACGCTGGCCTCGTAGCTGTTCTGGAGGAAGATGGGTCTGTTGTCGTTCACGTCCAGCACCTCCACGAACACGGTGGCCGTGCCCGTCCGCCTGCTGCCCGCCGGCCCGTTGTCTGGGGAAGAGATCCGTATGTTTGTATCATATCAGTTCATCCACGTATGACCGCTGATCCACGTTCCACCGCTGATCAGCGGTGGAACGGTCATAAGTGAACCATTTATACGTCACTGTGGAGAAGGAAGGAGCTTTAGGCCTCTCGCCCTAACGATACCCTAAATGATAAATGGACTGCATTTATACAGCGCCTTTCTAACCAGTAGCATCTCAAAGCGCTTCACAATATTGCTCAACATTCACCCGTTCATGCACCCGACACACCGACAGCGGTGTCAACCGTGCAGGGCGACAGCCAGCTCTTTGAGAGCTGTCACGGTGAGGTGCCTTGCTCAGGGACACCTGGACACACAGCTAGGAGGAGCCGGGGATCGAACTAGCAACCTTCCGGTTACCAGCCAACCCGCTGTATAAAGAAG
Organism: Pollachius pollachius; assembly: GCF_949987615.1. Taxonomy (NCBI): domain Eukaryota; kingdom Metazoa; phylum Chordata; class Actinopteri; order Gadiformes; family Gadidae; genus Pollachius; species Pollachius pollachius. The sequence goes on from NC_136935.1 coordinate 6,757,353, forward strand.
ACTTGGGGGACCAATTCCAGAGTTTTTGTCTGAGTGAAACAAGCTGGCCTCTATCTCTCCTGGGCCGTTCCTCTGATGAACATATCATTACCCGTTTGGGGGAGGGGAGAGCGTCCGTCTTTCATATGCTAATGGCTCTGTGTTCTCTGTAGGAAACTTCTTTAGTGCCTAACACAAACTACACGGAAAGTTTGCGTCACTCCCAAAATTGCGCTAAGCTTGAATATGTTCTTTCCTTTGTTTTGAAGGAACGTTGCGTGAGCGTAAGCACATAGTAGGGTGACACATGTGACACCGATGACACATGTGCTGATTCAACTTCGTCGGTCGAGGCCCCGGGTTCACAGACAATGCACCGCGTATCTGGGTCCGCGTTGAAAAGGTTTCAAAACAGGAAATGTGTTATTGAGCTCACGAAACAGGAACAAAAGGCGATAGAGCGACACACCGAGCTCACTGCAAATGTGCAGACATATTTGTTTTCTTCACGCTCCGTAGCTAAGTTAAAACTTCTTGGCGGAGAAAGCAGAACAGATTTGAAGACAGATAAGTCTACAAAACAATCCCCCGTCAGTCAGGGAACCGAAACTGCGACCAGCCAGATAGATCAACATCTCCTCAAGACGTCAAGTCAAGTTTATTTTTAGAGCCCTTTAAAACGACAGTTGACCAAAGTGCTGTACAAATCAGCTATTTAGTTAATCTAGTTCTCTAGACGTGACTCACCTATGGCCTCGATGACCAGCGTGTAGGCGGCCTGGGTCTCTCGGTCCAGTCCCACCACTGTGCGGACCACCCCGTTTCTGAAGCCCACGCTGAATTTACCGTCCTGGTTACCGTCTACACACAGAACAAACACACACACACACAATCAAGAGGGGCTCTGCAGAGGAAACACCTGTAACATGCAAACAGGTGAGGCTGCAGATATTGGGCTTTGAACCCATACCCTCATGCTATGAGTCATTCACACCCTAACCGCTCGTCAAACCTGTCCTCTGTATCGTGGTTATGCTGAGGGAAGGTGATCACAACCAAACATCGCTGCGTCTGCACTAACACCGGAGCCGATTCACAGACTGCATCACACCCTACCCACAAACACACATGCAAGCACACACGCGAACATGCACACACACACGCACACACACGCACACATGTACACACACACACACACACACACACACACGCACACACACACGCACACACGCACACACACACACACGCACACACACACACACACACACGCACACACACGCACACGTCCGACCTGTGATGAAGTAGCTGAGCTCGGCGTTCAGGCCGGCGTCGTTGTCGGAGCAGTTGAGGCGCGCCACGGCGTGGTCCCGGGGGACGTCCTCCAGCAGCGACACGTTATACCGCCGCGGGAAGAAGGTCGGGGTCTCGTCGTTCACGTCCAGCACTATAAACCAACACACACACACATACACACGCACACATACACACACAGGTGCACACGCACACACAATCAAACAGAAATGCAAGGGCACACGCAGTCAAATGCATGCATGCATGCATACATGCGCACATACACATACACAAACACGCAGGCGCACACATAGGCGCGCGCACACACAAATACACACACAAACAGAAAGAATGAGACAAAGATAGAGTACTGTGAATTCTGGACAGAGTGTAACTAAATGTGCCACAAGTCAACTTTACAGCTCTGATTCCATCGCCTAAAGACTTGGTGTTTTCCTTCCATTTGAAAATACAATCGCTTTTTTTTCTTCTTATCTTTTTCATTTATTACAAAAAAAGCAATCTTCCTTTTCCTATATCCTATTACTTTCAAACATATTCAAATGAGTCCAGCGCCCTGTGAGAGTTCCCCCTTCCAGCAAGCAGACGATGCTGCCACCTGACTCAGCAGACGTTTGTTATCTGACTGTTTCCTACAGAAAGCCCCCCAGGTCATCTGAGACCGTGGACGTATGGACACACACTAAACCTGAACGATAAACAAAAGAAACCCGCCAGTTTGATATGGTTGATGAAAACCTGTGCTGAATCAGTATTCATAAATAACAGAAGGACACTGTATGGCCCCGGCTCCTATCGCCAAGAGAGTACGGCTCATAATGATCAGAAAATAATGACTTCAAAAACAGCTTTCTTATTTTGGTGATATTTCCATTTTCCATATTCTTTCTCCATTAAGAAGTATATCAAATAATGATTTAAAGTCGCAATGTGTAACATTTCAACAACCTTTTAGCAAAAAAATACCTATACATATCTCAAAGTCAATCCTAGTCGAGTTCAATGATGAAAAGAATCACGCCCTTTGTCTAATATATTCTACAAATAAAAAATGCTGGCCAGCCCATACCTCTCTCTTCGTTCACAATAATATTACTATTACTTATTAATGACACGCCTAAACCCCTCCAACTATCGAACATATGAAGTGAACCCAGTCAGCCAGCACGATTAGTTTGCGTCGCGCTTTTGTCCGTAAGTACAACAATAGCCCATAAGTACAACAATCATTTCAACACACAGAAATTCATAGAATCCGCAAAGCCACAGTTCAACAGCCAGTTAACAGTAGACATCACGGCTCTATTTCTATATTTGTATTTTAAAAGTCTTCCACCTCCTCCCAGAGCTCAATATAACACACTGCGTCTTTAACAAATCAAATCTTATCCTTATTTAATTAACAAAATAACAATGAGTTGCATCCCTTGAACGCAACCCCCTGAATCCACCCCCCCCCCCCCCCCCCCCCCTAGCCCCAGGCAACAGCGTCCATCCCCCCCCACCTGATTAACACTGAGTTGCAGCCCCTGAACCTCTTTGTTTCCTCCCCCCCCCCCCCCCCCCCGAGGCACAGCCCCAGGCCACAGGCTCCGCCCCTCACCTGTGATGGTCAGGGTGGAGGTGGAGGTGCGGGGGAACTTCCCGGCGTCGTGGGCCACGATCCTCAGGTAGTACTGGGCGATCTGCTCGCGGTCCAGCGGCGCCGTGGAGGTCAGCACGCCCGTGGACGTGTTGAGGTGGAAGTCCAGCCGGGGCATGCCCACCTGCAGCGCCATGGTGACCAGGCCGTTGTTGTCCTCGTCGGGGTCCTCCACCTGGACCTGATGGAGGGTCCGGGTAGGGGGGGCAGGGACGAAAGCACACAGTGTTGGGAGAGCGGAGGTTGGTGTTTCTAGAACCACGGGAGGAGCAATGGCTTATAGGCTGCGCTCCAAAAACGTATTAGATAGAAAGATCATTGACCGTTTCAACGTTTTGCACTTAGCGTTTAATTTTAATTTTATTCAATTTTGTTTGAATCGCCCTTAAGCCCAGGTACAGTCTCGAAGGGCTTCACAGGCCATATATTTACGAAACCCTAAAAAAAAAGTAAAACTCAATATAATATATAATATATTGAATATAATGAATATAATAAAAATAATACAACTAATATATAACAAAACCCTCAAAAATATAATAAAACTCAAAAGGTAGATGAAGTTAAACGAGGTCTGAGGAGTCTGACTATGATCAGGGTGTTTATCGTGTCATGTGGTTGGTCAGACAGCGGGACAGTGGGCCTGGGTGGGTTACCTTGAAGACAGAAGACCCCAGGGGCAGCCCCTCCAGCACCTCGGCCACGAAGGGAAGGTTGACGAAGGTGGGGTCGTTGTCATTGAGGTCCAGCAGGTTGACAAAGACGGTAGTGCTCACGGACGCACGCAGTGGCGGCGTGCCTCCTATAGAGGGCGCCAGAGAGAGAGAGAGAGAGAGAGAGAGAGAGAGAGAGAGAGAGAAACACGCGTGAAGATACACACACAAACACACACACAGACACACACACACCATGTCGTCTCAGGGAGGAATTTATTGAGAGCAATAAAAGTTTGATGGTCAACATAAAGTTTGAGAAACGAGGCTTGTAAAGACAGAGTAAATCGCAAAGAAAATGGAGGCACCCCACTAACGAGTGATAAAAAGGACTCTTACAGGTGAGCCACACTCACACTACAAAGAGAAGCAAAAGGGAAGAGAACTACCCCGAATACGCATGCAAGCAAACACACGCACTCACACAAACTCATACACACTGCAGGAAGGCAGGCAGGCAGGCAGGCAGGCAGGCAGGCAGGCAGGCAGGCACATCCACCCACCCCCCGAACCCCACCCCACCCCAGCCAGCCCCACTCACGGTCGGAGGCAGAGATGACGATGGTCCTCATGAGAAGGGCGCTGCGGGGGTCGGCGCTCTCGCGGTCCAGGGTGACCCCGCTGGTGCGGATCTTGCCCGTGCTGAGGCTGATGGTGTAGAAGGGGTTGGGCGGGCTGATGCGGTACTCCACCACGCCGTTGTCCCCGTCGTCGGGGTCCACCGCCAGCACCTGGAGCACGGGGAGCAGACGGGCTTGTTACAGGGGCCGGGTTGTACGGGGGGGGGGGGGGGGCATCGACCGCTGGGATGGGGGGACGCGTTAGAGGGACGGGGAGGGCCAGTATCCACTGGAGTGGGGGCACGTTAGAGGGACGGGGGGGGGCCCGTATCCACTGGAGTGGGGGTCCAAGTGAGAGGGACGGGGGGGGGGGGGGCCTCAACCGCTGGATTGGGGGCCACGTGAGAGCTGTAAGGGGACAGGTGCAGCGGAGGAGTTGGGAGAGGAGTACGAATAAGACAGATTAAGGCAATCAGAGGGAGGGGGAGGGAGGGAGAGGGGGAGAGAGAGAGAACAAGAGAGAGAGAGAGAGAGAGCAAGAGCGAGAGAGCGATGATAGATAGATAGATGTGATCTTACGGTACTCCACTTAAACCACGACCAGCTTCACACACACCCACACCCACACACACACCAACACAGACCCGCCCTCTCTCCATCCACTACACTCCACAACATTTCCTCCACTCAGGTGGAAGAAAAACGATGAGTTCTCTTTAGCGGGGCAAAGTGGTGACTGTTGATTAATGCCTGAGCCCGGGAGGCTGGCAAAAAACACTGGCTGCCTCTTAAAGAGCCGATCCATTATTTAGCACGCTAGCGAGAACCGCTGGAAACAAGTTAATTGGTCATTAAAGAAAGAAAAGCTTTCCCGGGTCTTCGATTATGAAGGACCAGCGATAAGGCACTCACGTCAACACGTCAGCGTGTCTCGCAGGCGACACCCCCATCCCCCACCCCCCTCCCGTGTGCTGGGCGTGCCGGACTCTCGGGGGCCCGAGGGGGAGATGGCTAGGGACTCAGACGGGGGCAAGCGTATTCATTGGCAGGCTGTTAGATATTAGCGCCGGCTCAGGGAGCACTGAGTGGAGCCGCAGGGGATGACTGAGGTGAGACCGCAGGGGGGCGGGGGTGAGGGGGTGGGCAGCCGGGGGGAGGATAGCGGAGGAGCTGATCCTCCCGCGCTACCGGCCGCGCTAAGACCCCCAAAAAATTCATCAGCCCTCGCTGGTTGCCTCCGCCGCCAAGGGCTCCGCGGAGGGGGGCCCTGTTGCCATGGAAACGCCGAGGCCCGGGCCAGAGGGTTCGCATGGGAAAAACGATGGTCTGCGTGTTTTGGTTTATGAAAAGAGAGGGTGTGGAGGCAGCGATGGGGTCTTCCCTCCGTCCCGACTCGTTCGCTGCGTCAGTGGACGCACTGTGACGAACGGCCATGGAAAATAACCAGAAAGTTCCATGAGAAAATGTGCCTGAACATTTTGTTCCGGAATGCTTTCCCCCACTTTCCGTATCTCCTTCTAATACTGCGGGACAAACTCCTTGTTTACCCCTGGGCCGTGCCCAGAGTGATTTGCTGTGTGTGTCACTGCGGGCTGCGATTTAATTAGCAGTCGGACCCCCTTAATTACACTCGCTGCCGCTTCTTTAATTAATGGACCAGTCGGTGTTTAATTAACAACACCCCCATCGTCAAAGACACCAGCAGGACAATGACAGAGCTGGGAGATATAGTATGATAACATGTACTCTCTGATGACCTATGCCGTAATGCTTACATCCATCTATCTCGGGGTAGGATACTGTGTGCGGATCAAGTTCGTAAGTCCACAGGCTTTTCCTGATCTGGGCTCTACCCGGGATAAACCTTTTGGATTCCCTTTCTTTGAACATTCTCAACGTTTAAACTGGCTGAGCTACACTGCGGACCAACGGTCTATGGCAGAAGCATGTTCAAAACCAGACATCGCCGTATGTGTGTTTTCAAAAGAAGATTTTAGTCCAGGTTTGGAGCAGTTGATTTTAAATTTTTTGCCCCATTCACTTTCCATATTAAATATTAATATTGAAAACATTATTAAAAGAAAAGTCTGCTTGGGTTGGTCTCTGAAACTAGTTCCGCACTGCATTGTTGAATGGCTGTCTTTTTGGTATTGGTTGGATGTAAATACCTCCAAAACTGTAGGAGTAGATAATTACCAAAAATCTGCAGAAAAATCACGCACTGGCATTGTTGTTTTTTTTCGGGAGAAAGAATGCCCGAATAACTTCTCACAACACAGAGATTCAAGAGTAGTATCACAAGTATTGGTTACTAGGCAAACATCAGATAAAACTTTGGATAAATTAATGCCTGGGGCAAAACAACTTTCAAAAACTATGCTGGTGTTCCGTCTGTCTTGTTTGTGGGTTGCAGAAATCTTATTTCCATTTAAATAGATTTTGGGGAAAGTTTCTTTCTATTTTCCTGAAAACACGGCAAGCAAACAGCAGCACACTGCACCAAGGTGATTCTGTCCTCTTTTTGTTGTGGCTTTACAAAACAGGACAATGAAGGCACAGGGGACATGAACACATGTGATGAGAGAGTGTAAAGGGATGAGAATCTAGGAGTCATGTTGCCTTTGTCATGAGCGCACCAAGCCTAGCTACATGGCTAGGCATAGCCTCCCCCCCTCCCACACCCCTCTTACGCACTTATTGTATATTGTACTTCCCGGCACTTAATGTACGCACGTATTGTGTGTTGTACATCGTGCCACTTAAAAATAGTACTTAGCATCGCATCCTAGCTATCTTTGTTGTATATGGGGAATGGGTTAACCTATCGATTGCTACTGCTTGGCACTTGGTTCTATGAACATCGTTACTGTATCGACAGCGTTACATTATTGTTTCCAGAGTTCTGACAAATGTCCTTATTGTAAGGTGCCTTGGATAAAAGTGTCTGCTATACCCCCAGAATTTAAATGCAAATCAATGGCGATTGTTGACCAGTTTTTAAATTATTTGGTTTGGTATTTTTCTTTTTGGTGGCTACTTGCTGGCATGTCCTTTGTGTGCTTGATTGTTCTCAGCCTCAAATGTAAGTAGCTTTGGAGCAAAGTGTTTGCAAAATGCCCTAAATCTAAATCTAAATCTAGCTGCTGTCATGCAGCTCAGGCGAGTGTGGGGCAGGCCTCACCGACAGGACGTCCGTGTCCATGGGGCTCATCTCTACCACGTTGGCGTGGTACGGCTCGTCGCTCCAGCTGGGGGCGTTGTCGTTGATGTCCAGGATGGTGATGTTCACCTGGATCACGGAACGTTACCCCACAACATCACAGTCTGGGGTTTCATGGAGCGTTTCCGATATAGAATAGTAGTACTTCATTAGACGAAGTACGCTCTGCAACATTTAACAAAAAGCTCACCGCTAAAAAATGTAAATAAAACGATGAATATTCCGGCTAGATAATTATTTCAAGATAAAGCAAAAGAAAAAAAACGAGCATCTAGTAAGGTCCCTTTGACTATCAGTGTGAACAGTGTGGAGAAGTGTCACACTGTGTTGTTATTTATTTATTTATTTGAATTATTTTTTCTTGTCTGTCTGTTTATGTTGTTATGTATTATTTGCAACTTGATAAAAAAATAAAAGAATAAAAAAAGAGCTATAGCTGGAAAGGAGTGAGAGGCTGATGGGCCGTGGCATACAGCGGTGATGGAGGCGTTACCGTGGCGATGCCTGTCTTCTGCTGCGGGCCCACGCCCCCGTCCACGGCGCGGACGATCAGGATGTACTCGGCCTTCAGCTCCCGGTCTAGCATGGCCGTCGTGGTGATCTCCCCTACAGGCCGACCACACCGCCACGCCCCAGAGCCACCGTGTTAATACAGGGGGGGGGCGAAGACATGTAGAGATACGCACAGTCGCAGACGCCAACACATACAGTATATGAACGCGCACACGCAGACACACACACACACAAACACACGGCCATGAACGTGCACACGCAGAGACAAACACACATTCACATACCTACACTCACACACACGCATTAAGATGCAGACAGACACACACACACCCCCCAACTCAGACACACACACACGCATAAACGCGCACATGTAGACACACACGCACGCACACATACCTACCCACACATCCCACACACACACACGCACATGCAAACATGCAAAAGCAGGCACACTCAAAAATACACACACATACATACGCGTTCAAGAACGCGCCACACAAACACACCCACCCACACACACCTGAGCGCGAGTTGAGGCGGAACTGGGAGGAGCCCTCTAGGGAGTAGATGAGGGAGGCTTGGCCAAACTCCCGCGAGGCATCCAAATCAGTGGCATTCACGAACAGCACCGTCGCCCCTGGGAGAGGGGCGAGAGAGGAGGAGGAGGAGGGATCAAAATCACACACGTTTGAGAGAGGCGGAAAGAGAGAGGGAGAGAGGGACAGGGAGAGAGAGCGAGAGAGAGAGAGAGAGAGAGAGATCAAGAGAGACAGGGAGAGAGAGAGGGGGGGGGGAGAGAGCGAGAGAGAGAGAGGGGGGAGAGAGCGAGAGAGAGCGAGAGAGAGAGAGAGAAAGGGGGAGAGAGAGTGAGAGAAAGAGAGAGAGAGCGAGAGAGAGAGAGAGAGAGAGAGAGAGGACTTGGGACTGTGAGAGAAATACGTTGTGAATCAAGTAAAGGGGAAGGAAAAAGAGAAAGTGAGCAAGTGAATAAAAGGCAAAGGTAAGGAGGAGGAACGAGGCAGAAGCTGAATCATAACATAATTAAACTGAGAGAACTGAGAGAGCGAGAGCGAGAGAGAGAGAGAGAGAGAGAGATCGAGAGCGAGTGCAAGAGAGAGAGAGAGAGAGAGAGAGAGAGAGAGAGAGAGAGAGAGAGAGATAGATTTGTCAACGCCCCCGCGTGCCGTTACCTAGCCTCAGCCACGTGGCAGTGTGTGGGTTTATGGATTAGCGGATTATTGGCCCGTTTGGAATAGCTCATATCTGGCCTGAGTCCTGATCAATACTTAAGGCAGAGAGAAGTGGAGCAGGAGGAGGAGGAGGAGGAGGAGGAAGAGGCCAGCCTGCCTCAGGGCTAGCCTGGAGCGTGTCCCCACCAGACTCCTCCGGAACCAACCCCACACCTCAGCCCCAGAACAAGCCTCTGCTATCAAGTAGCCCGGGCCTCAGGGCCCCCCCTCTACCACGGCACTAGAGCCAGCCTCGGCAGCAGCAAAGTGCTTGCCACTCCAATCACAGTCACACAAACTGGCCTGTCTGACTGAGAAAGGGAGAGAGAGAGGGAGCGAGAGCGAGAGCGAGAGAGAGAGAGGGAGAGGGCCAGGGGAGAGACAGATAGAGAGCGAGATAGAGAGGTAGAGGGGAGTAAGAGAGAGACAGAAAGAGAGAGAGAGCGAGAGAGAGGGATCGAGAGTGAGAGAGAGAGAAAAGGCGGGGAGGAGGACAGTCAAATATCTCATTTCCCCGCAGCGATTGGAAACTAATCTATTGTTTGAGATAAAAGATCCTCCTGAATGCATGCATGAGGAATGAATTTAGAAGTCGGCGATTCTGCCCCTGAATTGTCAATTTACTGCACTCTCACTAAACACTTAAAACACAATGCAAGAGGAGGGGAAAAGGTAAGAGATTTGCATTAGAGGGAAATAATAACACAAGTGGCCGGAGAGAGAGATAAGAACTGGAGAATATGTTAATGGTGAGGACCATTCAGAGGGGAGGCGACTGAATGGGAGGGCCGAGACTAAACTTGGTGTGCGGGGAGAACGATTGTGTGAGTTTTCTCTTTTTGTGATGGGGTCTTTTTTTTGTGTTGATTTAGGAAGATGGGAACATCCTTTGTGCCATTGTGTCGCCAACGCTCAACACACAACAGACACAAAACCTACCTGCGATAATGTTTTCTGAGATTTTGACAATGTAGGAAGGCAGGCTGAATGTAGGTGGGTTGTCATTTTCATCCTGAGAGGGAACAAAAAGCACAAAACAACAATCGAGAAGCATTTTAATGTTAGTGGTGAGAGTGGTTTGGACGGGGGCACTTTACAGCAAAATAAAGGTCTGTGTCCCATCCCTATGAAGAAGAACACCCGATATAGAGATAACGACATGATGGAGTGCCCCCCTACAGCATTGTTCCAGAACCAGCACGACAAACTCGATAATGAGGCATGAAGAAGTTGTGTCTGCGTAACAATTATACCCAAACTGCAATACACCGCAGAAGACATCTCACTCAAGGGAATTGGGGAGTGTTTGCGTCACGTGGCTATATCCAAGAACAGCGACGCGCGCCACGCATCCATGTATCAAAGCCGGTTCGAGAAGAAAAACACGTGCGCCAATTTAATCTCTCCTGTCTTTAATTTGAAACAACAGCCAGTAGCCGTGGCGTGACTTAAAGAAGTGACTGCACACTGAAACAGGATGTGATGTCACACTGACTGCCACATCAAGTTAAGGAAAAACGAAATGAAGCCCTCTTTATTCATTTAGCCTATTTCATACAAACCCCATTCAATTGTGTTGCTATTTATGGAGAGCCCCCACCCCCTGCTGTGCGAGCTGTAAGAAATGCTAAAACTGTCACTGGCTGCACTATCTATCACGACTGGGTGGCAGTCAGGGAGCACAGCATTGTGTGTGGCTGTGTATGTATGTACGTGTGTGTGTGTCTGTGTGTGTGTGTGTGTGTGTGTGTGTGTGTGTGTGTGTGTGTTTGCAGTACTGCCAGCTACTGATAAACCCCTGTGGTGTGAGTCACGACATTCAGGGGGGGAGGGGGACAACAGAGAATCGAGAGCTAGAGAGAGAGAGAGAGAGAGAGTGAGAGAGTGAGAGCGAGAGCGAGAGCGAGAGTGAGTGAGAGCGAAAGAGAGAGAGAGTGAGAGTGAGAGCGAGAGAGAGAGAGAGAGAGAGACAGAGAGAGAGAGAGTGAGGGAGACTGTAGATCTGTGTCGATCTCTCGCTGTAGGCGTCTGCATCGCACCGTGACTTCCTCATCCTCTTTCACTCTCTCTATGTCTGCCAAAGCCCAAAGTTCCTCTGGCCAGCACAGCGTTGGGTGCATTGTATATACCGTATATTTCACACATTCAGCCTCTTTTGGAGGATATAGATGGAGCGGTCATCCGTGAAAGTACCATCTTCAGAAATTGGACTATCATATATATTACGCTTAGTCTAAATGGTGGCTTAGCATTACATACGCTCCCCGCTTAAAGGCGCTTTAAGCAATATTTATCCGTTCCAATAATTGTTAAATAGCTCCATATTCTGACAGCCATGACTGGTCTCACAGTCGCTCAGTACTGCAGTTAACCGATGTTTGATTCCTGGTATCCACTTTATCCAATCGGGAGAGAAAACTCCACAAAGAGGCGGTTCCCCCCTGCGTTTCGGTGTCCCGTTCCCACTTCATCCAATCGGGAGAGAGAACTCCACATGGGGGCGGTTCCTCCCTGCAAGTTCACGGCCAGGCTGCAGGATAACAGCGTTGCCTAACAATGGCGGAACGGATGATGGCTACCGATTCCAGAGCTCCCAGGCATTGGAAACCAGACACGGCAAGCAAGAAAAAACTGACTAGAAAAGAAAGAGCGCAAGACAGTGTCCCGTCATTCAATTCAATTCAATTGTATTCACAAAGCCCTTAATCTCAAGGGGTTTAACAGGCCGTATGTTTATGACACCCCCCTGACCCTTGGCCCCAATAGCTTAAAAAAAAACAACTTAATTAGCGAATAAGAAATCTTGAGAAGGCACGCAGAGTGGGGGATCCCTCCTTCCAGGGGTGATCAGGAGTACAATGGCTGCCATACTTGATGAACATAAATATAACCAATCATATCATGTGACGTGGGGAGAAAGAGGGAGGGGAGTGCTCACGGACAGGAATAAACGGACAGGAAGTTAGCAAAAAAGCTAACCTCCTGAGCTAAGCCGACCCCAAACCGATCATCTCTCTCTCTCTCTCTCTCTCTCTCTCTCTCTCTCTCTCTCTCTCTCTCTCTCTCTCTCTCTGTCACGTCACGTCACGTCACGTGACATGGGGAGGGGGGACAGGAATAAAATGACAGGAAGCTAGCC
>NC_136935.1:6774658-6879658 GCF_949987615.1 Pollachius pollachius
TTTAACCCAGAAAGTGCAAGAATCATTCCAATGCATAACATTTGTCAAATGAATTAACAGCTAAGTGATACAATAGAGAAGAAAGAGATAGAGAATGGTTTCTTTTCACAGGCAGAGATGCAGTCTTGTTACAGAAAGAACAACAACAGCAAGAAGAGGAAACAAAAAGTTTCTGTGCATCAGAACTTCCGCCACCATTGTGATTTTATGATATATTGTTGTAAGAACGATACACACTTTGTGTGTGCGTGTGTGTGTGTGTGTGTGTGTGTGTGTTTGTGTGTGTGTGTGTGTGTGTGTGTGTTGAGGTGTCGGTTTCTTACTGGTCTGGTTCTTCGTTGAAGAAGTAATGCACTGTTCCAAACGTACCAATGTCTCCGTCTGTTGCCTGTGTGGGAAAAACACAAAGCCGTTTTTAATGTCTTTCATTTCGTTTTCTGTCAGTCTTTTGATGTAATTTATGATTCGCCTGGGTTTGTGTGCTGTGTGTGTGTGTGTGTGTGTGTGTGTGTGTGTGTGTGTGAGTGTGTGCTTATGTGAGTTTTTGTCTGAGAGTGTCTGCACACATTTGCATATATTCTGAAAATACACCCCGGAACAGCTGCACAACATTATCCATCAGTAACGTTTCCTGGATGTTTCCGGGGATTGTCATTTATAGGAGCGCATCATATGGCTACCTTGTGAAACCATACTTCCCCATCCTAGGTGTTGATTAGATCAACCGAAACACACCAAACACATTGGTGCTTTTTACTCACATGATGCTGTGTGCTTTTAGAATCAGAAAATAGGACAGCAAATATTAACACTCAAAATAAAAAATACACACAAAATAACACACACATAAAAATACACCCACACTTGCTCACACAGACTTGCTCAAACAAACACACACTTGCTCACAGACACACACACATAGACACACACACACAAACACACACTTGCTCACACGCACACACACACACACACACACACACACACACACACACAGAGACACACCGCTTTGATGCAGCAGCAGCACCCACCATAGCAGTGATTGTACTACTTAATGTCTTTCCTGTGTTACCGACCTAGTCCATCAAACAGACCTTTAGTGCACCTTGTGTGTTTTTTTTTTCCACCAACAGTATATACTACAACCTTATAGAAAGATTGCTATCTTTAGAGTGTTTGCCACTTCCAAGGGAACAGGGGAAGGGAAGGTGACCCGACCGGGCTGTAAGATGGGGACCATAATACAGTCCGTTGCGGGCGGTAACACTTAGCCTAAAAGAGTGCTCTGTGTGTATGTGAGGGGTCGTCTGTGTGTGCATGCACGCGCTGACCCCACTGCAAGCCCCTCATCCAGACTCCAGACATTCTGCTTTGGTACCACGATCACGGCCCTCTTGTCTGAGACGAGACGGAAGAAACACAACATTAAATCCCCACAGGTTCTCACACCGGGCCGCCGCCTAGAAAGCTTTTCACTCGGTAGCAGCGCCAAAATCCAATAAGAAGAAGACAGCATTGCAATGTGCTGTCATCACGCCATTAAGGTCCATGACCAGATGTGATTTGGTGAGTCCTGTCCACTAGACAAAAAACCTCTAACACCGTGTAGCGTTTCTTCACGGTTTGTCCTCTTGGAAGTGGACTGTGTGAGCACACACTGGATTAAGACCAAGATGCAATAAAGAGTCCATTTCACTCCTGAATCAGACCAAATCCAGCAGCACCATGCATGCTTGTATGTTCACAGTGTGTAGAGGATTACAGACGTAGAAGGATTATCAATGTTTAAAACCCTCACACACTTTCACACACTCAAACTGTGGATTGTTTCTCACCGATGGAGGCAAGAGTGGAGCGGTCTCACGGTTTCTCTCCTCCTCTCTTATTAAAAGTCCCGTCATGAAGTTTAGGTCCAGCCTGTAATTTCACCAAATAGTTCCCTATCAGCATCCTGGCTGCTAGATCAATGTCTCCCACAAAAACTCCAAATGGCTCCTTTGAGGCGAGTTGTCACAGAGCTAATCGAACATAGAGCGGGCCAAAGCATCCAGAAACCTCTCTGATTGACAGGTGTGTTTGTGTGTGTAGTTGTTGGGGGGGGGGGGGGGGGGTTTGCAATGGAAGACATCACAAGACCCTCATATGACCCCATTACTGCCCCCCCTCCCCCCCCCCCATTACTGACAGCACTCCCCCTCATAGTAACAGGTACATTTTCCGTTTTACATCAGTCCGTTACAACCCCCCTTACCGCAGACCCCCCCACCCCCACACACACTAAGACCCACACACACACACACACACACACACACAACAAGCTCCGCCCCTTCCTTGTGAAGGTCTGTTTGTCGCCGAGTTCTACATATCTCGCTCTTGGCACACACTCTTTCCCCTTGACGTGGCCCTGCCCCCTCCCCCTCTCCCGCAGGTGAGTGACGGCCCCATAAGTGCTCTGATGATAGCACTGGGGGTGTTAGCGTGACAGCTATCGAGTCGCTGACAGCAGCCGCGCGCCGCCAGAGGGCTAATGCTCCCGCCGAACGCCGCAGCCCAGCCGCGTCGGAGTCGCAAAGAGAGACACAGAGGCAGAGAGAGAGAGAGAGGAGAGAGAGAGACACAGGCAGAGAGAGAGAGAGAGAGAGAGAGAGAGAGAGAGAGAGAGAGAGAGACACACACAGGCAGAGAAAGAGAGAGAGACAGAGAGAGAGGGAGACCGGGACAGACGATAGGCATCAGTCTGATCCAACCCACACTTCTGTCTTCGTCTCCCCCTTCTCATCATTCACGTCTCACTGCCACCCCCTTGCCAACCCATCACCATGGCGGCGACAGCCCAGTCACTTTGCAAACTGTTTGCCAAAGACTTTCAACTTAAAAAACACTACACTGCCTTTTGTTGGCCGAGAATCACAGGAAGACGCCATTCCTGCGGGGCGGCTAATAGATTGTGACTTGTGATGTCAGACTCTTCAGTCAGATAGTGTCGTGTTCTGGTTCGTGTTTAACTCGATTCAGCACATGTTGATACTTCCACTTCCACTTACGCCATCCCCAATGTCTGCCTTCCTCTTGCCCACGGACCTGGGCTTGACGGCCGACGGGGACAATGATATGATCTCTGATCGGACCGATCTTGCTCGTCGCCAATTTATATTATGATTGTGATATAATATAAGGACAACTTTAGTCAGTAACTGAGACACCCAAGAATGCAGGTTGAGACTTGACATCCATTTTAGCTCTGATTCACTAGCACCCGAACAATGTTACATGTTACACTTAACAGGTGCCGTAGAGCGCCCCCTAAGGCATGGGACTAACAGTGCATACTGTTGACTATCCATTGCATACATAACAGATATAATCCACAATAAAGAAACAAGGCTATGAGAGAAGGTATATCTAATTATGTGAGGCATTTTCTGCCAAGACACGAATAAACAGAAGCTTGAAAGCTGACACATAAAACTGCTGCATCTAGAAATTAATGACTCCGTATCTTCTGACTAGATGGAATCATACACTGACCAAGTGTGACATGTTGGAGCAGGAAACAAGCACCAACTGAGAACACAAAACCTATCCCACCGAATAAACGTTGTCTGGAGTCGATTGGCAGACTGCAGCGGTGTCGTAGTCAAAATACAATCAGTGTGAGACCAGAAATAAACAGTTTAAGAGTGGCATCACAGAGTCGGTGCACTAGCTATTACCAGGGCAGAGCAGTGTTTCCCCGACACCTGATCCTCGGGCAATAACTGCAGAGAGAAGGGCACTTTTCCATGGGACCGGTTTAGTTACAACATGATGGCTTTCCTTCCAGCAGAAGGGTCTGTGTGTCTGTTTCTCTGCAAGGTCTGAAGAAAGTCTTGAGAGCTTTAGCACTGCTACATCCACATTGGATATTCCAATAACAGCATGCATGTTGCTGAGACAGAAACTGTTTGGAGGCAGTTTGGTCAACAAGATAGATTTTCTAAAAATCAAACCAAGCTTTTGAATGTCTGCAGCCAAAACCAATCAGCAATTAAGATGGCCAACAATTACAGATCAGAAAACAGATAATATTATACCCAATTTCCCAGCAAAATAATATATATAATAGTCATACATCAAATCTTAATCAATCAATAAACCAAAATGATTCATACGTTCGTAAACTTTTGAAATTTTGATTTTGTGTTGTAAATTGCTATAATTATGCTTATCATGATTATCTTTCTGTTCATATTGATCTCCCTGGCAGCATCTCTGTGCTAGGTATTCATCTCTTTGAATGGCCTGACAGTGAGGCAGGAACCCATGAGCAGGGGATCGACCTCGCCCGCTCACAGACTGAGCAGGGGGAGGATGATTCCCAAACTCCTCTCTCCGAAGCCACCAGAAATTTAAATGGATAGGATCCAAAAATTGCCCTTTTTTTTTTCTTTTGCCAGGACTTTGAGAAAAGGAAGTCATGGAAGAGGAAACCAATTACAGGCTGTCAGGCCAGCTGCTGTCAAAATAGACCTGATCACCAGTCCAAACACGGCATGCACACACACACACACACACACACACACACACACACACACACACACACACACACACACACACACACACACACACGCACACACACATGTATGTGAGCAGAACCTCACAGACGCATACCGCAGTGCCGCCAGTGTATTGCATTTGGCATTATAAAGATACCGCTATGCTGACGTTTCGTGGTTCCGGTTATCTAACCTCGTGCTCTCTCCTCGTAACGCCGTGCGTCCTGAGTCCCTCACTGCGCGCCTACAGATCAATCTCCACTAGGATCCATGTCTCACTACCGGGGTCAAAACACGCCTGGGTTCCTGTTCCCAGCAGAACCGGGGAACCAGCAGTGGCCAGATTAAGGGGTCCTGGCTGTGTCTTTGTCTCTGGGCCCCTGGGCCATGACTGGGACCCTGAGCCGTGACAGGGCCGTATTAGAAGCCCCCAGACTTCCCCTACAAAACAACAGGGGCCAAGGTGTGCTTCTGCGTGGAATCGGCATCAGTAGGGCATTGTATCTTTTGCCTTATCATTTCTAATACATTTACATTTACATTGAGGGCATGTAGCAGACGCTTTTATCCAAAGCGTACTTACAATAAGTACATTTGTACATTTGAAGAAACAGAAACAATATCTCGCCGTCGGTACAGTAGTGATGTTCATAGAACCAAGTGCCAAGCACTAACAGTCGCTATCTAACAAAGATAGATAGGATAAGATGCTTTACAATGCTCAGTACTATTTTTTATGTCCCAGGATGTACAACATACAATAAGTGCTTTCAATAATATAATCGTCCATAGTTTAGGGTCCTGGGCTTTGTGGCAGTTGGTCTTTGTATTATTTCACCCATCCAGGTGTGTCAGTGCAGTGAAGAGGCCGTCGGCTGTGACTTCCGTTCTGGACTTTTTTTGTGACATTTGTAACGTAACAATGCTCTTTTTTCTCGACAGCTCAATCTCCCTGAACCATTAGGGAAGAGGTGGGAGCGTGAGCAGTCTGTTGTCTGAAGCATGCAGGGTCTCTATTAGCTTGTGGCCCGTCAGAACAGAGAGGGAGAAAGAGAGAGAGGGAGATAGAGAGAGAGCGAGAGAGAGAGAGAGAGAGAGAGAGAGAGAGAGAGAGTAAAGTCAAGTAAAAAAAACCCACCAATACCTTTTCAGAAAATCCTTTGTGAAAGTGCAGCCCAATTAAGATTAATGGATGTCTGAGTAGCAGCTTTAAACACTAAACTAGGAGATCCAATTCATATTGGAGGGTAATGACAACTTTAGCCAAGTGTTTTTACGTAGCAAACATACAAGCTTCAAACTAGACAGGGGAAACTACACAGGGGGGACAGGATCGATACAGGATGGATAAAAAGGTTTTCTGTGGTGCACTTTAATGGCAATGACTGTGTTTAGGATAACTGTCACACAAGCTGCAGTATAATGACTTTGGGTTGTCTGCCGGGATATCAGAATCATGACATGACATGGGGAGCAGTGGATTCCAAACAAATAAATAAACAGTGTGTTGGCCCTCACACACGCACGCATGCACACACACATGCGCACACGCACACACACACACACACACACACACACACACACACACACACACACACAGCCACCCCACCCACTACACCAGTTTCAACAGCGTCCTCCTCCAATTACCGGGCCACCAATAACAGGGCCCATTATTAACAACAGTGACTCGGCACCGTGGCTCTTGGCAGAAGGGAGTCAGACCTCGCACTCTTTATTACGATAATGAATTATAACGACTGTTGTGAGTGCTTCCCCTATAAAGCCTGGGAAGGCACAGCTCTGCCGCTTGCCACATCCTCCGCAAGCTAATTCGTTCCGTCGCGCCGTGAGGCATCCGTCATCATCATCATCATCATCATCATCATCATCATCATCGCGGCCGCCCGCCTCCAAACACCCGGCATCTGCATCGTGCTCATAAAACACGCGGCGGGCTGACGGCACAATAAGCTGCTTTTATATCACTGCCGTATAAACCACTTGATGGGTGGTGGCGTGACCACACACTCACACGCACACACCGCATGCACACGCGTGCACACACATCCAGACACACAAACATACATTTGACCACACACACACGCACAGTGCATGTACGCGCAGACACCAAGACACACACACACACACACACACACACACACACACACACACACACACACACACACAAACACACACACGTGCAGATGCGCAATCATACATAAGGGAAAGCACGTAAGCACACACGCAAGCACACACACACACAGACAAACACACAGCCCGGGGTGTGTGTCCATGCCTGGTGCCTCAGTCGGTGGGTCTTGGGGAAAGCTGCATCGCACGCCCACTCCACCTCCCAAACAGGGAGCAAAGTCCCTTTGTATGCTGCTCCAATCCCACTCACTTCTACACACACATACACACACACATGATACGAGCCCGTATACATCCATGATACGCACACAGATGCACAGAGAGATAGATATAAGTAAAGTAGAAAGATAGAGATAGACGGATAGATCGAAAGATAAATAGATACAGAGAGAGAGAGAGAGAGAGAGAGAGAGAGAGAGGGGGGGGGGGGCAGAAACGTTTAACGGTGCAACACCTGAAAATCATTACTGAGCTAATGGTAGGACGAAGAAGAAGAAGAACAGAAAACTAAAACTAAACATTGAAGGCAATAAATAAGACATGAAACACACTGAAAAAGCAAAGGAGGAGGCAGCGAGCGAGAATGCGATTCTCCGGATACGAGCAGGTGCTTGCATTGCGGGTCTCAAGGGTAGAGGAGAGAGTAAATCACAATAAATATTAATAATGACTGAAGTATTGTTACAAACCATCAATATTAAACATCCACTACCTCAGTGTACTGTTGGTGCATTTGTTGGAATGTCCACGTTTGTGTGTGTACGTGTGTGTGTGTGTGTGTGTTTGTGTGCGTGTGCGGGCTTGTATGTGTGTGTGTGTGTGTGTTTGAGTGTGTGTGGGAAGGTTTGTGTGTGTGTGCGTTTGTGTGTGTGTGGGAAGGTTTGTGTGTGTGCGCGTTTGTGTGTGTGTGTGTGAATGTGTTTGTGTGTCTGTGAGCGTGCGTTCGTGCGTGTGTATGTGTGTGCGTGTGTGTTGGTGCGTGCGTGCATGTGTATGCGAAGGTGTGTGTGTGCGGAGGCATAGAGGCCAAAGAGGATATGAGAGCTAATATGCTGACTAAATTCAGATTTATCGCCGCCACAGCCCCGGTGCCGCCATCAGCACCCGGGACAGAACGGCATAATTACGACCCTCGTGGAGCGGACGCAAAGCAATTTGTCCTGTTGTTGTGCACCTCCGAAAAGTGTGCGACTACTCAGGTAGCAACAATGGGACGGCCTCGTGTTCGCTGCATGCCAACCATGTCAACTTTCTTTGGGCAATAATTCCCATTCTGCATTGCTTCCCCACACACCCCGCGTAGATCGCTTCCCATACGAGCCAGGGAAAAGGGGAGCAGAAGAGTGGCTTCAGGTTCCACGCAACGCCTTTTGAATTATCCTTCGTCGGGAGCGGTTTTCCGAAAGCTGTGAAGCCTCTTCTCCTCACGGAGGAACAAGCGTAAACACTTTAGACCCACGTGGGATTCGGGAGCGGCTTCCAGTAATTATTGTGGACGCACAGGGACAAGAGGGTAAACAAGGTGCCGGTGCAGAGGGGGGGTCAGGAGGCGGGGACGAGGGAGGGGGAGACGCATTCATACATTCCATGAATATTTTTGCAGTGGGGGGGGAGGACGACATGAATGTATAAACGCAGATACTCGAGATGGGATCAGGTTGATGACGGGCGATGTATACAGCGTTCAGTCGACGTTGAATGCGGCTCTGTGCCGCTCAAACACCATTTGGTTGCAGAGCAGAACCAATCGAAAACCAGCGAGCGGGATGCGGCCAAACATCTGATTTAAATACTCAAACAGTAGCAGGGTCATACATGATGAGCAATCATCAACACACAGGACTGACATACGTGGTGAAGAGACCGGTGTGAAGAGGCAGGATGAAAACCAAATGGAGAACGGTGTGGAAGAGATACATCGCGCATTGTTCTTTTGGGATGTGCTTGGTTTATTCTTGAGCAAATGCCACCAGGTTCAAGGAACTTCTCTCAGCCCTTTCCCATCAAAATAACTGGTTCATTAACTGGTTCCTTTCAGGATCTAGGAACCAAGGCTTGAGGGGCAGCATGTGGCTCAAGTGGTAGAGCAGGTTGTCTAGTAACCGGAAGGTTACTAGTACGATTCCTGGCTCCTCCTGGCTAAGTGTCGAGGTGTTGGGGCTGCTGCCGCCTTGCATGGTTGACACCGCTTTCAGTGTGTGAATGTGTACATGAATGGGTGAATGTTGTAAAGGGGTTTTGAGTGGCCACTGGATAGATAAATGCATTTATACGTTGTATAAATGCAGTCCATTTTCCCATCAGTGAACCAGCTCGTGTTCTCACCAGTTCTGAGCGGAACCATTGTGATCAAGGATGCATCATCATCAGAGGGCATTGCAAATTGCATACCAGGTCTAAACAGTAGCATGCTCTTCCCATCCTCCCTTTAGGTCAAGGAAAACCTGCTTTTTCTGGGTTCCGGCTGGGAACTAACTTTCTGGGCTCCAAACCAATTTATTTGGTCGGAATGCTCCGGACGGTCCCAAATTAGGAGCGTTCACTGGAACGGAGCCCGTTCCATGTTGGTGGAGAAGGGGAGAGAGTGGAGTGAATGAACCACTTAACCACCTGAAGAGGAATGACGGACCATACCAACACCGGGGAGTAAGTGGGGGAGGTCAGTTAAGGGGCGGTTTTGCGCTCGGCAGATTGCTCATTGTTCTCATCACCGAACCCTTTTTCCAATGGTTTGCGTCTCTTGTTTTATATTTTCTGTCAAAATGTATACCTAATATACAGACTTTGACATATGATAACATAACGTATGGAACATTGTCTCTCATGTCGCAATGTGTTGTTGTTATATCAGCATGTCGGTAACACATTTTATCAGACACAACTGCTTTATTCTTTTAGTGCCATTTTCTAACAGAGTATACTATTATTAACACATTTGGAAACATCAGCTCCATTTGGGTAAAGGTTTTGAATTCCAAATATACAAAAATGCCAAATTCAGTTACCAAGCGGGCTTGAATCTAACTAGCCCATGAAACATTTACAGCCATTTTCCATTCTATTCTATTTGTTGTGTTGTGTTTTTACTTCTTTATGTTTTTGAATCACACAGCCAGAGTTTGGCTTGCTCTAAGCTACACATTTAAAGGCTAGAACAATATGTTTGGAAAACATTTGTGGATTCACTGTGTGTGAGTGCGCACATCTGTATAGGTGTGCGTGTGTGTGTGAGTGCGCATGTCTGTATAGGTGTGCGTGTGTGTGTGTGTCTGTGTGTGTGTGTGTGCGTGTGTGTTGGCCACCGGCCCGCATGTCAGTGCGATAGAACATCCTCTTCTCCGTCAGAGCCGGCCCACGCTGTCATCTCCCGCCAGTTCGATTCTCTGGCAGAGAGAACCATCACATCTCCTCTTACTTCCACCTCAGTGCCCCCCCCCCCACCCAAACCCCCACCCCCTGCGATAGAAGATACTAGGGGCCGCCCGGTGCGGTGGAGCGTTAGGGGGCCAGCCCCAGCCAGACCTATTGGCTGCTAGATTGGGCCCCAATCTCCATTTCATCAGCGCGGCCCAGTCTATAAACGTTATTGATTTTCCCTTGTGTTCCCTCGCTGTTGTATCCAGCGTGGTAGGGGATGTTCTGTCACGGGAATGAATGGGGAACGAATAATCACGCTCACTTACGAGATACAGTGGGGGGAGGGGGGAGAGGAACAATGCAGAACCCCGGCAAGGTGGGGGAAGGACACCGGGACCAAGGTCAGAACCCCTTAAAGCATTGTCCTGAGGCATCTGATTGGACCCCCATTAAGGGCCTGACAGGGGGGGGGGACAATACACAGATGATGTTTTTATCATCTGTGTATTGTCTCAGTGTGTCATTTCGACTCTGCATAGAAACCAATGCACAGCCACCATTGAATGTTGTACGTCCTGGCACTTGTACATTGCACTTATTCAAGGTACTTAATTGTGTAGCATCTACAGTAGCTGCTATCGCTGCTTTACACGGGGAATGGGTTAGCCTAGCGATTGTAATACTTGCACTTGGTTCTATGAACATCTTTACTGTACCGACAGCGATATATTGTTTCACTTCTTATGACAAATGTACTTATTGTAACAAATGCACTTATTGTAAGTCGCTTTGGATAAAAGCGTCTGCTAAATGCCCTAAATGTAAATGTAAATGTAAATGTCATGTATTTAAACCGGTCAGCAAAATATACCTAAATACTTAAGTATTTAATTATATTTAAATATACTAAAATACTTACAAATACATATACTTCAATATACTTGTATAAAAATGTAACAAAGTACTTACATTTTGAAGTACTTACAAAACGATTGATCCTGGGCTCATTTTTCAAAGCATGTTCCATGATGACCATGTGTGGGAGTGTGAGTGTCAGGGATGCTTTCACTTCATCCCCAGTTTGATACGCCCTGCATGGGGACCCGCACGGAACACCCCCCCCCCCCCCCCCGCGGTACTCACCAGGATGCGGATCAGCGGCGTGCCGGTGGGCGTGTTCTCGGGCAGGCTGATGTTGTACACGGGTTGGCTGAAGATGGGCCGGTTGTCGTTCTCGTTGATGAGGTCGATGAAGATGCGGGCGAAGCCCACGTGGTCCGACATGGACTCGTTGGCGTAGAGCTGGGAAGAGGAGGTACATCTGGTGTTAAGGCTATGATAGTTATGTTTTAGTTACGATATGACTACATTTCAGGTGTCCGAACTGACATTTTCACAGTGTACTGACGGACAAAATGTGCTTCTTGCTTGCTTTTGTGCCCTTTTTCGGCAGACAGCACTGTGGAAGGCAGCAAGACACATCTGTGGCTGCTGAATGGATCAAAGGCATTGACTCTGTTTTAGATATTAAATGTCTGTTCAGGTGTCTGTAGTGACATTTTCACAGTTAACCGACTAACAAAACAGGCAGCTTTTTGTCAGAGATTTTTCCGTCAGAGAAAATGTCCATGTTGACATTTTCACAATGTACTGATGGCAGACTATTTCGGCACGTTGCACACTTTTTTTTCAGTGATGTATGCCCTGTAGCTGTCATTAAGGATTGAATCTAATGCATGTGATATGTCTATGTTTCAGTGTCTGCATAGACATTTGCCGACTTTCTTCCTATATTCTGTGATCTTGAGAAGGACCAACCATCTGATTCCGTAAACAAGTGGGTTAAAGTGAGCTGACAAAGTATCAATTTCACAGTTCAAACAGGAATGTGGTGCGGAGAAAATGTGATTCTGCCGTCTTATGGAGTCCTGTGTCCAAACAAATAAACAAAAACTCGCTGGAGAAGATAGATATAATGAAGGTCCAATCCTTGGTGTTGGACAGTGGTCTCCACACACACCAGTCTGGACGTTGACAGAGACCCATATTGATGGATAGGGAGGCAGCGGCATTTGCTCTGCCATGTTTATGTATCAGAAGAAGACAAATAATAGCTCTGAGCCCAATAAACAGCCAGTGAATCAACTGGTTCTTTCCTTCATTACGCCACATTTCGGGACGTAAGTCGTGGTCGTTACTAGCAACAGAGGTTTCATCACATATTACATTTCTGTTATATCTACAAAGAAAAGTCAGATCTTCTGTTCTTAGTCTACCCGCCTTTTTAACATCTATTTAAACATTTATTATTTATCTAAACATCTGCATATGGACAGGCTGAGGGCACTAGCACTAGTTTGTCCTCCATGTTGTTTACACTTGTTGTCCTTACAACCACAAAGCCTGCCTCTCTAGTCACCTGATTGGACGACGGAAAACAACGAAAATGACATGCATGTTTATGTTTTTATTCTTTAGACTAGAAGTGTTCAGGGCGTTCCTCAAACAATAATCGGAAGGATGTGCAACTTAAAAGGAGGAGAAAGTTTCATTTGTTGAAAAAACTTACAAAAAGCCACTCACAGCAGTTGATGAGACCTTCAAAATAAAAGCTCTCTTCGACCAATTAAAGGAAAAAATAAAACAAATAAAATGGTTTGCGAAAATGGATCAGGAACTAGAATAGCACTAGAATAATAACTATAACCCCAGCACTCTCGTTCGGAGCTGAACTCACAGAGAAGCTGTAGCTGCGGAGGTTCTCGTAGTCCAAAGGCACCGCCACGCGCACGCGGATGTCTGCCCGTCCCTGCACCGCCGTGGGTGAGATGGTGAAGTGGTCCGAGTTGTTCCCTGTGAGGACCACCTGGAACATGCTGTTCACCCCCTGGAGGAGCACACGGAGACACAGACTCAGACACAGACCAGGGCGTGCGTGAGAGAGCCAGGTTAGACAGTTAGTGCGTGAACGTACGGATGGGGTCGATGTGAGACTGGCTGTAATGTGTGAGAGAGACAGGTGAGTTAGTGCGTTAACGTACGGATGGGGTTAATGTGAGACTGGCTGTAATGCGTGAGAGAGACAGGTGAGGGAGTGCATTAACGTATGGATGGGGAGATGGGACTGGCTTTCATGAATGTGTTGACGTGGCCGACGACCACCTGTTGAATGTGCAGCGGTATTCAGCATTATCTCTGCAAGGGCTCCTATCTGTCAATCGCAATGTTTGCTTGCCTTTGCTCTCTCTCTCTCTCTCTCTCTATCTCTCTCTCTCTCTCTCTCTCTCTCTCCATCTCTCCCAGCCGGGAAGGTCAGAGGTCGAAATTTATCAGGAAAGGAGCCAATAACACAACTACACACAACCACACACACACACACACACACACACACACACACACACACACACACACACACACACACACACACACACGCAAACACACACACAAGCGCTTAACTACCCCATCAGCAATGCCCAAAGGTTAGCTAAGCTGATTAAGATGTGTCAATGCTTCTCTCCATACACGTCGATCAACCAGGGAAATGGCACTCAACAGAGAGACAACTGGAGTCCAGTAAACGTTTGCTTTGAGTCTTCTGTTTCAGGGAAGGAGGAGATCCTGGAGACTGAACACAACAGCATGTTCAGTCAAACAAAGGTGGGATTAGCTTAGTTTCTAGGTATTCTTTCACATCGCTTAGCAGGGGTGATAACATTGTTAATGCTTGTGTGCATGTAGTTACAGTGCGGTGTAAATGCTCGCCACTACGTAGCATCACAGGGGTCAGCTTAGCTCAGGAGGTGGAGCAGGTTGACTTGTATCCGGATGGTTGCTAGTTCAATCCCCGGCTCCTCCTCTAGTGTCGAGGTGTCCCTGAGCAAGCCACCTCACCCTAACTGCTCCTGATGAGCTGGCTGTCAACCGTGCCTTGCACGGTTGACTCGGCCGTCAGTGTGTGAATGCGTGAACCATTGTAGGTCGCTTTGGTTAAAAGCGTCTGCTAAATGCCCTACACGTAAATGTAACCACAGTACAATTCAGCTCACATAAAAGAGCAACTCTGCATATGACTAATGTAGCGTCACGTCGCATGGCTAGCGCCCTCGTGTTCCAGCCCTACCCTACCATCGTCAAGTCAACCCCATCCCTCACATCGGAACCCGGCTGTGGGGGTCTTCCCCCGCCCCGATGCATCAAAGCCGAGTCACTGCACACGCCTCAGAAGGATGCCACACCCTCCGAAGGCAGTACGCACTTGCAGTAGCCCTTCTCCTCGGCGCGGAGTCCCTTCTTGTCCTCCCCAGCCCCCGCTATGCAGCCGGCCGCGATGGGAGCCTGCTCCTGAGTAGTCCAATCTCTGGGCGCCACTGAGGCCGCGCAGGGCTACAAGTGGCTGGCTTGATTGGCATTATGGCGGCGGTTTGAAATGGCCTCCTTGTTTTTGTTTTTCACCGCCACCGGGAGAACGATTGTGGGTGATGACTCCCATTCAAAAAGCACGTCCAATATGCAGGGATGACACCTCCAACTACCCGTGAACGTAATTGCCCATCTATTTGTTTCTGCCTTCTGAAACCCTCCAATAAAAGCCTGCTGTCAGAGGCCGACTGCCACAAAGTTTTTCGCAGAGACACTTCTGTGCTGCTGCAGGTTGATTCCTTTTTTCAGTCGGCAGGGCAAGGCTGTGCAGAGATGGGCTCTCTCTCTCTCTCTCTCTCTCTCTCTCTCGGCTCAGAGAGAGAGAGAAAGGGAGGGGCGACCAGCACTTAGTCCTAGTCTGAAGAGGCTCTGCCTGTGAAGGCTGACACCGAGAGAGAGGGGGGTTTAGTGAAGTGTGAATGCCACTGAAGACGTTCCAACACCAACTTAGATAAGTTGGTGTTGGGACATAAAAACAAATAAAAGCAAAGCAAAAAAAACAACAAAAAGGAGTTACTAAGTTGAGGTTCCACTAAGAAGGGAGGTAGAAAGGGAGATCGTCCGAGGAATCTACAGGAATCACTGATTATGAATACTTTTGGTGGTCAAAGTACCAGGAAAGGCCCAGAAAGAGGCATACTCCTTTTGACATTGGATATTATTTGACATTTGATCTTATCATTTGGTTATGAATAATCTGTATCAAATTTTTACAGATTAATTGACAATAACAGGATGGAAATGGTTAATAATAGAATAAATTCAAATGACTACAAATGCTCCAGTAGCACCAGAGAGGAAGCTCCATATTTGCCTCTTAACCCCTTTCATACACAGGACATTATTTGATTTTTGCTGTGAAAAAAAAAAATATATTCCTTTATGGGTCAATAATAATAATAATAAAAAAGATAACTTGATTTTAGAGGGGCCTTTATGTGTTCCCGAGGCATTAAACAGCCAGACG
Source organism: Pollachius pollachius (assembly GCF_949987615.1). NCBI lineage: Eukaryota > Metazoa > Chordata > Actinopteri > Gadiformes > Gadidae > Pollachius > Pollachius pollachius. The sequence goes on from NC_136935.1 coordinate 6,790,085, forward strand.
AGAAAACCGAGTAAACGAGAGAAAAAAAGAAAAAGAGAAAGGAAACGAAAAGTTACAATTGGGCGGAAGTTCAGCCGCTAAGACCATAGGCCTGGCCGGAGTAATAGCTCTTCTCCAGCTCTCTTTTTTCAGGGTTTAATAGACCCGGCATTGCGGCTCTCCACAGGGAGGGAGGGCTCCAGAAGGTGGGGGCAGCCACACCAAATGTTCAGCTGCAGTCATGCAGCCTGCCGTGGGGAGAGTGTGGAGTGGGGACCGGGTTCTCTGTCAGATGACCAGAGGCACGTGTCATGTATAGGGGACGGCTGGAGGACTGTGGAAGCGCTACAGACTCGGCCGGGAGACTGTGGAGATGGATGGACGTTGGGGTGATGTGCTGGTTTTGTTTGGAACCCCCGGATAGGACTTCATGTGTGACAATGGTGCAGAAAGGAGGTAGAGGAGGAAAGTAGTGAAAGGGGAGGAGGGATGAGCTGGTTCTGGAGATTGCTAATAAGATATTAGGATGGAGGATTTCACATTTACTGACATAAATGTGAGGCTCCCATGCTAGAGTACAGAAACCAGAATGACAAGCCATTCTTGGCATTAAGGGGGGAGGGGGGGTCAGACTGATGAAGAGGACCGGTTCCACAACCGTCCAGGTAAAGTTCCACTCAGCACTAACGAGCCTTGGTTCATCACCATAAGAAGGTCATCATCATCCGACCTTCAGAAGGTGGGATGTCCTCTAGGATTTGAAACGGCGGAGTCAGGTGTAAATTAAAGGGTGTGTGTTTGATCAGCCGTTACAAGTCATGCATCTACGTGGACACGCCCACTTGTGATGTCACTAAAACACAGGAAAAGGTCGATTTTCAAACGGCTTTAAACGGCTCATCACACTTACAGCTGTTTGGCATAATACAACCCCTTTAACAACAAAATCATCACTATTTTCTCCACAGAGCCCCGAGCTGGAGAGAACATTGTGTGTCTCGATCAGAAAGCCCTACTCCCCTCCCTGCTCGTATATGTGTGCTATTCTTGTTGGCAAGTTGGCAGAGAGGGCAATCATACTAGCTGCTTCTTATACTTCCTCTGCCAATGTGACACTGAATGACATCGATGTGATGTGTCATCGATATGAAACGGTGACGTTTATCAAAGAAAGTCGTACTTAAACATTTGGATGTGAGAGGAGCTAGTTAAAGGGGGAACAACATGGGCGATAACATATTCAGCACAAAGGCTTCTAGACTGTAACTGTCATCGACAGCAAGGGAGGGAGTGTGACAAGCGATGTTATCAAACCACAAAGTCATGTGATGTCAATTCAATGCAACACATTTTTGTGATTTCGATATAAAAGAAACAAAAACGATGGCGTCTCTGGTAATACCTGTTGGTGGACAGCGATCCTCTCTGCCTCTCACTCACCCACTCAATCACTGACTCACACACACACACACATCCAAAACAACCATCCCCCCCCTCACACCCTCATCAATAACACACAGACACATCGCTCAGCTCCACCTTAAACCTCTTCTGACTCCTGTGCCTCCTTCCCTCCACCTGTGTACCGTACAAGGCAGCCTGAGGTCTGCCCTCCCTACCATTAGTTATGGAGTGTAAACACAGACACACGCAGACACACTCGTCATCTCTCTTCCCTTTGCGCGTGTCTCTCTCCTGTGTGCGTCGCCTCCTGCCTTCCCTCCGCCTCCATCTTTCTCTCCGTCCACACCACTCGCACTTATCTGTCAAGTGCCACGCTGATGGTGGCGGGGCCAGAAACCATCAGCTCTGACTAGCTCTCAGCTTATCTCCAAACCATGTGATTGATTTTTCTCGTTAGCTATAATTTAATTCCCCCTCCACGTCTTTTCCAACCCAAATTAAATTGTCGTCGTCGTCGGAGGCCGGACGGCAAAGCCAGGGCGCAGAGTGCGGATGAGCTCGCTCGCTCGTGAGGGGCGGAGTGGGAATGGAGAAGAGGCGACATGAGGGAGATTGTGTTGGTTGGTGTATGTGTGTGTGTGTGTGTGTGTTTGTGTGTGTTTGTTTGTGCGGCAGTTTGTGTGTCTTGGTTAGGAGTCTGGACAATGCTTGATAAAAGGTTGAAGACAATGGATGTTACACTGTTGGGCATGGTCTTGAGATGTTCTCTAGCGTCACAAACAAACACACACCTCCCCGTACACAGTCAATCCCCCGCCCCCACACACACCCCAAATACATTCAGCATCACCCTCACCAACCCCGCCAACCCCCCCCCCCCGCCAAACACACACACACCACCACCCAAACAGACACACCTGCACAGAGACACAAACACCCCCTTCCCCAAATAGACACACACGCCACCACCCAAACAGACACACCTGCACAGAGACACAAACACCCCCTTCCCCAAATAGACACACACGCCACCACCCAAACAGACACACCTGCACAGAGACACAAACACCCCCTGCCCCAAATAGACACACACACCACCGTCACAAACACACCCCTAGACATACATTTAGACACACACACCCACACAGAAACAGATAGACACACATACCCCTACACACACAAACGCCCCCGCCAGTCCCACCCGCCAGTCCCACACAGCCACACATGCTGTGCGCAGTCTACAGCGGGGGGTCCCACCTCGTCCTTGTCCTCCGCCTGGATGAAGAGGGGCAGGGCGAAGCCCACCTGGGCCAGCTCGGTGATGCGCACGCGGTACTCGGAGCTGTTGAAGGTGGGGGCGTTGTCGTTCCGGTCGATCAGCAGGATGGTGAAGGTGGTCATCACCATGGCGTCCGAGGGGGTGCGGTCGTCATTCAGCTCTGTCCCCTGGGGGAGAGACAGAGAGGGGAAGTGAGGGAGAGAGAGAGAGAGAGAGAGAGAGAGAGAGAGAGAGAGCGAGAGAGAGATAGAGGGACAGAGGCAAACAAAGATAGACAAATAGATAGAGGGAGAGAGAGAAAAACAACCACACACAGAGACACAGAGAGACATGGGTGCTCAGTAAATATACCTAATATTTGGTTCTGAAGATATTGGATTTGACAAACATCTCTGCTAATGAAAGTTTTAAAATAACAGTGAAAAGAGAATTAGAGCTAGACAGATAGAGAGAGAGCGATACAGATACGCAGTCCAAGTTGAATGGAAAGAGACAGTGCTAATAAAAGCAGAGGGTGAGTGACAGAGGAGAGAGAGGGATGATGATGTGTAGGCCAGGGTGCTGAAAGGGGCCATTTGCGGCGGTGGTAGTAGTGTGTAATCTCAGTCAGGTATTTACAGCTGTTCGTTTATTGGATCAAAGGGGCTCTGATGGACGCCCGGCAATCATAGGAAGAGGCCAATTGGAGGCCAGCACGCACACACACAAACACACACACACACACACACATACACACACACACACACACACACACACACGCACACACACACACACACACACACACACACACACACACACACACACACACACACACACACACACTCAAGTTATCCAGATGTTAAAAGTAATTTCAGCTCTGCCCAAACTTGAAAAAGGCTTGTTCAACACACAATAATGCAAATGGACAACTCTATTCCGTTCTGGTGATTTATTTTCTTTGAGATGGATTTGATGGTTCTGGAAACATTGGATATTTGTATGGAATTAGGTGAAGTAGCAGATTGATGGCACAAAGGGTGGAATTTCAGGTGAAGAATAGTTTGATAACCTTCAAGATAAACAAAAGGACAAATCAAATCACATTCCACATCAGTATGCATCTAAATCATAATCATTAAACTAAACATCTCATGTTATCCCAAAGTAATTGCGAGAAATTCTGCTCTCCTCGCTTCAAGGCTGGTCTTTAAAGATTTCAGCTCTTTACTCTGTCCTCCAGACTTGCCTTCTGTGCCGCTGGAATCCACATCTCCCACTCCGATAGGCTTGTAGCAGCACCCTGGATTTGCTTCTTCACACTGTCTCACCGTAGCTCATAGCCATCTCTATTCACGGTGGAAACAGGTATTCCCTGAAGTTCTTCACAGGCTGTCTCTGCCTCTTCTATTGCAGCTCCAACCTCATCTTCAACATATCTCGGCCAGAGGTTGTTTTGGACTGTTTTTCGGACTTCATCCTGTTTTGCATCGCACTCCTCTGTTACCTTTTCCAGGTCTTTTTGCTGCTGTTCGTCCGGCTTGACTTCTTCACCTTCATCGGTCTCAGCTTCAAGGTCTGCCAGTAGTCCAGCCCTGTAGCCATCATTTGTTTCCTCGATGTTCCTTGCCAGTGACGTGAGCTTCTTGAACTCCTCTTGTAGTTCAGCTTTTGCCAAGTTTCCTGACGTTCTGCTCAGGAAGTTGGCTTGTTTGGTGAAGGCACTTCTAGCCAAGGTCCTCTTTTGCTTCAGCTCTTTCACTGTTTTCCCAAGAGCTTCCTTCGCCATTGTTTTTCCCAGTCATTTCTCCCTTTGCGATGACAGCTTTCCTTTCTTCAGGCTTTAATCCTGGGGTCTTCACTGCCACGCTGGATATGAGCTGGTTATCAACTGTCAAGTTATCCAGATGTTAAAAGTAATTTCAGCTCTGCCCAAACTTGAAAAAGGCTTGTTCAACACACAATAATGCAAAGGGACAACTCTATTCCGTTCTGGTGATTTCTTTTCTTTGAGATGGATTTGATGGTTCTTGAAACATTGGATATTTGTATGGAATTGGGTGAAGTAGCAGATTGATGGCACAAAGGGTGGAATTTCAGGTGAAGAATAGGTTGATAACCTTCAAGATAAACAAAAGGACAAATCAAATCACATTCCACATCAGTATGCATCTAAATCATAATCATTAAACTAAACATCTCATGTTATCCCAAAATAATTGCTGCTTGGTTTACAAACTTAATCAGTATCAATTGCCAGCATTTCCATTACATTTAGCTTGGACTTCACATTTATATTCAAACCAGATCCAAATCAAACAGAAAACAGCAAACATGATTCCTTCAAACATAACACTTGAATTAGTCCATACCAGTTGCGTCTGTAGTTGAACATGAGCTGTGTTTGTTGGCTGAGGAGACAAAGAGGGCTTGCTACGCTAACCCTAAACATTGCATACCCATGCTTGTTAAGAGGTCATGGGTCACATCCTGTCTGTTAACCATGTCACATACTGTCCTGTCTGGGTTAGCTCAGGCCTGGAGTTCCTCCACAGTTCTTCAGCAAAATTGTTTGATGCCACACACACACACACACACACACACACACACACACACACACACACACACACACACACAGGTACACACACACACACACACACACACACAGACACACACACACACACACACACACACACACACACACACCGGTACAGAAACAAACAGGTACACAAATCCAGGTACATATACACGCACACACACCTACAGGTACAGAAACACACGGGTACACACACCCAGGTACACAAACACTGGTTCACACACACACACACACACACACACACACACACACACACACACACACACAAAGGTACAGACACATACACCGACACGACACATACACACACACACACACACTGGTCCAAACACACACAGACACACACACACACCGACACACAGGTATGAAGACACAAACACACACACACACACACACACACATACACACAGACACAGACACACACACACACACACACACACACACACACACACACACACACACACACACACACACACACACACACACACCCACCCACCCACCCACCCACACACACACACACACACACACACACACACACACACACACACACAGGTACAGACACAGGCACACATACTCTGAGGCACATACACTCAGCTACACACACACCAAATGGGATTTAAGAGAAAAGTGTCCTATTCACACGTTGCAATTACACTCCTCTGCTCATCTTTCTGCCTGCCTGCACAGAAGCCGGGCTGCTGAGCTCCAGCAAGGCAATTCTCCCTCGGAGCCACTCTCGAGACAGACGGTCCTTTGCTCCATTGTGGATCCGGGGATGTAAGAGGCAATAGAATTAGGTGTGGGCAGCAGAACAGGGTGGGGTCCGGGTGGGGGTAATCAAGGCTAGTTTAGCCTTTGTTGCCCCCTCCGCCGCTGAATCGTTTGACCCCAGACCTCCAGACGCCCGGCGGTATATAAGCTGCCTGAAGTTGAGAAATTAGTTGTATTACCAGTGCTCTCTGAATCGATAGCAGCACAACAGCATCAGAAAGCACAAGCAGAAAAGGTGAGGGAAACAAAAAAAGAAAATCCATATCTTCTAAATACATTTGTGGGGGGGCTTTCATTTTTTTTTTTGCTATCAGCACTCGGCTAATTTTACTTTTTATTCTTTAAAGTCATTGATTTCAATCTGAGAAACAGAAGTGTATTTTCGTCTGAAAACCGATGTAATCTCTTTTTCATTACATTTAGACTTAGAAAAACCTGATTCCACTCATGGCCGTTGCTGGACAGCAGCTTACCGACACATTAGCTCGTCACGTGAATCTAAAGAATCACTCACCGGCCGGAAGCCATTTCCCCTCTGTGAACGTTTGGTGCTTAACAGGTTTCCCTGGAACCCGGCAGAACTGATCACTTTGATCGCAAATCCTCCTAGCTTGGAGGATTCGGAAAAAGAAGGCTATTAAACGCACTTCCTTCCTCCTATAGGGAACCGTGGAGCAAGAGAGACACGTAGAGACAGGGGGGGGGGGGGGGGGGGGGGGGGGCAGGGAGAGAGAGAGAGAGAGAGAGAGAGAGAGAGAGAGACACACACACACACACACAGAGAGGGAATCAGGGGACGGACTGGTGGCCAGCCATGGGGGTAAGAGGCTGGGTCGTCCCTGGTAAGTGGGCCGGGGAGAACGACCTGGGATCAGTGAAGGATAGAGGGATGAGCGGGACTTGGACCGGCTGCGGCGTGAGGTAGGGAACTCAAGGAAAGGAACCCTGAAGAAACATCAGATTCTAAATCCGAGAGGTTGATCCGTGTCCTCACCAGGCTAAGTCTCCTGGCTGGCCCTGTTCCCTAAGCATGAGGCTGTGGGAATGAGAGGGTTTGATTCTTCAGCGCTATGGAGATATGCATTGTGTCTCTGCATCGCTCATTTACTGAAGGCTTCAAATATTGGTGGTTTGCACGTTAACGTTTGAAGTGCGGTTTGGCCGAGGCATCGCCACACTGCACACGGTAATCTGGGAGAATCTTTTGGATGAAACAGTGATTTCAGGCCAGTATCACATGAAAGCTCCTCTGTGATCCGGAGGAGGAGCTGACTTCAATCGTTCCTCCAGGCTGTGACCCCCTCCCCAACTCTCCTGCACCACCAACACCATCAACACCTCCACTAACACCACCGCCATATCCTCCTCTACCACCACCACCACCATGACACCCCCATCTTTTCGTCCACCACCGCCCCCTCTGATCCATCCCATCTCCTCAACCACCACCACCACCTCCTCCACCACAACTACCACCACCACTAGTACTACCATCAAATCCCCATCTCCTCCTCCAGCACCACCTCCTTCACCACCACCACCACCATCTCCTCCTCCTCCACCTCCACCTCCTCCACCTCCACCCCACCCCAGCTGTAGCTCACCCTGACGGTGATGGTGAATCCCGCTGAGTAGAGCGGGTTCTCTCGGTCCAGCTGGCCGTTGACAGTCAGCGAGCCACTGATGTAGTCCAGGGCGAACATGCTGTTGGTGTTTCCTGGGTGGAGGAGAACACATATGGAGCAGGTGGGGGGAGGGAGACAGAGAGAAAGATTACTTTTTGATGGCGTGTATTTATATCTTGACCAGAAATACCATAATAGGTTTAGGGTGAGATATGTATAATGCCATATAATCATGCTCATGACTGCATTAACCTACATTGATTAATGGTTACTCAGTCAACTTAGTTAGTTGTTAGTTACATAGCGAGAGAAAGAGACAGAGAGACAGATAGAGAGAGAGAAAGAGCGAGAGCGAGAGAGAGAGAGAGAGAGAGAGAGAGAGAGAACAGGAGAGAGAGCGAGAGAGAGAGCGAGAGCGAGAGAGAGAGCGAGAGAGTGATTCTCCTCGATACAGACAGACAGACAGATATAGACAGACAAGAGTGTCAAGACAAAAAGTTGCAACAAAGAACACTGGAGATAAAAGTGTGCTGGCCACATGAATAATGGAACGTGGTGGTGGATTACACCACACCGGAGGCCTGTAGACACACTGTGTAATGTGTGTGTGTCAGGGTATGACAGAGTGACAGGGTGTACACTAACTCTCCAGCCACCCCTTTACACCAGCATTCCCTTGGTCACTAGTTTACCTTCCCACTCTGTGAGCCCTTCTACACAACCATGAGACAAATTCAATCAGCAAAAATGAGTTTAGAGTTCAAGAGGACCGAAATATCACCAGGTAAACTATTAAATATGCCTTTTAATCACCAATTAACAACACAAAGTTAGCGTTCATTCTTGGAGTTGCTCTTTACAAGTGTGTTGTATAAAAGAGTTAGAGAACAATCAGGGTAAAACAAGCCCATTTGTGCTGTCCTGGCCTTCAATGAGATTTGCAGGCTGCTGCTAATAATCCTGCGATAGATTCAGAGGGGCGGTAAGTAACGACACAAACCACAGGGAACGCAGCCATGTTGATACTCACTAATGTTAATACTCTGTCTTGTTATTTAATCAGCCAAGCTTTTCTCCTGCCATTCTCTCACTTCAGGGAAATTCAGGGAAATATTACAAACTCTCTCTCTCTCCCCCTTTCCCTTGCTTCAATGTCATCAACGCCCGTCTCTGTTGTTCCAAACCAAACATGACAACTAATTTCCACTGCAAACACACACACACACAGGCACTCACACAAAGACACACACACAGACATGCACACACGTACATTCGTTCCCACCTACAGACACACACAAACACATTACACACAAAGGTATGCACGCACACATACGCACACAAACCAAGAAACACACACACACACACACACAAAGACACACACGCAGACGCACCCACACACACACACACACACACACACACACAGAGACACCCCCACTGTGGTGAGAGCATGCCCTGCGGTCAGACGAAGTCCTTCTCTGTTGCGGCGTCGGCGCGGTGAGATAATTCAGCGCTCACATGATGTTATCGCCGCAAACACCTTTCAGCGGGAGGCAAACAACAGAGTGGACGCAGGGCTGGATGAGAGGGCCACTTAAACAGGGAAGACTCCCGACGCCTCATTCAATTACCCCTCAGTCGTTCCCGCGGCTCTTAACAGCTGTCAGCATGGCGTCGGGCCCGCACGCCGCCATATGGAACGGATGGAAGTCCTTTTACGAGGCAGCGGGACCAGGCTATGTGCATGTTCAGCAGAAAATATTAAATATAAATATGTCAACATATATATATATATATAGATATGAACCAGTATATATGTATTTATTGAAATGAATTGTATATTCAGCTCTATGCCCAGAGATTGATTGATGCTCCCCAGTTTCGGCCATCAATTCTTTATTTTATATACAGTATATATATGATATATATGTTCACTGTCAACGCCAGAATCACAGCCCTGAGCCGCACTCCACCTCACGCAGTCTGTACCGGACCGAGGAGTCCATTGCAGTGAGATAGGGTGAGGAAGGGGAGAAGGGAGTCGGGGGGGACGGGACGATGGGGCGTTTACACTGCAGAATGGCCCGGGGTCAACAGATTAACCCGTCCCCCGCTCTCCACTGCCTAATCTCTGATCTCTATTATTGGCCAGTAGTTGGCTGTACAGTAGGGGGGAGAATGGGGAGCTGAGGTCGGAGAGAGAGAGCAATGCCCTTGGGTAATTAGTCTGGATTGAGGCCAGAGGTGGGAGATAGAGAGTGGGAGGCGGGAGAGGAGAGACTCCGCTGCTTATATCTAGCTTCATGGTTGGCGGGTCGAGGAAACGGGCGACAGCATGTGTCTGGGACTACCGAGCAGGGTTTTTCTGTGTTTACCGGATGTCCGACACTCTGGGAAACATGTGGCAGCGAGGGGAAACATGGGAGACTGCTGCACACGTCCGATCAATAGCAGCTCACGTTGGTCTGTTGACAGCTACAAGATTGTTTCCTGTTCAAGAAACGGGGGAAGGAAAACCTTCACTTTAAACGAAAAAAGAAAAATAAATAATACTTGTAGCGCTGATAGGTTGTCATCAGCGCAGTAATCCAGAGGAACCTCAGTGGTCGGGGTGGATCGTGAATATTGGGTGTTATTAACCTCAGGGTGCAGCCATGTTGTCGCCTACCATTCAGACGGTGAATAAGGAGGCTCTTGCACTTTTGCACTTTCTATTGGGTGTGAAGGGGGGCGGAATATAGGCTGCACCCACCATATGAGAGCCCGCTCGGTGACGACTTCATGCCTTCAAATGTGCTGTCAGATGAGGCGGCCTGGCCAGAATGCTAATCTAATCCAACACACTCACCGCGTCTGCATGCCTGGCACCTGGCCTGGAAACCAGAGGCAGCGGGGGGAAATGTGTAAAGACAAATCCATATATCTCACTCTCTCGTCACCCGCAAATACACACACAAGCGCACACATGCACACACGCGCACAAGCGTAAAGACATACACACACACACACACACACACACACACACACGCACAAGCGCACACACAAACACACACACACACACACACACACAAACACATGCACACATAGTTAAATGCATGACACGTGACGTTGTGAACTGACGCTCTCTGAACCAGCGGCTGGCGACGGCCGCGGCGTGTGCAGCATCAGGGAAACGAAACGCTCTGATTCATCGCTTCAGGGCCCGTGGATAAGGCCCCGGGTCCCCAACCCCTCAGTTTGCAGGGGCCCGGGAGACAGGCTAAACTGATAGAGAGCGACTTCAGGGGCCCATTGAGGGGAAATATAATTCTAATCTAATTGCTGATAGAGAACGGTCTCCTGCCGCTACGCTGTGATTAGAGCCCCGGGGGGGAGAGCTGTGATACACACCCCCCCGCCTGCCCACACGCAAACGCAGAGACACACACACCCCCCCCCGCTCGCCCGCACGCACACCCACACACATGCAGGCCCATGCGCAGACATACACACACAACCCCGCCCGCACACGTCCACACACGGAAACAGACCTTACATACACACGCACACGTACATGCATGTGGGGGGGGGGTGTTTTTGAGTGCAGCACACACGCAGACACACTAGCAGACACACACGCAGACACACACAAAGACACATGGGTAGACGCATACAGATACACACGCAAACACACATGTAGTCACACACACAAGCAGGCACACGTGCAGACACACACTTGTGGGAGTGTGTGCTTGAGTGCCAGGCACGTGCAGACACACACTACCAGCCATACCCACAGACACACATGCAGACACATACTAGTAGACACACACAACCACACACACACACACACACACACAGACACACACACACACACACAAGCATTCACACCTTACACATACACACACACATGCATGCCGGAGGGTGTGTTTGAGTGCAAGGCGACATTAATTATGCGGGACTCTAGACGATTGGTCCAGCCCCTGCATTACTGACAGAAGTGGACTGGAAAATGAGAAAACTGTTTTGATGACTAGAGGAAATGCGAGCGGCTCGCTTACACATTCATGGAGATGCACGCGCATACACTCACACGCACGCACACCATTCGGCCATTACCATCCCGCATAGCATATATGAAATAAGTGTAATTACATAGTCTTGGGTAACAAGACAGCAGCCCTCTAAATTAAAAGTCCCATTAGATTGTATTTTCCGAACAAAAGGTACGAAGCATAATGAATTTCGTTTGTAATGTAATTTCCCATTCCTATTCATAGGCGTGTTTGAATCGGTTAGTGATGAAGGAGGATAAGGTGGTTATTACTGACATACGTTAGAGTGTTCTTCGGCGTTCTTCTGACCGTTTGCAGAGAGCTGCCGAAAGAAAGCACGTCACAGAGAGAGAGTGGGCAAGGAAAGAAGATAAGGGCAAGTTGCGTCGAAAGAGAGCTCAGAGTTGGAAAGCGGAATAGAGATGAGTGTGTTGTGCTTGTTTGGATGAGTGTGTGTTGTTCTTGTTTGGAAGAGGGTGTGTTGTGCTTCTTTGGAAGGTAGTTCAGCGAGAACAGGGAGGAGAAGGTGTGCATCTCAATCAAGTTGCAGCACACACGGATCGACTATCTTGATCCGTGACTCCCTCTCTCTCATTCCTTCTCTCTCTCTCTGCCTCTCTCGCTCTCAATCATTCTCTCTTTTCCTTACTCTCTCTCTTTCTCTTCCTCCCTCTCTATGCCTCTTCCTCTCCCTCCCGCCCTCTTTCTCACCCTCTCTTCCCCTCTCCCTCTCTCCTACTCTCTCTCCCTCTCTCCATCTCTCTCTTCCTCTTCCTCCTTCTCCATCTCTCTCCATCTCTCTGTCTAACCCTAACCCTTGCTGCCGTGAGCTTTTAGGACGTCTGAACCGAAGTTGTCTCGAGTGTGATCTCTCTCTCTCTCTCTCTCTCTCCCCTTCTCTCTCCCCCTTCTCTCTCTCTCTCTCTCTCTCTCTCTTCCCCTCTCTCCCCATCTCTCTCCCCCATTCCCTCTCTCCCTCCCTCTCTCTGTTCCTCTCGCGGCCTTGAGCTTTTAGGACGACTGAACCAAAGTTGTCCCAAGTGTGATCTCTCTCTCCTCTTCTCTCCCACCCCTCTCCGGCTCTCTTTCTTCCTCTTCCCTCTCTCTCTATCCCTCTATCCCTTTCTCTCCCTTCCTCTCTCTCCCCATCTCTCTACCTTCCTCTCTCACCCTCCCTCTCTCCCTCTCTCTCCCTCCCTCTCTCTCTCTCTTTCTCCCATGAGCTTTTAAGACGTCCGAGCCCAACTTGTCCCGAGTGTGATCACCATGACTAAGCTCGTGGCAACTGTTTCCCTCCAGTTTTCTGACAACGCTGTGGGGGTGCTGGAACGCTCTCAGTGATGAGCGGTGGCGCACGGCCACTTCCCGGGAAAAAGTCTCGGGGCGAAGCTTTTCGTGCGCTATGCTAAATGTACACAAATTAGTGTCACTTTTGGGGGGATTACGCCCACCAGCCGGTGATGAGGGTGAGCTTTTAGATATTGTCCTCAAAAGTGTGGTGCCGCCGCCGCGGTTTTGTGTCACACAGAGACAAGTTAGCGCACGCATGCGGGTGCACACGTACGCTTCACGGCACCTGCGACTGGAGTGATTGTGTCCGTCTGTGTGCGTCTGGCTGACAGCTAGTGTGTGTGTGTGTGTGTGTGTGTGTTTTGTGCTTGTTTGGGGCTGCGGTGATCAGCGATAATGCACCTCCCCCAGAGTGTCATCTGGAGACAAGCTGAATTTCATGAATATGGAATTAACCATTTTTTAATAAAAGTTTTCTTCTGGGTTTTGAGGGGCAAATATCTGGATTCAAAGTGAGGCTCTTGTTCACCGTTCAATAACTAGATATCATGTATGAATAACTTTCAAATATCAAGTACGAGGAATAACTTCCAAATTTCACTTACAAGGAATAACTTCCCTAATATCAACAACCAAGAGAAACGACCAAATACCAATTACCAAGAATAACTTCCAAATAACAAGACAGACTACTATATACAAAGGACCCAAAAAGCATCAGATTACCAAGACGAACAACCAAATACAAAAAAACAAAAATAAAAGTACCAGGACTGAATGCCAAATGCCAAGAATAAATATCATATCTCCCCGCACTGCAGTCCACTGCAAAAATAATAGTGCCAAAGTGTTCCATGCCACACAACGGTGACCCAGATGATACACGTGGACCAAACGAGTCGCCCTGCATGGAGACATCTCAAGGCATTGTCACACAGGTCACAGACAAACTCTTGCTTCACACCCACCAGCTCTCAAGGTATATAATCAAACTCTGAGCAATCGACTGATCTGTCGGCTCAAGGTGTCAACTGTTCGCTTCACATTGAGGTGCTCTCGTGTTGAGTGAGTGTGTGTGGATGCCCTACAGTATCCCTCTCTCTACCTCCCTCTCTCTCCTGTCTGTATTGTGGATCGGATTTACTCCGTCATCCCCTACTTGTTGGGTCTTACTCTTGACACACAGACAAATAATTCAGATTTCCATGCGACTACAAGTGGCAAGAAAACGGCACTCCTTGTTGTTGTTTAGTTGTTTAGAAGTTACAGCACTACAAATAGGAGGTAAAAATGACATGAATAAATAAGAATAATATGAAAATGAATGAGTTTCGGATGTAAAATTATCCAAAGGAATAATGCTTTGATGCAGAAAAGCAGTCGACCCTATTGTGAAAATCACGAGATATAAAAACTATCGTGAAGCAAGTCTTTTCATTGTCTACAGAAGTGAAACGTGAATTAACTCCGGCAGTGTACCATAGCGGGAACACTAGTAAACACTGGAGAGACAGACAAACGACACAGTGTCCGGTTGAGTGATGCATGGCCGTGTTATCCGATGGGACAAAGAGGATCGAGCCACTCCTGCACATTATCGGGATTCCTGCACAGATTATAGGTGAAGGTGTGTGTGTGTGTGTGTGTGTGTGTGTGTGTGTGTGTGTGTGTGTGTGTGTGTGTGTGTGTGTGTGTGTGTGTGTGCGTGTGTGTTTGTGTGTTCAGGGGATGAGCCTCAGACTGACTTATTGAAAAGAGCCCAGAGATAGCCCTGGCTTTCACTGGGACACTCTGCCAAGAGAATAAAAGCTATAAGCCTTGTCCGTATCACGGCCGGCCGCTGCAGATACAGAGCAGTCGGCTACCGGGGAATGAGAGGGAGCAACGTGAAGAGGCTACACACAGCGATAGAGATACGTACAGAGATGGCATGGGGAGCGTGCCGATGTGTGTGTGTGTGTGTGTGTGTGTGTGTGTGTGTGTGTGTGTCTGCAGGTGAGAGAGAGGTTACAATCTCCTTTTCCTACTTATCGGTGTGCTCATGCGGGACATGGTGTGGCGTCACGTCTGACCTGTGTGTTGGGGAGGACAGCGGGACAAGGCCCACTCGTCCCTCACAGAACCACTCGTCCGGACCGGGGTGGGAGTGGAGGTGTGTGTGTGTGCGTGCGTGCGTGCGTGCGTGCGTGCGTGTGTGCGTGTGTGCCTGGTCTGGAGGGTTGGTGGTTGGGCTGGTACCATGTGGTCCTCCCTCTGGGGGTCAGAGGGGGTCGATGTGATTCAGGACCGGGTTGGACCACTGAGATGCAGCCTCTCTAACGCCCTCCCCAGCCTGGGGACAGGACATATGTTTTTTCTCTCCCTCCCAGGAAGAGGAAGATAAATGAAAGATATCATCGGCTCGTATCGCCTCCCTCTGCTATTCTGCTTAGCCTGGTGCAAATTCAAAACAGGATCTGCTTCCACACACGGCGGCGATGTTTGGGGAGGCCTTGAGAGGTATGGAGAGGAGGGACGTTTGGGCAGACGCAAGGTGGTGGTGGCAGTGGGGGCTGGGGTAAGGATGGGATAAGTTGTGCACGTCGGTGTGTGTGTGTATGTGTCAGTGTGTGTCACGATCACAGATAGCATACAAGACAAAACAGAGATGAACAAGAGACGAATGGGAACAGCTTGGCACAGATCCTGATGCTCTGGTGTCTTGTTGCAGGACAGCCCTTCACATAAAGACTCTCACACTGTCGTTAAAACACAGCACACAACAGACCCCGGACACGGCCACGTCTACTGCTAACAGAGGGCTTGTTGTTATGGATACAATGCACACAACAGTCCATATTCTGTGGTTGATGTTGTTACCGTAAAGTACAATCACATTCTAAAAGCCCTGTTTGAAAGTGATTGGGCAATGTGAAGACTTTATCAAGGATATTTTTGACTTGCAAATCACTGTGTAATTTTATTCCAGTCATCAAGATAATGCCTGTGTCGCTCGTGTTGGAATAAGACGCACAGTTGGATGTTTGCCCTCTATATCTCCAAACCGTCATTAGCAGAGATGTTTTTCAGAGCCAATGTCTTCAGAGCCAAATATTGTGGAGGATGTATTGAGCAACTGTAACTTTCTTTCTTTCTCTCTTTCGCCACTTGCTGTTCACCGCTGGTCTTATACACACGCACGCGCACACGCACACACACACAAACATAAACAAACACACATGTACGCACGCACCTATGTACGCACGCACACACAAAGTCACACACATACACACACACACACACTAACAAAAACACACACACACACACAAACAAACAAACATTTACAGTGATATCGCTGATGGAAAAAATAGAACTGCTGAGGTCATTTTATATTCATGATTGCGACTGGAGCCATAGCAACTGATGCAACAACAGCAGGCAGGCAGATATTTGATTCCCTAGTAGGGCTGCTCCAGTATTAACTAGATACCTGGACAGACAGTCCTCTGTTCACCTGCCTATCTTCCTAATGGACCAATGGTCATTCCATAGCCTCGGGCCTGTTCTCCTCTTTAATTGAATTGTTATTGTGCACATCTTGAATAGACTTTACTTGGCATAAGACTGCCAACAGTTCATATATGGTTTTTGTATGGTACTTTTGTTAGTAAACGTCAATATAAATTAAATGAATGTAACTACAATCCGCATTTTATCACTGAGATATGCAAATGTAACCAGATCTTTGAGATGATTTACAGTGAGTTTTTAATCATTTTGAAGCCGTTCTCGGAGGGGGTTATTGACTGCCTTGAGGGCTTTAAAAGATGTACATCATAAAACCAATAAATGCCTTTGAACCACTTTCCCCAGCTTACCAAGACACAAACACACAGCTTTGGCTGCTAGCTGTTAAGTGTAGGAAGCTAAAAGCAACTTAGCCTCCTGCTTTTAGGTGTATTGCATGCAGAGGGGTATGCCAGTGGCTAAATCTGTTTTGAAGAAGTCCTTATAGGGAAGCAATGTTGATTGGACAAGCTCAACAGTTGATCAGAAATCTCCATAAAATAAACTTTCTTAATAGTAAAACCAAATGATTAAAGCCATTTATCAGAGGCCTACACAAAACTCGCCCCGTTGAGAAAAAGAGCGAGCCTTCCCCTTTTGAAGCCGAGTTTGTTTTGATGCGGAGTGTCCGCGTGTCACGGCTAAGAGGGGCCGGAATGGTCCTTTCTCCTTGGGTAGGAGCCAGCCACCAGTAAGACGATAATGCGGAGAGATGAGCCGTTGGATGCTGATGAGAGCGGTGGGACACAACAACACAACGGCAACACAACAGCAGCCACGCGATCGGCTGCTCGGCGCTATCTCCCGCTCGCATCGCCATCGCTGCAGCCCGCGTCCCTTCCCATTGGACGAGGCGACGGCGGCGATCCCCATCTCGAGTCGCTTCCGTCATTAGCATAAATCTTCAGCGCAATTAAAACCTCGTTTATCGTTAATTACCGAGCTAATGAGACGAGTCCCGCAGGACTGAGTCGCGCCCTCTGAGGACACCGTGGAGGAGGGTCGGCCGAGCGGCGCTGCTGCCAAAAGCAAGCGCGCCCCCGCGGAAGTACACAGACAGGCGTGCGCACGGACGTGCACATAGACATACACACAGATGTGCACAAAGACGGGCACACAGACATGCGTATGGATGTGCACAAAGACATGAACACAAACGCACTGGCTCACATCCAAAAAATTAACATTAACGACAGGACAAGCACGCGCACACAGACACACACACACACTGGCACCACATCATCCTTCACATTTCATTATCCATCAGACTTATAACGATTTTATCAGGCCTACAGACTCCGTCTCAATAACAGCTTAGCACGCCGCCATAACTCTTGATTTCACCATGACAGAGGGTGCGACGCACCACCTAATTAATGAGTTTTTAATGCTCCTCTCCTCTGGAGGTTAGCACTTCCACTTTGGCAACAAACACAACAAACAGGCCGTGATGCTGCGTGAGCTCTGAGCTGGCCCTACCAAGTCATGTGGTTGGGTGCGCCCTGAGCGGGCCGTACCATCTCACGTGGTGGGTGTGCCCTAAGCGGGCTGTACCAAGGTGTGTGGCGTTGTGACGTAGCGGAGGGTAGAGCTGATCGACGCAGAAAGCACTACATATTATTAGGGATACACGATTAATACACAGTGTATGGGGAAGGTCGTGTTTACACACAGACATGACCTCTGTATCCACACGCGCATCCACACACGCACGCACACAGACAGACAGAAAGACCCATAGACCCACAGACAGACACACAGACAGACAGACAGACGCGCACACACACACACACACACACACACCCAAACCCACACACACACACACACACACACCAATAGTGCTTTATAAACTTCAGACGTTCACGCAGACCCGTAGCAGCACCCACAACGGCAAGTATCCACGGTAGCACCGTGACACACCAACACTTGATCGCCCCCCTTTGCACCAGAGCACCGTCGAGATCCAACCCTCCCCACGCAGAGTGGCTGGTCTGTCGGGGGCGGGCTGCATTCCAACACAGAGCACCGAGGCTAGGCAGTGACTCAGCAGATGGTTGAACAAGGAACATCTCCATCATTCAGGTGACCCTGCGGCGCGACAGGCTTATCGCAGCCCGTCAGGCTCTATCGGAGAGAGGGAGCCGCTCGGAGCCCGGGGGCGGCGCTCTCCCGCCGGGCCCGGCCATCTTGGGCTCCGCAGGGGCCCGCAGGAGCCCGCAGGAGCCTTTAAAGGGCCTGGCATTGGAACAGAGCTGAGCTGCCTGAGCTGAACCTGGTGGTTTGTTCTGTATGGCGGCCCCAGCTCGCTACACAGATCATTGTCTGGAGCCAGACGGCAGCCTCTCTGGAAGAGGCGTCGTTCATTGGACGAACCGAGAAACTGCTGATTGTGGTGAAACAATATCAAAATGGCGTCACAGGGATGCTATGTTTTTTTTTTACCATAATGCACTGGTGCCATGAGGGGGGGATGCGGGAGGTGTGCTTTGGAGACTGGAGATTGGCAAACCAGACACACGGCAGCTCCTATCTACAAGACTTTTATATTGAAGAAAGCAAACAAACACAAACCAGGGGAATATATATTTGTTCACAGGTTCCCTGGGCCAACTTGCTGGTTTGTTGTCCTGCTCTTTAATAGAAAAATATAGAATATACCACTCGCTATGTACTTTTTACAATCAATATCAGCACAGAGATTGCAAAAGTTGAATCTCATGAGACTTCTATATGCATTTAAATTTCATCTGAGAATTGTTGTAGTTGAAAGTGTTTTTTGTCATCAACTCACCGATCAAATACAGAAACTCTACCGAGCTCAATACAAACTCAAACACCAAACCTCGGCTGCCACCATAAAGAAATTAGCAACATATCATAGTAACGTTATTTGCCTTGTTGGGACTGAAGTATTTACATATATAATTATTTCCACCGCCACCATTGTGGAGGTCAAGAACACAGTGATAAGCAGACAGACAAAACACCCCACCTTTCAGTGAATACGTATGTCCTGCTCTGACAACCTCTTCCCTATCAAGGAGTCTAGACACTAGAGCCTAAAGTCGAGACTCTGGACTAGACTCTAAACTCCTCATAGGAGTCTAGGAGTCAGTCATAGGGAAGAGGTTTGTCTAGACTCTAGACTCAGACCCTAGAGTCCAAAGTCTAGACTCAAGATTCCTCATGATAGGGCAGAGTTTGGGAAGAGGACTCTAAAGTCTAGACTCTAGAGTCTAAAGTGTAGGCTCTAGACTCTAGTCTAAAGTCTAGATTCTATACTAGACTCTAGACTCCTTATGATAGGGAAGAGGATTGTCTAGATTTTAGACTCTAGAGTCCAAAGTCTAAAGACCAAAGTTTAGACACCTCATGATAGGGCAGAGTTTAGGAAGAGAACTCCAGACTCTAGACTCCAGACACTTCATGATAGGGAAGAGGCTTGGAGGAGGATGGGAAGTCTAGAGTCTAGACCCCCAGCCGTGAGTATGCCCATAGCGACCCGGAGGGCCCGACCTGTTGGTGATGATGAACGGCTCTGTGGAGCATGTGGCCGCCCCAGCAGCCATTGATCGCTGGTCTTTGATGAGGCTTGTCTATTATGGCTGAGGGATTATGATAAGCAGTGATTGACTCTCCGGTGCGGCGGCTGATGTCGGATTGATTATGTGCCACGGACCTGAGATGATGGTGTAGCCAATCCCACGCGGGCGTCCCAGATCCTGGTCAATGGCTCTTATCTTCCGCACCTCGTAGCCCTGCGGACACAACAACACACACACATACACATTCAATAACGTGCATGAACACACACACACATGGTCAGTAACGCACACACACAAACACAACGCACCTGTTCAGTTATGTACAAGCAGAATGCACACACACACACACGCACATGCGTGTTTGTCCGGGCAAGTTACTGGACTCACACACACACACACACACACACACACACACACACACACACACACAAACACACACACACACACACACACACACACACACACACACACACACTCATACGGTTACCCACACATGCGCAGGCAGCCACACACGCATTATTAGCATAAACATATGAAAACACACACACAGACAGACATACTAACTCATTTGCATTGCACACGTACATGTTTAGGAAGGCATGTGGGCACAAACAAGCATATACACATAAGTACAAACACCCACACAAACACAAACAGCGTATAATATTGGCTGTGTAATCTTCAGTCAATAGAGAAAAAGCTAATTATGCAGCCGTGTAGCATCTCCAAACGGGGTACGTTTCTGACTCTCCCCTCAGTTCCACCAAGCATCAGTGAGACGGTCGGTGAATACACAGCTGCAACAAATGAAATAACATGACATAAAGGATGAGCAAGAATTGTTTACTACTGCTCATCCACCTTGATTTATTGATACCGTAGGAGAGCAAATATGTTTCGCCACCTTTGATGTTGCCTCTGTATTTACATTTTCGACTCAACATGATGGTTTATGAACCAGCGGGTCAGATATTTTGAAGTCATCCCCAGGGATGAAGGGATGAGGTAGAAGTATTCTATTAGAATGCAGACACCATAACACTTGAAGACGCATTTAGTGCAGAATCCGATTTACCGTCAAGCCTAGACCCTGTATCATCTATACATTCCAAAAGCCACAAAATGGACCCTTTTTTGCAAAATAATAAACTGCATCACAGCAGGGTGGTCATAAATACTCTCTCCCCCTTTTCCAGCCTCCCTCTCTCTCCCCCTATCTCCTTGTTTTGCTGTGTAGTGGGTCATTAGCTATCCATCCGAGCAGATTTCACCTCTTATTGTTTCTAAAACTCTCCGTCTGAGCCAGTGAGTCTGCATTGCGACCCAGAAGGAGAGAGGGGCAAGCGAGAGGAGTGGGGGGAGAGAACCAGAGAGCGACGGCGACTGAGAGAAAGCTATTTGAAAAGTCTTTGATCCGTAGAGCTTCCTGAGCGCTCTCGCCTCAATCAGACATGGCTGTGATACGTCAGAAAACACCTCCTGTGCAATGGAGAACGAAATGGCAGGACCCACTACACACTTCGTAATTATCTCTCTACCCTGTCTTCTCTCTCTCTCTCTCTCTTTTTTCGTCTCTCGCCAAATCTCTCTGCCTCCCATTGATTCTGCAAATTGTGTTGGAGACGTGAGTATGCTTCATTTCTGCCAAAGCGTCTTCTGTCATTGACCAATTACAGCAGAATCAATTACAGGCCTTTTAGAGTGGGGGGCGACACACACTGATCTATGGCAGAGATACAAACGCAGGCAAACACACACACACACACACACACACACACACACACACAACCACACACACACATACACACACACACACACACACACACACACACACATACCTATGCACACACGTACACACACAAACATACAGGCACGCAAGCGCACACACACACAAGAACGCACACACACACACACACACACACACACAACCACACACACAGCTGTGACAAAATAGATAGAGAAGAGAGAGAAGGAGGAGGGGGGGGGGGGGAAATGCAAAGTGAATGCGGAGGGGAGGCAGATTAGAACGGCGCTCTAATAGGACATATTCTCAGAGAGTCCACGCAGGTGGAATATGTTCAATCAGGTGTGCCAGAGAGACGTGTCAGCTGGTGGCAGGAGGTGTGGGGGCTGTGTGCCGAACACACACAGCACCTCTGTGATTTCGTGCCCATTTGGAGCTCATTGGTTTGACAGACAAATTGTTTTTGTCCCGGGGAATGGGCCGAGATGTCTGAGCAGCGGTGCCGTGATGTTCAAAGCAAGAGCCGCCGGAAAAAAACTTTTGCCCTCCCTGTGATTTCATGTGATGTCTTCATCTTTTTTAGCCTTTTTCTCCTCCTCTGGTGACAGGTTGATCATAGGATGTAAAAGAAGGCAAAGAGGGAGAGAGGGAAAGGACGAGAAGGAGAGGAAGATGCACATGCACACACAAACCTAGAGAGAGTGTTCCTAGAGAGAGACAGTGAGAGAGAGAGAGAGAGAGAGAGAGAGAGAGAGAGAGAGAGAGAGAGAGAGAGCAAGAGTGCGGTGTGAGAGCGAGAGCGACAGAGAGAGAACGAGAGAAAGACAGAGATCAAGAGAGAGCGAGAGTGCGAGAGAGAGAGAGACGGAATAACGTGGATGAACGAGTCAACACGTTTGAGCAATGGCCCGGGGCCGCAGGGCGGTGTGTTTGATAGGCCCGCCCCGCGCTCAAATGTCAGGGGCCTTGAGGACCGCTGACACGCGCTCTGTCACCGGGCGGTCCCGCTCTTATCATCACCAAACACTAACTAATGGAAACGACAGCGCCTGATCGAATACTCTATGCAGACAAACAATGTTTGTGTGTGTGTGTGTGTGTGTGTGTGTGTGTGCGTGCGTGTGCGTGTGTGCGTGCGTGCGGATATCTGTGTCTGTGTGTGTTTTTAGGTGCCTCTGTCTGTTTGTATGCCTCTGTGTGTCTTGGGTGGTGTGTATCTATATGTATCTGTATGTATGCATTTATGTATGTATGTACTTATGTATCAATGTGTGTGTGTGTGTGAGTGTGTGTGTGTTTATGTGTATATGTAAATGTGTGTGTAAGTGCCTCTATGTTTGAATGTAAGTGTGAGTGAGTGAGTGAGTGAGTGAGTGAGTGAGTGAGTGAGTGAGTGTGCAAATGTGTGTGTCTCTATGTGTGTATGTATGTCTGTGTGTGAATGTAACAGTCTCAATGTGTGCATGTATGTGTGTGTGTGTGTGTGTATGTGTGTGTGTATCTGTGTATGTTTTAGTGTAAACTGATCCTACGTGGGTGGTGTTTGCCAGTAGCCCTGAACATGCTGGGCTCTCACCTCTCTGCCCTATCCTCCAACCTCCATACCCCTCTGTGGCCACACTCTAACCGGACTACCCAGCGCCCTCTACTGGCGGAGGCGGGTTCTGCAGCCACGTGGGGGCACTCTCTATGTGTCCCCCTCTCCCCCAGCGGTGGACCCCCGGCACCCCCACTGTGACCTTCCCGCTGACGGCTGATGGATCGGGGAGCGCTGGCCACGCCGGCCGCAGACTGTCACGGGCCGTTAACACCCATGCAAATGTAGCACTTGACATTTGTAGTACAGCACACACCCTGCAGTGGCCGGGCGAGAGGGGTGGACCAGGCTGCTGTGTGTAGGGGGTTGTGTGTGTGTGAGTGTGTGTGGTCGTGTGTGTTAGAGGGGTGGGTTGGTGGGGGATTGTAACGGTGTATGGGACACGAAGAGAGAGCGATAGAGAGAGATAGAGTCAGAGAGAGAGCGAGAGAGAGAGAGAGAGAGAGAGAGAGAGGGAGAGAGAGAGAGGAGAGAGAATTAGCGAGAGAGATAGAGTCAGAAAGAGAGAGCAATAGTGAGAGAGAGCGAGAGAGAGAGAGAGAGAGATGGAGGGTCGCAGGGATAGAGAGAGAGAGGAAGAGAGAGCGAGAGAGAGAGAGCAAGAGAGCGAAAGAGATAGCGAGTATCACAGATAGAGAGAGCGAGTGAGGGAGACAGAGCGAGAGAGAGAGAGAGAGAGAGAGAGAGAGAGAGAGAGACAGAGAGAGAGAGAGAGAGAGAGAGAGAGAGAGAGAGACAGAGAGAAGGCGGTACCAGCTACAGTAAAAGTGAACAGTGGAGTTGCGCGGCCCTGTATGTGTGTGTGTATGTGTGTGTGTGTGTGTGTGTGTGTGTGTGTGTGTGTGTGTGTGTGTGTGTGTGTGTGTGTGTGTGTCTGTGTGCGTGCGTGTGACTGCGTGTGCGTTTGGGGGTGCGTGTGTGTGTGGTTGTGTCAGTAGGGCATTGGTTGGGTGGGAGAGCGCAACCATGGCAGAGAAGCGAGGGCCAAGGGCATGTTGAACACCCCTGTGTATAATTGTGGGTGAGTGTGTAGAGACATCAAGTGGCCGGCCCATTAGCCAGCTGGGACTCGCGGCGCACTGAACCAGGGGAGTGGTCGTAACGTGTCTCGTATTAGCCCAACAGCAACTATAGACTCACAGGGTACGGAGCGCACCTATTAAAGGCTGAAGAGGGCTAGGAGTGGATAGAGAGGAGGCACCTGCTGGGGAACAAACAGGATCATGGAACTGACACACGATGGCACAGACACACGGACACACACAGGGACACAGACACACAGACACAGACACAGACAACGACACAGATAGAGAAACAAGGACTCACAGACAAACAGACACACACACACACACACACACACACTCCCAGACACTAACACTTATGACAATAAAATCACTCTTTATTTATAAAAGTAAGCATAACTACAATTATTGAGAAATATATATTTTATTTACAGTATATTGTATTCATAAAATAATATATATACATTAGTGCTGTCCGTTTAATGCGTTATTAATGGCGTTAACGCAAACCAATTTTAACGGCGTTAATTTTTTTATTGCGTGATTAACGCTCTTTTGGCTTGACAAACGTCGTTTTTTCACCTGCTGTCTAGCAATAACTAGTCACGTTAGAAAAACTACAACGCCATACCGGATCTAGCTACACCGGAAACAAAACAACAAGCACGCCGCACAAACTTGTTGGGGCAAGCAAGGATACGGAGCGGGTGAAAAACTCCTTAAAAGTGTGTGTGTGTTTGTGTGTCACTCTGTTCGAGCCTGCTGCACGAGAGTTAGTTGTTGTCATTAGCTGTTCCGTCTTTCTGACCATCGCAGTTCAAGGCCCACCTGGGCTGTACCACTTTGGGAGGGGCCGCTCAGTTAATCCCCTCTAGACAAAATCGACTTGGTTGCGACGTTGACAGTTTGTTGAGTGAGTGAGAGGTTGCGGGCGCACAGCTCAGGCTGCCGGACGGCGATGCAAGGAACTTTTATAAACGCAATATTGTTATCCCGCAGTATTCAGCCCGACAGCTCCGAAACGCTAACGGCCCAACGGGAATTCTCCCAGTTCTCCTGATTACCACTCCGCCACCGCGTGTGTGTGTGTGTGTGTGTGTGTGTGTGTGTGTGTGTGTGTGTGTGTGTGTGTGTGTGTGTGTGCGTGTGTGTGTGTGTAGGCGTTATTCAATAGCCTGGTAATGTGTACAGGCCTACGTACAGTAGGAATATTCATACTGGTTTAAATAATAAATGTTATAGTATTTCCCATCTTTTCTGAGCAAGAGTTTTGTTTGAAAGTTCAAGGGATATTTAGAATAGAAAAAAATGTGCGATTAATCACGATTAATCGCGAGTTAACTATGACATTAATGCGATTAATCGCAATTAAACATTTTTACAGCTTGACAGCACTAATATATATATATATATATATATATATATATATATATATAATTTCATATATAGACACACATAGAAATATTGACAATTAAAATCAAAAAAGGCTTTCTCCCTCCACACAAGAAGGTTCTAGACTCCAACTGAAACCTTGTTGTTGAAGAGCACAATGAGCCGCAGGTAGCGGTAACTTTAGGTCAAGAAAATCACTTTCCTTTTACTGCGTTGATTGTTTCATCAAGAATGGCAGCAATGAACAATGTACCCCTGTGAGCACATATTCACAAACACGTTCACACACGATGCACACACACAAACACAGACCTACATACAACCCCCCCCCCCCCCCCCCCCCCCCCCCCCCACACACACACACACAGACAAACAAAGACCCACCCACCAACAGACACACAAACACCCACACCACAGACACATACACACACACCAACACAAACACACAAACAGACACCAACACGTACATAAACACAAAGGCCCACTTGGACTACAGCAGGGAACAACGGGGGTGGCACACAGAGATAAATTCTGGCCCAAGTGACCTTTGCTGAGGGCCTCGCACCTCTGGAAGTAGCCCCATAAATCCCCCCCAGTAATTACACCCCCTCTAACTCCTGACTCCTGGGTAGCCGCCCGGAGCAGGGGGGAGGGTGGGAGGGGGGGACATAAACAGACATACACAGACACACACAGACACAGATGCGTTATGGCAAACATGCCATTACGCATAACACAGGCTGAATGTGAAGGTGAGAAGGTAGTGACGAAGAACAACAGGAAGTAGAAAATTAGAACAGGATGTCAAAGAGGGGGACCGAAGTAGAAAAAGAACGGGATGGAGGTGTGTCAGCAAAGTCACAACTCATCTTGGTTTTGGCACCGCAGTGGTGGATCGAGCTCTTCGTCGATGCAGGACGGCAGAGACTTGTTCAGAGTTCACCTGGACTCTGCATAGCCTCCCCCTTAGCCCCCCACCAACCCCCTCTTACGCACTTATTATATTGTGTACGTCCTGGCACTTAAGAATATTACTTAGCGTTGTGTACAACTTATCCTAGCTATCTTTGTTGCATACGGGGAATGGGTTAGCCTAGTGGTTGTTTTCCACTTGGTTCTATGAACCTCCTTACCGTACCAACAGTGATATATTGTTTCTCTTTCTTCTGACAAATGTGCTTATGTAAGGGACTTTAGCTAAAACAGCCGCTAAATGCCCTAAATGAGAGAGGACAGCCGAACAATTGTAGAAGTGAAGATAAGACACCACAGAATGAACAAAGTGGGAATGAAGACCCATAGGGAGACTAGAGAAGGTGGAGACGGAGAGGGAGGTTCGGTAGGTGCATGTGGTGGAGTTGGCGGTACGGTGGGCGCACATTGAGGTGGTGGCGTGGGGGTACTGACCGGGGGCTTGTCCTCCGCTATGTTGGTGCTGTAGGGCAGGTTGGTGAAGACCGGGTTCATGTCCTGGATGTCTGTGATCAGGATGGCCAGGTTGGTCAACCGCGACAGAGGCCTCCACCTGTCTTGGTCCTGATGGTGGGCACACACACACACACACACACACACACACACACACACACACACACACACACACACACACACACACACACACACACACACACACACACACACACGTACGTTAGCGCAAACCATGTCTATCTCCCCATGTTTGTTTACTGGTCCGTAGGTCTGTGTATAAGTGTGTTTTCATGTTGATGTGTGTGTGTGTGTGTATGTGCATGGGTGTGAGGGAGTGCTCAGGGACACCTCGACACTCAACACTCAGAGCGGGGGATCGAACTAGCAACCTTCCGGTTACCAGCTGACCCGCTCCACCTCCTGAGCTACAATGCCGTCGACCCCTGGGCGAGTGAATTAATGTGGTGCGTGTGAGTGTGACGTCCCCTGACCGTGGCGTTGATGGTGAGCTGGTAGGCTGAAGTGGTCTCGTAGTCCAGCGTCCGGTTGACCGTGACGATGCCGCGGGCGCCGTCGATGGCGAAGAAGGGCGACGGCGGCTGGAAGTAGAAGAGGACGCTGCCCCCGGTGCCCTGGTCCGGGTCGGTGGCGTTCACCATGAACACCGACGTTCCCACAGCCGTGTTCTGAAACGCAGGCGCACGCGGACGCACAGACACACAGACACACACACACACAGATGAACACAACGAACACAGACAAACACAGAGACACAGACACACGGACATACACAGACACACACAGACAAACACAAACATAACCACACACACACACACACACACACACACACAGGTTAGCAGGTATCATGAGCCACCATGAATACGATAATACACAGTATCTTCTTCATTTCACACCCCAGCCGAGGTCTCGATCCAGCCGGTAGAACTGTACCGGCGGTGAACATGATATCCTTATTACGGCTGGGCCCTGACCTTTAGTTCAGTCGGCCTATCGTAACATACCCGAGCAGACAGAGCTATTACAATAGGCCCTGTGAGTAAGAAACGTCCCAGAGGTGCTGTTAGGTCAGAACAACCCAGTAGCCCCCACCCCCCCCCCCCGCACAACACCCATGGACTCAGACATAGCAACCGGCCGGCTGCAGATTCAACATGATACTGGGAAACCTAATTGACCCTCATTAATTAGCCCTGTGTGCGAGGTATAATTAGCAGGCAGACTCTTTGTTACGGGTTGGTGTGTGTGTGTGTGTGTGTGTGTGTGTGTGTGTATTTGAGTGTGTGCGTGTGTGTGTGGATATGTGTGTTTGCGTGTGTGTGTGTGTGTGTGTGTGTGTGTGTGTGTGTGTGTGTGTGTGTGTGTGTGTGTGTGTGTGAGTGAGTTCTCTTAGAACCTCTTTCCTATCCAGGCAAAGTTGGAATTCTAACTGAAATACTCCAAACCGAATCAATATTGAATCAAGTCTAATCGAATCAGGGATCGAATTGGGTCCTTGTGAATCAGACTTGAATCAATTTGAGAAATAAATACCAAGCGATACCCGGCCCTATAATACAACATCACAAGAACATCTCTCAGACACAAAATGCACACAAAGAATAACACACACCTGCACTCTTCAGTCCAGGGAAAATTTACAATAAATAAATAAACAAAAGCCCAGGATTCAATCTATTAACTCGAATGAGTAGCGGTTTCATGTAATGATCCACATTACGTGTGAGTCAAGTGTTTCAGGTGCAGGATTTCACTGTGTAAGACTGTGACTTGATGTCACACATCAGTCTCTTTCTTGTACCTGTCCTGACTGGGCTGAGGGGAGGGGGGGGGGGCTGAATAGGAGAGCACCGTCACCTAGGAAACAAGACAACACTGCAAAGAGCAACTGAGGTCAAACTACTCTGTTTCCCCAATACAGTTCTTTACAGCACACAACACATCAACTCTGTCAGTCCTTTTCTGGAACTCACACGGTGTGTGTGCTTTTATGTGTGCGTCAGTGTGCCTGTGTGTCTATGTTTGTGTGTGTGTGTGTGTGTGTGTGTGATGATAGTATGTTTGTATGTGTGTGTATGTATGTATTTGTGTATGTGCGCACGCATGTGTTTGTATGTGTGTGTGTGCGTGTGTGTGCATGGACATTCGTTATGTTATCGTGGCCGTGCACTGCCTTGCCTAGAGCCTACAGAGAGTCTATCTCTGCACACACAGGAGACTGCAAAACAATGTCTGATCCGCACGGCACATCATGCCACTGTCCCACAGGCTAGACAAATACCCATACACACACACACACACACAAACACACACACACACACACACACACACACACAGCATGACAGTGTACGCAGATGTCCTCCCATGAGGCAGCATTCTACCTGGACGTGTGTTAATCGGAAGGTAACCCTGTCAGAATCCAAACCCCAATCTATATCCTCACACCATTGTTATACCGATCTCTACCGGCCCATCCTGGTGAGCCCTCAGCAACCGACATAAATATGGCCTGATTCTGGGAAACGTTGAGACATTGAGTCTCTGAAACACACTCCAGGATCCCACACCAAGGGGAGGGAAGGTGGAGGCACGAGGAGGGATTAAAAAAACATGGAGAAGACGAGGGGAGATCAATAGACAGCGGAGAATATATAGAGTTAGACAGAGAGAGCGAGAGGGCGAGAGAGTGAGAGAGAGAGAGAGAGAGAGAGCATAAACAGAGAGAGAGAAAGAGAGAGACAGAGACAGAGAGAGACAGAGAGAGGGAGAGAGAGGGAGAGAGACGGAGAGAGGCAGAGTGAGAGAGAGACAGAGAGCGAGAGCAGAAAGAGAGAGAGAGAGAGAGGAAAGAGAGAGAGAAGAGTAAGAAGAGGGAGAGAGAAAAGGGAGAGAGAAGAGAGAGTGAGAAAGAGCAAGAACGAGAACGAGAGCGAGCAAGCGCGAGCGAGAGAGAGAGAGAGAGAGAGAGAGAGAGAGAGAGAGAGAGACAGATAAGACAGAGAGAGCAGAGAGGGAGAGCGAGAAACAATACATGACCAGACTTGGTATCCCTGCTGTGTCTAACAGCCGTGAGCTATCTTTAATTCTCTAATTCGGAGAAGGAGTCCCTGTTCTCAGGGAAACCCAGCGAGTGCTGAAGTGATGGAGAACCAACTGACTGTTTGGGTTCTGCTGTTGCAGCTGCAGAACCAGGCTTACCTGGAGCAGCTCGCTCCAACCAGGGTCCAGTGGGGTCCTCTCAGACCCCAGCTGGGGGTACCTCACCAAAGGCTGAGCCGCTGGAAGAGCGGTCTATAGATTCTACTCTACTCTGCTTCTGTATTCCTATCCGCTGCATGCTGGAGGGATGATGGTGGCAGGGCCTTTGGGCTGCTATACCTGATGTAGATGTGTTAATACTCCTTCACATGCCAATCACATACCAGTCTAGTGGTGAAGCACCGATAGTGAGATTAGTGTGAAAGGTCAGGTTATTCTCAGGTGCAGAAGTGAAGAAGGTTATGCAAATTACATGAAATATCTATATCTATAAATTGGCTTAGCTAAGGAGGTGGAGCGGGTTGACTTGTTACCGGAAGGTTGCTAGTGCGATCCCCGGCTCCTCCTAGCTGAGTGTCAAGGTGTCCCTGAGCAAGACACCTCACTCTAACTGCTCTCGACGAGCGCTGTTGCTGTGTGTGGTTGACCCCGTCATCGGTGTGTGAATGTATGCATGAATGGTTGAAAGTCGTTTTGGAAAAGCGTCTGCTAATTGCTCTAAATCTAATTATAAATATTTTTTGTGGTATAACAAGTTGCCTTTGCTTTGAGTGACATCAACATGTGTTCCGTGGCTGTCTACAGATCAGCAGTACACCTTTTATCAAAAATATATGTTAATAATTTATAATAATTATATAATTTATAATTTATATTACGGGTGTAACGGTACACTGAAGTCACAGTTTGGTTCATACCTCGGTTCAGACATCACGGTTCGGTACGAGTTCGGTACAATGAAGGAAAAAGAAAAAACTAAAATGCAGAAGGCAATTCTATTTTATTGTCTCAGGTTGTACCACCGAGTGTCATACAGTCTCTCCCCTGAGTTAGCTGCAACTCTCCCCATTCACACCAGAACACGGTCGGCACTCTGCATGGACACCGCCATCGGAGCCCAAAGTCAGAAACCCCAATCGCCCTGCCATTTCCTCTCCTCCTGACATTCTGTAGTCAGGTTCTTCCCACCGCACCTCGTAACGCCAGGGCCGCCGATCTACCAGCGTTACCTTCCACCGGCGTGGAGCGGGAGATGTCTAAAGGGGGTAATTTGCGTAGCGCCTGGGTCTGGTGGCCCGCTGGCTGCCACTGCCGAAGTCCAACTGTTCGCCACAATAGCGCTGTGATTACACCTCCGCCTTTCTACATGCGTCTCCCCTCCCCTCGGCTTCCAGGTCTGCTCACATCTGCTCCCAGCCTGCCTCCGTCTGTCCCAGTGGGGCCTGTGATTGGCCTGGCTACTTGCACCCTTTCAACACCTCACCATCTCCACCCTTCCATTACCACCTACCCACATTCCAACCTCTGTCCTCCACCCTCCAACACCCGCCCCCTTGGCATTGTTCTTTGGCCTGGGCGGGGGGGGGGTGGAGGTGTTAAGTGCTGAGAGAAAACAAAGAGAAGGGAAAGGCTGTGGATGGGTTTGGTGGAGGTGGATGGAGAAGGAACAGCAGCGCCGTTTAAAGATTAACATGCAAGGGTTCATGTTGTTTTTTTTTGCTGAAAATGAAAACGGTTGATTAAAGTCACATAGTGGGCTTTAACAATAGAAATCAGCACTTTCCCGTGAGGCAGAATAAGTACAAGCAAAAAATGGTGGACGTTTCTGGTACCGTAAAGATTAATAGAAACGATGTGACTTTGAAAGTAAAGCTGAACCCTGTGAACCGTCAAAAACCTTCAATTAATCAGGGAGGTGACGCACACAAAAAATGCGAAATTAGCTTATCAATAATTCAATGTGTTTTGAATCAAGACTAAACGTCCTTCATCAGTGGGGCTCCCAACAGTAAATGGGGGAGAAATTATACTGAGAAGATTTATCTCGGGACATGGAAGCAAAAATATGGCTCAACACCTGAACTAATAATCTATAAAAATCTAAAATTATAATAAAAAAACAACTAAACGTACAGTTTAACACATGTTCGTGGTGGTGCCTTTTGATGAACTAATTAGATCCTTTGTGGTATCGTGGTTTTGGGTGAGCTACGACTCGGAGAGTGCTGAATGTTCAACACGTGCCTTAGTCAGAGCCACAAGGTAGACAGGCTTGTGTTCTGGAGGTGGTTCATGAAGCATCTCCTGAACAAAGGTAAGAATTCAGTTTCGGAGGGCGGAGTGGTAAATAAGCCACGCCTACAGGTTTTCATTTAACCAGGTAAACCTCTGTCCTGGCTTGGGTGGAAATGGCAAAGAGGTCATGTTTGTAGTGTCTGACTTATCTACAAACATATAAAACCTTATATGCGGTAGGCCACTATGTGTCAACTATGATTGAATGATGTCATCAGAAGAAAGAATAGACTACAATAATTGACATCAGTATCCACAGACCCAGAGCCGTGTTGCAGAGGCTCCTTCAGTCTTTCTACCTCGTACCTCGGAACCCGCCTGGATAGAGGTGACCAATCAGGTGCAGGAGATAAATCACAGGGGGGGGTGTAACTGAACGGAACAGACCCAGGGAAGGGCAACGGCAGGGCATTGGTCTTGCCGCTAAATTGCAACGGATTCAATTTTCAATTATCGGCCCAGTTTTTTCTATTTCATTTTCTCATATTGTCGTTTTTTCTTTGCCGCTCCCTCGTTCCCCCTCGGCGGCGTTCCGGCATGGCGCTCCTGACAGAGGAGGAGGAAGGAGGAGGAAGGAGAGAAGCAGACGTTTAATGGTGTGAAAGGAGGTTTCCGCCCCATTGTATCGTTTTAAAGAAGTGGATTACTCTTGGTCGGGTCGTGGCGATCGATGATTGGATGGTTCAGCGGGTGTCCGCTTAACGTTTGCATTCAGTGTTTAGCGCAGCACAGCGGGGGGGGGAGGGGGGGGGCTCTTGACCTTTGAGTCTGAGAGGTGACTCGACCGCAGCCCCACAAGAGACTTCTACGGACGTCGTGTGCTGCAAAATATCCCAACACAAAGAGTGACCCTCTGCAGTCTTCATGCTGAGAGGATGACCTTGTGGGATTTCATCTGGAAAATAAGCCAAGATGCGGTGCGCTAGTAGGTCTGATTAATTCTTGAAGGACTTCAGCAAAGTTGGGCTGAACCCACGATCACCCCGGGTAAGCTGGGAGGGATAGTGTGTACAAGTCATCTTTTAGTAATGACCCCAAAAGTATGAATATTGTATTGGATTGTGTATTGTGAACCCTGTCCGAACACTGAACACTGTGTAGCAGGCAATTAGGCGTACAGGCCAAGGCTACAGCCCCAAATGTTTTATGGAGGGCCCTAGGTTTAAGAAATAAAACACAAATAATAATAACAAATATAACCGCAAGCGGTGATTAACAGGGTCCGAGCAAAATTAAAAGTCAAGAACAAACTAATGGAAGATATATAAATATAACATATAATTGTCATATTTAAGGAAAGATGTTTCACTTATAAACCTAGCAGCTTCGCTTCTCGGACCCCTAATAATTTACAAGTATGAGTGATGCAAAATAGTCATTCTGATCGTGCATTTAACCTGAGAGAGAGAGAGAGAGAGAGAGAGAGAGAGAGAGAGAGAGAGATAGAGAGAATATATATAGATTGATAGTTTAATGAGCCCAGGGGAAATTCAAAGGGGGTAGAGAGAAAGAGCGAGAATAGAGAGAGAGAGTAGAGAGAGAGAGAGAGAGAGAGAGAGTGAGATGGGATAGAGATAGAGAGAATGCACTGGTTACAGGGCTTGTCATTGCAGTACACTGCATAAACTAAATCTGAAATTTGTGTGTGTATGTATTTCTGTCAGTGTGCGTGAGTGAACATGTATTATTCCAATAAAATAATGTTAACACAAATACTACAAATGCTAAACTGGCATGGAAGAACAATACCACAGAGAACAAAGAGCAGACAATCCGAGCATCTGTTCAAAAGTCGGCAAAAAGGACACCATTTTGTACTGTATCTTAGAGTGACAAATGGGCTTTCTGCTACAGAAACACTCAGCTGCGCTAAATCTCTCTTTGCTAAGTGTGAGATGCTTCCGAATGCCAAGAAAGACTACATTTGTGCACACGTGTGTATGTGTACGTATTTAGGTATGTGAGTTTGCGTGCGCGTTAGTGTCATGACGCACTCCGTCACTCTGCCTCAGGTCGGCCTATTCAATGTTTTTAATTGCCGTGCTGACGTTCATACAACATTCATGGATAGTAATCATTTCATGTCAACATGAATGTACGCAGGGGTGTTTGTGCCTGTTTAGGAGTCTGTGCGTGTGTTGGGGTTTATCTGCAGAGAGGAGGAGCAGGAGGAGGAGAGGAGGAACAAATAGCATCTCTATCTCTACATCAGTCTGTGTTGCCGCCTGCCTGTCAATGTTCATAGCAGGTTGCCTTGTGAAGACCAGGGCTGTTTATTTAGGTTTAAGAGGTAATCAAGTCAAGCACGCCGCTGGGAGAGAGAGGAGGAGAGGAGAGGACAGGAGAGAGAGAGAGAGAGAGAGAGAGAGAGAGAGAGAGAGAGAGAGAGAGAGAGAGAGAGAGAGATATGGCGGAGAGAGAGGTGAGAGATGAGAGAGAGGGGAGAGAGGGAGAGCAGAGGAAGATGAGAGAGAGAGAGCAGAGAGAGATGAGAGAGAGCAAGAGAGGCATGGGAGCAGACAGCCATGTCCGATGGGGAATGGACCAAGGCCGGGGCGTGCTACACTTTGTTTGGTACACAACTCTTGACTCTTGATCTTAAGAAGTGACAAATGCATGCATTTATATTTCTTCCAGACCAAAGTGGACCAAGTTCCCATCTGTGTTCACAGCCCCTGTTGGGAACCCAAACGGGCCAGAGGTAGGCTTACTGGGAGCCAGGGCCCCCAACAGCCCCTGAAAGCAGAACGGGTTGAGGTGCAGGGAACATGAAGTGACTTTCTGCAGCAGTCAATCATTCTTACGGAGCTGCTGCCCTGACCCCCCTGCCTTATAACAGAAACAGATCTGGACCTTTAAATCAAGATCTAGGTACTACACACACACACACACACACACACACACACACACACACACACACACACACACACACACACACACACACACACACATGCACGTACGCACACACTTGCAAACTGATACATAAATAACCCCCTAAACACACAAACACACACACACACATGCACACACAAACTGCTGCACACACACACACACGCACACACACACACACACACGCACACACCCACACACACACACACACACACACACACACAAACTGATACACAAATACACACACAAACACAGAAATGCACAGGTGTACACAAACACACAGACACAAACACACACACACACACACACACACAGAAACGTCCTGACAGAGTGGTGGATAATGCAGAGAGAGGCGACGCCGTGACAAGCTGTGTGTGAACCGCTGGGGGTTAGGGCCAAAGGTAATCAACTACCTGATGACTGACAGTAATTACAAAATAATAGCTTGTGCAAAGTCTTCCCTCTTTCCTGGTATAGAATACAGACACCCGTTGAATATACTCTCCCTCTCCATCTTCCCTCTTTGCTAAGAGGTCTGTGTTTTTCTTTTTTCATATCAATAAATGCAAATGAGCAGGGAGCTCATTATCATATAAACGGCCATTGCCTAGGGGCCAAGTCGCTCTGGCGATATTTATTCATTTAGTCATATTTTATATTCACTCTCCATAAACTTCATACGTGTGTTGGTTTAACACGGCACTGTTTTATAGAAACAGGGCCATCAGGGACCAGTTTGAGAGTTCACGTGCCATGTGTAGATGTGTAGCGCAGTGTGCGTGTGCTTGTGTGTGTGTGCCTGAAATTAGACAAATTTATGAACTTAAGCAAGCCATGTTTATTGTTCTGTTTGTTGGTGTAAAAATATTACCATGGAGAATTTGTCTACAACAATTTGAACAATATTTGATAAAAATGACCAAAATATGAAATTTAACCCTGACTCCTGCTTTGTGTACTTTAATTTGCTTCAAATTAGCAGGTTTCAGTGAAAACTACACATTATGGTCAAAATCTAAACAAGTTAAGGTCTCTTCTTCTGTCGCAAAAGTCTCTGATACTTCCCAGTAAATGGCAAATTGGTGTGTTACGCTTTTCAAACCAGTGGCGTCTCAAAGTGCTTTACAATATTGCACTCACCCATTCATACAAACATTCACACACCGACGGCGGTGTCAACCACGCAAGGCGACAGCCGGGTCGTCGGGAGCAATTAGGGTGAGGTGTCTTGCTCAGGGACAGCTTGACATGTTAGGAGGAGCCGGGGATCGAACTAGCAACCCTCCGGTAACCAGCCAACCTGCTCTACCTCCTGAGCCACATGCCGCCCTGTAACAAGTTGTTACAAACAACTTCTGAGACAATCACACCAGGATCGTCAACACTGCATAAACTTAACGAAGAGTATAAACTGTCTCAGAGTGCTTCTACTTCTAAACTGCTGTCGTAAGGCCTTTGGCAAAACCACTCTGGCCACAAAAGCCTAAACAATTAGGCCTCGCTTCGTTAAGCAAGTGGAATTTCTGCTTGTGCTGGAATTTTCCATTGCGGCGAGACGTGGCTGTCCTGCGGGGACTGGGTGACCTTTCTCCACGGCGTGTGAGGCGTCCGTATCTGAGCGCTGACAATGAGCAGCTGCTGAAGGGCCACGCCCTCGCACCCCTCGCCCCTCGCCCCCACCCCACACAGACGCCCTGCTGCCGCCACCGTGTCATTAAGGTCAGGCTGGCAACAAGGAGGGAGATCACCCTGATCACTGCCCTCTCTCCCCTGGATCACTGCCTCTCTCCCTCACTCTCTCCGTCTCTCTACCGCTCGCTCTCAGCCCCTCTCTCTCGCTCAGGGTCTCTCTCTCTCTCTCTCTCTCTCTCCCTTACCTCCCTCCCTGACTCTCTCTGTCTCTCTACCGCTCGCTTTCCCCCTTTCTCTCTCTTTCTCTTACTCAAGGTCTCTCTCTCTCTCCCTCCCTCTCCCGTTCGTTCACTCTGGTTCTCTCTCTCTCATACAGGTCATTTTTTCTTCAAATCCCCTTTCTTTCTTCTCCCTCACTCTCTCCGTCTCTCTACCGCTCACTCTCACCCCCTCTCTCTCGCTCAGGGTCTCTCTCTCTCTCTCTCCCTGCCTCCCTCCCTGACTCGCTCTGTCTCTCTACCACTCGCTTTCCCCCTTTCTCTCTCTCTCTCTTACTCAGGGTCTCTCTCTCTCTCTCTCTCTCTCCACCTTTCATCACTCACGTCCCTCCCGTCTTGTTTGTTCTGTCTCGCCATGTTTGCTGCCTCTGTAGCCCCTGCTCCCGACCTCGCTGGCCCCAGACTCTCTGCTGGCGGTGCAGAGGCTGCCTGTACCTGACGGTGCCCCTACGTCCCCCCTCACCCCCACGCCTGCTGCCATCAGCAGCCTCCAGGCATGAGCTGTCATGTCAGAGAGCAGGGGAGAGCTGCCTCTGCCGTCTCTGCTTACCCACGGTCAAGGGCTGGTCTGCATTGTGCACAACAGGTGGAAGTCAATTCAATTCAATGTTATTTGTATCGCCCTTAATCACAGGTACAGTCTCAAAGGGCCTAACAGGCCCTAGCCCCCCAGAGGGCAAGAAAAAAACGAACCCTAACCTTCAGAAGCAACGCAGAGTGGGGGATCCATCCTTACAGGGATGGTCAGGAGTGCAATGGATGCCATAATTGGAATGCATGCATACATGCATACATACATACATACATACATACATACATACATACATACATACATACATGCAAAACATTTTAAATCGGTGATGGGGTGCTGGCTGGTTCGCGGTAAGAGAGAATTCAGGCATCTAGTCGAACTCATCGCAACACGCTAAAAATAGCTTAGCCCTGGAAATGTCCCAGCCAGCTGTCGTTCAATCTAATCAAATCTATTAAACGGTGCTTGAGTTGTATCACATTTAGCAAATGTTTCGCCAGGTCAAGCTGTCTTATAATACTATCCTACACTAGGTGAGAATGGGAATCACTGCTAGGGCTACCAGCAGGGAACAGTGACCAAAAGCGGATAAGTGCACAAAGAAGACGAAGGTGTAAGCGTCTGGAATAGTCACAAATTATCCCTAGTAAAAATGCTTGATAGAGTCTGTAGGGGCTCTCTTGTCAGCACACTTTATGAACCCGTACACCCAAGTTCACCTTTTACTACACAACCCTGCTCTCTCATCTGCCCCCGCGGAAGAGTAACATTATGTCACATCAGATGAAACCCCGCAGTAAGGATCTTTCTCTCTCCGTCCCTCCCTGCCAAGTCGGCCCACTTCAACATTTGTTTATGGATTGGTTTGTTTCTCTCTGACAAGCAGTTTAACCCGAGGTCCGTGTTCGGGCCGCTGTCTGCTGTCATTTCTCCCAGGGCCATGCTTTCACAAAGTGACACCGTCTTCCCCTTGCCAAAGAAACCTCTGATATATTCGTCTCTCCCTCCCTGGGCTCTCCGGGAGTGGTTCATCCCGCTCTCTGCTGGTTGGAGCTGCTTTATGGTGCTCAGGAGAGAGGGGTGCCCTGGGGAGGGAGGGGAGAAGGGGTGAGGGCGCGGCGAGGTGAGGGAGGGAGGGAGGGAGGGAGGGAGGGAGGGTGGAAGCCACGGAGACCGAAGACAGAGGAGGGGAACGACAGAGGAACGGCCCAGTGCACAACTTAATTATACATCAAAGCGGCCATGTGTTTGAGGGACAGGAGAAACGAGGGACATGCAGGGGGAGGGATGGGGGGGGGGGGGGGGGGGGTGAGAGGGAGGGATGAGGGGGAGGTTGTTGTGGAGGGATGGTGGGGAGGGGGCTTCAGTACATTTACAGTGTGAGTCATTGGCCACTGGGGCCCGAGATGAGCCAACATTGCATCAGCAGCACCGTCAGTGAGAGTCAGATAATCGGGATTGACAAAATGTTGACGGCATGCCAATGTCTGGAGAAACATATATCACAATAGTTTGTATTAGTTGTTTTTGGTCAATGAATTTTGACTAAAAAGTACTTTAGATTTACCTCTGTGAAGTACGGTTGAAAAACAAAAATAATGCAAATAATTCTGCGTCCCTCTTCTGAAACAAGGAGCCCCTCAAACAAACAACAACAGGAAACCACCAACCCCTGTATCATGTTCTGATTAAAATATACGGATAACTTCTAGTAATGGAGTGACAGAAGAACGCAGGTCGAGACGTTGCTATCCAATTAACTCTGATTTACTCGGCATGGGAAACAACAATGCACTTATCCATTGCCATCCATTAGATAACTCCCTCTGCGGTCAATGCATCCGCTCACACCAACCCACCAACCCACCAACCCACCAACCCACCAACCAACCCACCAACCCACCAACCAACCCACCAACCCGCCAACCCACCAACCAACCCACCAACCCACCAACCCACCAACCCACCAACCAACCCACCAACCCACCAACCAACCCACCCACCCACCAACCAACCCACCAACCCACCAACCAACCAACCAACCCACCAACCCACCAACCAACCCACCCACCCACCAACCAACCCACCAACCCACCAACCCACCAACCCACCAACCAACCCACCAACCCACCAACCCACCAACCCACCCACCAACCAACCAACCCACCAACCAACCAACCAACCAACCAACCAACCAACCCACCAACCCACCAACCCACCAACCAACCCACCAACCCACCAACCCACCAATCCACCAACCAACCAACCAACCAACCAACCAACCCACCCACCCACCCACCCACCAACCAACCAACCAACCAACCAACCAACCCACCCACCAACCCACCAACCCACCAACCCACCAACCAACCAACCAACCCACCCACCAACCCACCCACCCACCCACCAACCAACCAACCCACCAACCCACCAACCAACCAACCCACCAACCAACCAACCAACCCACCGACCAACCCACCAACCCACGAACCAACCCACCAACCCACCAACCCACCAACCAACCCACCAACCCACCAACCCACCAACCAACCCACCAACCCACCAACCAACCCACCAACCCACCAACCCACCAACCCACCAACCAACCCACCCACCCACCAACCCACCAACCCACCAACCCACCAACCAACCAACCAACCCACCAACCAACCCACCAACCCACCAACCCACCAACCCACCAACCAACCAACCAACCAACCAACCAACCAACCCACCCACCAACCCACCAACCCACCAACCAACCGACCCACCAACCAACCCACCCACCAACCCACCAACCCACCAACCAACCCACCAACCAACCCACCAACCAACCCACCAACCAACCAACCCACCAACCAACCCACCAACCCACCAACCAACCAACCCACCAACCCACCAACCAACCAACCAACCCACCAACCAACCAACCCACCAACCCACCAACCCACCAACCAACCAACCAACCAACCAACCAACCAACCAACCAACCCACCCACCAACCCACCAACCCACCAACCCATCAACCAACCCACCCACCAACCCACCAACCCACCAACCCACCAACAAACCAACCCACCAACCCACCAACCCACCAACCCACCAACCAACCAACCAACCAACCCACCAACAAACCAACCCACCAACCCACCAACCCACCAACCCACCAACCCACCAACCAACCCACCAACCCACCAACCCACCAACCCACCCACCCACCAACCCACCAACCCACCAACCCACCAACCCACCAACCCACCAACCAACCCACCAACCCACCAACCCACCAACCCACCCACCCACCAACCCACCAACCCACCAACCCACCAACCCACCAACCCACCAACCAACCCACCAACCCACCAACCCACCAACCCACCAACCCACCAACCCACCAACCCACCAACCAACCCACCAACCCAACAACCCACCAACCCACCAACCCACCAACCCACCAACCAACCAACCCACCAACCCACCAACCAACCAACCCACCAACCAACCAAACAAACAAACAAACAACCAAACAAACAAACAAGCAAACAAAAAGTTTGGAGCCGATCCGTCGGGCCTGCTGACGGCGGGAGGTGTGAAGGGAAGACACACGCTCTCGCTGAGCGCACGTCAGACCCGAAATACAACGCAGCAACAACACCTCCGCTCACACGGCCGAGCCGTACGTTAAAGCTTTAACATCTGCTCCCAGCTGTAATTAGCAGCCGAGCGGTGTGACGAGGGGCAGCGGCGGCGGCGGCGGCGGCGGCGGCGGGGGCGGTTGTTTGGCTGGGCGGCGCCTCATAGCCGCTCAACCCTCTGGGATCACGACGTAAATGGCAGAACAGTAAACGAGATTCCAACAGTGATCATAATGTTAATTATCCCCGGCACTGGGCCGCGCTGGGCGAACTGGGACCGTCTCCGCCCCTGAGCCGGTGTTTACTAGGAATTAATTAAAGCGGGAACACAGACACAACACGCACCGCGACGCCGAGAAAACAATCAGGATGAGACAGAGGAGATATTGGAGAACGCGGCTCCACCTGCGAAGTCGTCTCCTATTCTCTCTCTCTTCTCCTCTCCTCTGTGCTCCTTCACCGCGCGTCGTTTCTTCTGCTCTGGCCGCAATCTCTTTGGGGAGCAGACAGCCCAAAACGATTTGAGCAAGCGGAGTGTGTTGGAGAGGAGGCAGGGTGTGTCCCTTTCCATTTTCATAATGCCAATGTGCCAGGTTTATGGAGCTTTTTCTGGTGCCTGAGAAGACTCGTCCCCCCCCGAATGCATGCCAAGCCATAGGGCTTAGCGTTGCTCGAACCGTGGTTCTGTCATGAATGCTTTAAAACGCAGCATACATACACATACGCACGCAGACAGGCATGCACACATAAACAGACAGACACAGACACACACAAGTGGGCATACGCCCACGTACATGTTCATGCACACATACAGACACACACAGACACATTCACACATTAACACAGACACACACAAACAGGCATATACAGTACACACACACACACACATAGAAAGAAATACACACACACACAAACATACACCCACACAAAAAACCGGCATACACACACACACACGCACACACACGCACACACACACACACACACACACAGACACACACACACACACACACACACATGCCATGTAAAGAAATCAGTGTCAGAAGAATGTAGAACTCGGTGAAGCAGGTTGAGACTTCTGCAGTTTGGGGGGGGTGGGTTGGAGGAGGTTGCAGGGTTGAAAGAAAGTCAACGACAGGTTGATTTATTCAAACAGTGAGGAGTGGGTGAATCAAACTTTAATGGCTTTTAGGACTGAAAGCCATCTTTCTCACACTACAATCGCTCACTCCGTCTTTCGCTCGGCCGGCCCCCCCTCTCTCTCCCCCCGCCCCCCCCCCCCCCACCCCTCTCTCCCCTTTCTCTCTGGTGAATGCACCCTGAGATGGGCACTCGTGGTTAAGACCTGCCCGCCTTGACAGACGGATCTCCACCCATGTCTGCGGAACGGGCGAATCAAGGTGCTCTTCATGCTCAGCGGGACAAAGTAAACGACCAAAAAGCCGAGAGATAAAGAGAGAAAGAAGAGGCGATTTTCTCTGGTGCGCGCAGGCAGCAGCAGCAGACCTGATGTCCATGCCTTGTTTTGTCCGGCTCTCTCCTCTCTCCCCCCCCCCCCCCCCCCCCCCCCACCCCCCCCAACATCGTGGCTTCTCTGGACTGGTCTGGGGAGGATGTTTGTCCGAATCCCACATGTCCCATGGACACTGGGTTTTCAAACTGTGCGTACATCCGGATGCATCTGGGTATAAATGATACCCTCTCACGTTTAGCATGTATGGACAAACACACACTCGCTCACACACATTCATATACACACTCACACACACACACACCCTCCCATGCAGTGTGGTACGTGAATAGCCCAGGGTAATGAAATGATGTGGCATGCTCTAATCAATGCTGTCAGATAATCACATGGGCAGATGGAGCAAAATGAACGGAAATTGTGCATCCTACGTCCATCAAAACATAAATTGGACTTGACCTACATAAATGGAACTATTGCAGTATTTAAAAAATGTTTAAGTCTTTGAATTGATTTAAAGGCAATCTGCATGCGGTAACAATAGTCTCATCATCTCATTTAGACATCCGTGTGAGAGATCTTTAGGGATTTCGAGACTCTGAACTGTGTTGTCTCCCTGTCATGCGTGCCACGAATGGACAAACAGATAAACACTCAAACTTGAATGCTAAAGACTTTGTAGAAGCAACCTTGGAACCAACGAACAAAGGTAACGAAGGTTATCAATGCTTTAGAATTTAACAAATAAAATATGTATGTGCATATATATAGTCCTTAACATTGTGCAGTATCTTATCCTAGCTATCTTTGTTGTATACGGGGAATGGGTTAACCTAACATTTGTTAGTGCTTGGCACTTGGTTCTCATCCTTACTGTACCGACAGCGATAAATTGTTTCTATTTCCTCTGACAAATGTACTTATTGTAAGTCGCATTGGATAAAAGTTTGGGTAAAAGCTAAATGCTAAATATAGATGTAAATGTATGATGCAACTGGAGATAATAGACGAACGGTAAAGCAATAGCGACCATTGGCGAAAAGCTTTAACGACCAAGAGTTTACAGGCACAGAATAAAGAAAGCACAGAATAAACC
This sequence comes from Pollachius pollachius, assembly GCF_949987615.1. NCBI lineage: Eukaryota > Metazoa > Chordata > Actinopteri > Gadiformes > Gadidae > Pollachius > Pollachius pollachius. The sequence continues at coordinate 6,834,183 of NC_136935.1, forward strand.
AAATTCAATGGTTAATGGCCATATGACCTATGACCTGGACGTTTATCAATTTGGGTCTGAGCTCGGACAATGAAACGGATGAATAGAGCAGCAGGCAGATTGAGTAAGTGAGGGTGGTCGATATACTTTCAAGGTCTGAACCGCGCTGAAAGAAAAGAAGATAACACAACAGCGCGTATTAACGTTGGGGAAACACAAGAACCCAGGAAACCAAAATAATCTCCTTCTCATCACAGCAAATGTTTGTAGAAAGGAAACATTGCAACATACATTTAATAAACATGTCCCAGCCAGTAGTGACAACCTGTCAGATCCTGCTAGACCATTAGTGAAACTGTACGAGAATGTATGCATACATGCAATCCTCAATAACAAAATTCAGGAGCCATGTGCACTTGTATGCCCACTCCAGGTTTATTCTGCTATCTTTCTCATATTCTGCTCTTTTACCTCTCGTCCACAAGCTGTCCCTCTGAACCTGGTTGAGAGTCTTAGTGTCAGGACTATCCCTGAGGATGGGGCCTGTCAGCCAGCCAGTACTCAGCCAAGCATCCTCTCCATTCAATTACACCACTGGAGAGACCAGGGGAGATGATACCAAATATCATCATGGGCTAATCCAAGTCCTATCCATGGCAGAGTGCACGTGTGTGTGTGTGTGTGTGTGTGTGTGTGTGTGTGTGTGTGTGTGTGTGTGTGTGTGTGTGTGTGTGTGTGTGTGTGTGTGTGTGTGTTTGGTAGCTTGCACATGTTTGTGTTAGTGTGCATATGTGTATGCATGTGTGTATTTGCGTGTGTGCACATGTGTGTGAGTGTGTTTGTTATTTCTCACATGTTTCTGTTAGTGCGCACATGTGTGTGTATGCGTGTATTTGCGTGTGTGCACATGTGTGTCCAAGTGTGTGTGTGTGTGTGTGTATACGTGATTGCGTGGTTGTGGGTGTGGGTGACGCAAATTGTGCAATGCTATTTTACAAAACATGTATTCGTGGATCATGAAATATCGGTGGGGATATCATTTTTTTAAGTACCAAATATTTGCAGATCAAGGTACACTTGTGTGAATTGTCTTCTGTGTTTCACAAATAATAAAGAGCAATAAAAACGTCCATTGCTGGGCACATCTCATTATCGTACGACACTAATTTCCAACATGCCGTTTTTCTTTCGATACAATAGCCTTGTTTTCTTCTTTCATGTCTCCCAGGGGAGCCCTTGCAGATCTCAAACACATTAGTCATACATATAGGAGCAGCATGAAGGTCCAAAAAGATTGTTCCTCTCTCTCCAGTGCTGCAAAAATGCATTTCCTTTAGCTGCCCTAATCCCAGAGGTCTGGCTGCGAGGGACTGTGAGGGATTGCGATGGGGGCATGGGGAGAGGCATAATGAATGCATTTTTCCCCCAAAGTGAACAAGGGTGAGGAGGAGGAAAAGGGGAATCGAGAGAGATTCATCTGTCTCCTACCTGGAGTGGACATCGACTTTCACGTGTGACTTTCTCTCTCCCAGAGCCCTCATTAACGGCTGGGCAGCGTCGCAGGGCTCGGAACGATGACATTGTCACAGCTTTATGGCCATTTTTAGTGTTTGCCTTGCATGCATCATATTTGTATTCATGCATGTGTGAAAATACTGCTTGTTAGCCAAGCCGTTTCATTAATAGATGCGGTCGAACAACGAGGTAAAAGGTGTGCTTGGACTGGCTGGAAAAAGGGTGAAGTGATTCTCTGCTCTCATCCAATACGCGTTTAAATACATACTCCATTTTGTGTCAGGGAGACAAAGGAGAGCATAACACCCAATGTATCTCACATCGTTTTTATTGTGCTAGCCCTTGAATAATTATCTTGGGCCATACATCAGGGTGCGCTTGATATTGCGGGCTGTAGTTCATAAGGGCTTAGCTTAGAGGGGGCATTGAGATATGGCCAGCAGTAACATAGAGGCTGAGGAGGGATTTGCCTGCCTGCCTGACAGAACGGGGGACAGTAAACAGATATGCTCAAACTGAGGCTATCTATCACTCTCTGTTTGCCCCTTTGCCAATATACTCAATGCGTCAAGGCTGGACTATATGCATGCTCCCTGATCCAGAGTCAGCCGTACCATCTGCCGGTCCCCACTACGGTGTTATCGATAGTTGGATCCCACTGCAGTGTGGTGAATAAATCAATGAACTCAAGTGTCCAAACCACAATTGGACCGACATCTCAAAAAGCTGTGCCATTGAACCTTAGATGCTGTGTGTGTGTGTGTGTGTGTGTGTGTGTGTGTGTGTGTGTGTCGTGTGCCTTGTTTTTGTGTACCTGTGTGCCCGTCAATGTCTGTTTGCTTCGGAAGAATTGTTTGCGCTTGTGTGTGTGTTTGTGTGTGCTTGAATCGTAGTGAAAGAGCAATGAGCCAATGAGAAGAGGTACGGTCAGATGGAAATCTAGGAAAACAGCAGGACATCATCGGCAAACAGTGCGACGGTAAGTGGCTGGCTGGCCATTAGCGTTGATATGTGAAGGCATCACAGGCGGGGAGAGGGTCCTCCGATGTGGGGAGAGAGGGTGCCAGAGTGGGCGAGGGAGGGCGAGAGAGGCAGGTTGCTGTCATTTGTTTCTCTTTGTTTGGAACGAAACCGGCCAAGTCGCCTCAAAGCGGCGTTGTCACAATCAGCGTTCACACACTCACTCCCCATCAAGCCGAGGCCACTGAAAGAGTTTCAGTTGTCGAGTTTGTTGTTTTTTTCCACAAAGAAGGTTGTGGAAGAGCGGGGAAAAAAGGTGGAGAAAGCACCCCTCACTCCGTATTATATCTGCAGAATGACTTCCCGTCCCAAACAGAGTTGCGTTCCTGCCCATCTGTTGCGTTAGTGAGGGGAGGTGGAGATGGTGGTGGTGGTGGTGGGTGGGGGGGGAGAGAGAGAGAGAGGTGTAGACGGGGCACGGAGCAGTCGGCTCTGGTGCTGCTGCAGTCTGGGGGTCTGTCTGACGATCTGCACGCAGTAAATCTATGGTCCAGCTCATTAGCGCCGACAGAGAGAATGCGAGCGGCCCACCTGCTCTTCTCCTAACTCTTTATAGAGCCACAAATTAAAAGCCACGCTTCCACATAACGTGTTACCGCCACGCACTAAGCAGTCTCTCTAGGTCATCTGACACCAGCACTACACTGCCGGGCCACACAAAGCCCCTGTCTGTCTGTCTGTCTGTTGCTGTCTGTCTGGCTATCTACCTGCCTTGTCTGCCTTCCTTGTCTCTATGTCTGCCTGTCTGTCTGTCTCTCTGCCTATGTGTCCGTCTGCCTGTATGCCTACTTATCTGCCTGTCTGTCTGTCTGTCTGTCTGTCTGTCTGTCTGTCTGTCCTTCTGTCTGTCTGTCTGCCTGCTGTCTTGAGTAGTTTTGCCTTAGATGACGGCTGGCCCTGATTGGTCGGTGAGCGGAAGGCGTCCAGAGAGCGACAGGTTGAGTGATGTCACATGGTGTTTGCCTTACCCAGCGGGGGGGTCACCTGGGGTCGCCCTGGTAATGAGACCGTAGCAATGGGGGGCTCTGAGGTTGTTGGGGGGGGAGCAATCATGAGAGGTTGAAAAACGTTGGGGCTCAAGGGAAACAGGATGAAAGAACACACACGCATGCATACACACGCACAAACACAATCACACACATGCACACACACACACAAACGCACACATGCACCGATGCACGCACATGCACCAACACACACACCGACGTGACACACACACACACACAGACACATGCACATACATGACACACACGACACACATGACACAGACACGCCACCCACACACCAAGTCCCCAAGGCATAGAGACTTCAATGAATATCTTTTTAAGGTATGGCACCAACTCTGGCTTGCATCTTAGATTCTGTATAGAGAGTTACTGGGTCACCTTGATCTCAGAAGAAAGCAAGACACGTCTGATGCAATCAAAGGTTAGGCACAAGAATACTGTGCTTAACCAACGCAAACTACTAATTCCTAGACTATTAAACAACCATTTAATTGTCTCTGTGTGCTTGTGCCCGTGCATGTGTGAATGTGGGTGTGTGAATGTGTATGTGCATGTGTGGCACTTATACAGTACCAAGACCACTGAACTACTTTGCAACCAGTGTAGGCTAAACTGCATGACAGCTAGTTTTAAACTCCAGGAGATCTGAGTTAATTAACCCATTAATAGCTCTTAAGGTATTCAGGCCCACTTCATTAAAACCCCAACTCGTCCCATTCAGACATTCAGGTAGAGCTGACGCGTTGTAATTCTCAGAGAAATGCTGCAGGACTAACCATATTTTACCAGAGCTGGGGCCGAACACAGCTCACTTTAATGACCCTTTCTGGCTCGCCCGCTGCCATCATTTTGCGAGGCTTAAAGCAAATTCTTTATGTCCAGGTTCCAAACCTCCTAGCAGTGATTATGCTGGCCCTAAGAGCACCTCTTTATGAACAACGGGCTAAGCGGCCTGGTCTAAACAGTCCTCTCTATTCTTCTGTTTGTTTGCTTGACTATATGGATTCAGCGGCAGAGAAAGCCGGTGGCTTTGAAGATTTGGCGAAGACTCGGACAAGGGCTGTGTGCTCAATATAAACACAACAAAACGTGCGTGTCCTAAATGCGTGTGTCCGTGTGTGTTCTCATCTGGGTGTGTTTGTGTGTCTGAAAGTGTGTGTGCGCGTGTGTGTATGTGTGTTCTCATGTGGGTGTGTTTGTGTGCACGTGTGTCGGAAAGTGTGCATTCCTATGTGTGTGTGTGCGTGATAGATTTCATCCCTCTGTTTGAAGTCTTCCACTTCACACTGGCAATTACTTCATATCAAGGATTAGATTGGGGGCGGGCGAGGCTTGGGGAGAGTGGAGGCTGAGAGGCGACGGCTTTAGAGGCAGCGCAGACACAGAAGCTGGGGGGAGAGCAGTGAGATTGAGGTCTACACCGCAGGACTCGCAGAATTCAAGTGCAGTCGCTCCTATTCTCTTTAAGAAAGAAGAGAGAAGGAGAGCCACACAATGGGAGAGTTCTGCCAAGGGGCTGGGGGAGACGCATAGGAAGGCACCGTGCCGAGCAGAGGCAGGGGGAGGATTTGGACACTGGAGAGATGAGCTATTCGCAACTAGAAGAATAGCCTAAAAGATGAAGTGGTTTCGTACTTAGGTATGATTGGTGATGCTTAGGTTTCATTATATGGGTCATATTGAATCATGGCTAGTCTGAGTGAACAGGCATTGGGTATGGGACGTGTTGGTCAGAACGTGTTCCGGTAGTTTTGGCGGCAGGTTGCGGTCCGGCTTGATTCAAGAACATCCAAATCAAATTAGTTTTACAATCCGACCAAAGACTTGATTGATTTCGATTGATTATGCTGCTCAGGTCAGCCTTCATGAAGACGGGGTCTAGGCCCTCTCCAGCACCGCGCCTCGACCGACGCAGACACGTTTCCCCAACTCATGTTCTGCTCCGGTAATGGCTGACACGACCGGGAAATAAACCACCCCATGAATAACTGAAAAAGTGCCAGGGGGGGGCCTTACCTCCGGGATGTGCACGGTGTACGGCAGCCCGTGGAAGCTTGGCGCGTTGTCGTTGACGTCCCCGATGAGGATGTTCACCGTGTCTTTGACCACCTGTGGAGGAGAGGGGTGCAGAGAGTTTCAATTAAATTCCATTTTATTTGTATAGCCCTTAATCATAGGTACAGTCTCAAAGGGCTTAACAGGACATCTATTTATGACACCCCCTGACCCTAGCCCCCCCAGGGGGCAAAAAAAGAACTCCCTTAATTAGCAAGGAAGGAGTCTTGAGGAGGAACGGAGAGTTGGGGATCCCTCCTTCCGGGGATGATCAGGTTATCATACATACTGTTCATACAGGCAAAACATTTTAAATGGGTGATGGGGTGCTGGCCGGTAAACCATAAGGAGGGTCCAGGCATCAAGTCACCACTTGATGCCTCGAGTCACCACCACATGCGATAAATGGTGAGTAACGGAGTGACGAAGAGTGAAGAACACAGTTCGAGATATCCATTTTAACTCGGATTTACTAGCACCAGAACAATGTTACAAATTACTTAACAGGTTCCGTAGAGCACCCCCTAAAGCATGGGAAGAACAATGCATACTCATTACTATTCCATTGTGTACATAAGAAGTTGCATTGGGGCCTCAAGAGATTCAAGCACACATTTAGATTAGCGAGAGGGGAGGCCTTATCGTTCATTGAGTCTCTCTCCGGTTGGACTACAGTCCCTGAGGTTTGCGTTTTGTTTTCGGAGGGGCTTCCAGCTCCTGGCTTCACGTTAATGTAAGCACTGGTTTTCTATAACCACATACAGCTGCACGCCGTGGCTTGCTGCAGCCATGTCGGCGTTCCAGATTCAGAACGCTACCTCGTGATTCTCTTGCAAGGTCACCGGTTGCAAGCAGTTTCATCGCAAATCTTTGAGGCTGAACTGGGCTTGAAAAGCCACCGGGGCCTTAATGTGCTGGCCGTTACAAGCCAGGGTTAAGTCACCGACGTGACGGGCCGTAGCGGAGGGTTGAAGTCTGGGAGAGAGATAGGTGTCAGGATGAGTATGAGTGAGAGGACGTAGGGTGGTCCATTTGAAATACTTGGTCCTACTGTCCTCAGGAAGGGTAGTGGGGTTGGGAGTCGGGGATGGGGGGGAGAGGCCATTGTGGTAATCTAAGTGAAACTCTTACCCCTTGGCTGTCACTCACGGAGAACTCCACCTGCATCTGTGACACAGACTGGGAGAGCGACAGAGAGGGAGAGAAAGAGACAGAGATAGAGAGAGAGAGAGAGAGAGAGAGAGAGAGAGAGAGAGAGAGAGAGAGATAGACAGAAAGACAGAGACGGAGAGAGAGAGAGAGAGACATTAGTAAAGGCCTTATGTAGATATAATAAAACAACACGCAGACGCAAAATAGAGTGACTGCACTCTGAGCTCAAAAGCCTTTCTCGTATAATTCTCCCTATCTTTGACCAGGGAATATTGGATCTCTTCTCACCCTTTTTTCCCCTCTTTCATCACTCCATAATTGACTTTCCATCCTCCATTTTTAAAATTGTCCCCTATGTTTCTTGCAGCATGCAGCGCTTTCGCTTTGCCGATTGACTGACGGGTTTTGTGTGTTCCAGAGTGTGTGTGTGTGTGTGTGTCTGTGTGTGTTTGAATGTGTGTATGCAGTAGGGCTGTACGGTATGAACTTAAATGTATATCAAGGTATGATTTGAGGCATAGACGGTAACGGTATTATATCACGGTATGTTAATCTTATCTTCTAATTTTGATATAAATGCTTCTGAATGGGTAAAATACTGGTTAGGCAGCAAAACTGCATAGCAAATGCTAAATCTTTTCTCAAGATACTTCCATCTCTGAAAACACAAATATTTAATAGTATGGATTTCTTGCTCCACTTGCTCGGGGGCCTTGCCGTATGATTTTGGCATCTCAATTTGGCTGAAGTGTGTGGGGGAAGGTAATGCGTACCTGGGATCGAGTGTTTTGACCATCTCATTAAAGCCCTTTCTATCAACATTTTGTAAGGGAACCATGTCCTTACACAGGTAAACAGTGACAGCGTTTTTTATCTCGTTCCACCGACTGGCTTTGGAAAATGCCTGCGGAAGCGATGTCTGAGATGCAGAGACAGCTTCATGCTACCAGCTTTTGTCTCGTACGGTCTTGAATGAGAGCTCGTGAAGGGACTATTGCGCAAGCACTCAGGCACACAGCAAGCGCGCCTGAGTTCTTGCGCAATAGCATGCTGCCTGAGAAGGCAGTATCGCTGTAAATCTGTCCCTGGGAAAAGAAGCGTTGCGCCGATAGAAAAAGGAAATATGTTTTGTTACCATATTTTCAGTAGTTGCGCGTAACTTTAGTTTTTACATGAAAAAGTAGTTATGTTACTGTATTAACGTGTTACTTACTTTATAACACGTTACACACAAGACTATCTACCGGTCACACTGGTCTCGCGGTAACGTCAAAATCCATACCATAGTGCAAATTCACGGAGGTGTACTTTCTATACCGTTTATACTGTACACATCTAGTATGCAGGCACACATGCCCGAATGCATACTTGTGTGTGTGCCTATGTTTCAAATTGTGTACGTGAGTTTTTGTGTTATTTTTTTATGTTTGTTTATGTGTGTCTGTGTAATATATTTATTTTGTGTGTGTGTGTATATGTGTGTGTGTGTGTGTTTGTATGTGTTTCAAAGCGCAGATGTGTGTTTGAGTTTGAGTTCTGCGTGTATGTAGTCTTAACTTATGTTTATGTGTGTGTATGTGTGTGTGTGTGCGTCCGTCTAATAGATTGATCATCTCATAGCATGATATGTGTGCGTGTGAACACGCGTGTGTGTGTGTGTGTTCTCACCTCGCGGTCCAGGGTCTGTTTCAGCCAGACCACGCCCGTCTCTTTGTCCACGGCAAAGTACCTCATGGCCTCCTCGCCCACCACCCCGTATATGAGGGGCTCACCTTCAGGGTCGTCGGCCCTCAGCTGGGTTACCGAGGAACCTGGAACACACACAGGATCACAGGGTCACATTGGGACCGGTCACATGATGGGGCCAAGGTCACATGATGGGGCCAAGGACACATGACGGGGCCACGGTCACATGATGGGGCCAAGGTCACATGACGGGCCAAGGTCACATGATGGGGCGAAGGACACATGACGGGGCCACGGTCACATGACGGGGCCAAGGTCACATGATGGGGCCAAGGACACATGATGGGGCCACGGTCACATGATGGGGCCACGGTCACATGATGGGGCCAAGGTCACATGACGGGGCCAAGGTCACATGATGGGGCCAAGGACACATGACGGGGCCACGGTCACATGATCCTAGTCCAGAGCACAGCGTGGTTAAAGAGAGAAACCAAAGCAAAACGTTGCAGGTCTTTGATGTTCAGGTAAACGAATTGAACAGAGATAGTACATCTCCATCACTTTGTATCACTGACTACAATGGTTGGTGTTTGTCTTCTGAAACGCTGTGGGAGGGTAACGTCTGCAGAAGGGGTTTAACATGGTATCAGCGGGTGGTTTATAATGCAAAATAAAGAATAAATAATAGATCATAGAAAATAATTCCCATCCCAGGTACGATTACTCTTATTTCACAGCAAATACAAAATATCTCCACAAGAGGTTTTCTTTGTATTATTTTGTATGGATAGCCCAATTACTGAATACAAAAGGGAGAAAGGCAGACAGAAAATATTGTTCCAAATAAAGAGAATAAGGTGGAAATACTGTAGTTACCGACGCGGTGCATTCATGCACTTTCAATTATGCAGAGAAAGCACAGTGGCTCAAAACCTGGGGCACAACAGTAATGGCCAAAGTACAAAAAGGGTTTTACATATAGTAAGTAATAAGTTCAATCAAATATATATGCCATGTAGACACACACACACACACACACACACACATGCTCACACACACACACATGCTCACACACACACACACACACCCGCACACACACCCTCTCACCCGCATGCACACACACACACACATACACACAACCTCTCACCCACACACACACACACACACCCGCACACACACACACACACAGGGTCGCGGAGGCCGAGTGCTTTTAATTGGAGCTGTATCGGTTCACAGGTTTCATTCATCACAGACAAGGATCGCAGACAGGCTGGCTAATCAAACCCAGGGGTGGAGCAGTGGCAGGATGGCTAATCTACCATGCTGGACACATGTGTCGGAGCGGGAGGGCGGGGCTAAGGAGATGGCCGTTCGGTTCTGTGACCCAGGGCTACTGGCGTCCCAGAGAGGGTGGCCTGGCCGGCTGGGTCCTGCCAACGACTAGAGGTGATGAGGACCGGGTCCTGGTCAATACGATGGATGGGTGTGTTGACAGTACAGACAACAGTTGTGTTGATCTTTTGTTCACACTGCAGTGCAGATACGGGTCTTTTCCCATGTTACACTGACTGAGGAGTACTTGAGCACTTCTATGGCACACGCACACACGCAAAAAACACAAACGCCTACACAACCCCCCCCCCCCCACACACACACACACACACACACACACACACACAAACATATATAACACACACCCTCACAGGTACACCCAACTGTCTTCAAACATTTTATAAGTTGTTTGTTTTTTGTCCTTGCGAAACTAAATGTATTTGTTTGTTTTACACTGCCTTCCACTAGCCAGGTCTCTCTTGAAAAAGAGATTTCAAATCTCAATAAGACTTTAACCTGGTTAAATGAAGGTTTAATAAAAGAAAAGAACGCACACACACACACACACACACACACACACACACACACACACACACACACACACACACACACACACACACACACACACACACACAGCTCCCTACCTCAGACAACAGAGGTGAAGTCAAACTCTATCCCCCTGTCAAGGATGGCCAGAACTGCTTAACACAACGACCAATTAGCCTCCACACTCACCCGGCCCCCTCGCTTATTAATACACTTCATTTAACCATGAAAGGTGGCAAAATGACTAATTAATGTAACGATTTATGAACCCCTCTCATTGCGGCTAATGAGATTTATGCAAATCAACTGCTTTGATATGAGTTATACTTCGGCGGAAGACGGTGCAAATTAAGGATTTTACCACACGGCCATCAATAATTAGGTTTTTTTTTCCTTGGTTTCCTGCGAGCGCTGGTCTGAGGAAGAATGGCCCGCTTCATGTGGCGAGACATGTGTTCACGTGAAGAATAACAAATGGCCGTTTGATAGTGCAGTGCACTCCGCAGAGCGGAGGAGATTAACTCCACGGTACACGCTGGCACACACTGGAGCTCTCTGAGGGCTTCACCTCCTTCTCCCCAGGCCCGGGCCAGGATATACATGCACACACCGAGGGCTGTTTGATAAATGTACAAGGGCTGTGTGTCTTGAGGAGGAAGAGAGTTGGAGTGTGTGTGTGTGTGTTGATTTGCGCTAGCGTGTGCGTGACGGAATGTGACACACAGTGTGTGTGTGTGTGTGTTTATCTGTGTGTGTGTGTGGTTGTGTGTGTATCTGTGTGTGTGTGCATGAGTGTGTGTGTGTGTGTGTGTGTGTGTGTGTGAAGGCAGTCTCCTGGTGCTTATCTATAACAGTTTGGCACACAGCCTTTTCCCCTGACAAATGACACTATTTAGCGGCAAGTGATGCCAGTATTACTGTTATGCATGATACAGTGCACATTAACACCTCCCCTCCCCTTCTCTTCGACGCCACAAACCCCCCCCCAGCTCAACTGACAAGAGCGATGAACTGGGAAAACCAATTTCTCTCTCTCTCTCTCTCTCTCTCTCTCTCTCTCTTTCTCTCTCTCTCTCTCTCTCTCTCCCTCCCTCTCTCTCTCCTTTCTCTCCCCCCCCCCCACCTATATCTATCTGCGTCTCTTACTCCATGTTTTACAGACAGGGTGACCCGGAAAAAACGCAGGGCTCCACAAAGGTGAGCAGATAAACACATTGAGGCCAGCTCCTCCACAGGTGGCCCTGACCTATAAACAGCTTCCCTGCAGGAGGGCATTGCTCTGTGGTTAATACAAAAACCTTGGAAAGAGGAGAAAGAACAACCGTCAAGAGAACTCACACCGGAGAGAGAGTTTCACGACTGAGCATAAAATGAGCGTAAGCCCGCTGAGGCATTGATACTGGATGCAGAAACGGGCAGAGCAGACTCAACCTGATGGAACCCTCTCTTGGCATTCACTGGGCATGTGCAGCTCCCTAAAATGAGCATCAGGGTTTTTGGGCTTGTTTAGTATGTCTACCGTGGGAAGGAGCAGTGCGGACACATGAAGCAGCTTTGACGGCCGGCAGTGGACCAGGAGGAGAGGCGGGCCAGGAGGAAGAGGAGGAGGAGGAAGAGGAGGAAGAAGAAGAGGAGGAAGAGGAGGAAGAGGAGGAAGAAGAGGAAAAAGGAGGAGGAAGAGGAGGACAATGAGGAAGAGGAGGAAGAGGAGAACGAGGAGAAAGAGGGGGAGGAGGAAGCAGAGGAAGAGGAAGAGGAAGAGGCGGGCCGGGGGAAAAGGAGGAAGGGAAGGACGAGGAGGAAGAGGAGAAAGAGAAGGATGAAGATGAGGAAGAGGAGGGCCAGGAGGAAGAAAAGGAAGAGAAGGAAGAGAAGAACGAGGAGGAAGAGGAGGATAAAACACAGGCGTCGCCCGTGTTTTATTTAGCTCCGCTGTGTTTTAGGGAGGCCAGCAGGGGGGCTAAATCACTCCACCCCGGGCATCAATCCCTAGAGCATCAATCCCTGGGGATCAATAGGAGGCGTTTGTGGCAGCCTGGGACAGCGACCCCGCCCCGGGTCGGAGGAGGGGGATGGGGCCAGGCTGGGTGTGTGTGGGGGAGTGCATCGGGGGGGAGCCTCTGTTTATTAAATGGTTGACATGTGGGGGCCTCCAGTCCTTCCAGCGGCTGATTCAGGGGGACATGTGGTGTCAGGACCTCCATTTGAGATATGATGTGAATTACAGCCGGCCGTTTTTCATCCTGCTCACAGACCCAGTGTGAGGAGAAAGTGAACAGGATTTGGGTTTTCTCAGGTGTGCGTTTGTGACTGTGTGCGTGTCAATGTGTGTGTCTATGTGTGTGTGTATGTGCGTATCAGTTTGTGTGTGTGCGTGTGTGTGTGTATGTGTGCATTTGTGTGTGTGTGCATCAGTTTGTGTGTGTTTGTGTATCAGTTTTTGTGTTAGTGCGCGCGCACATGCGTTTACGTGTACGCATGCGCGTATGTGTGCGTGCTGGTGCGCAGCCTACGTTGTGCACCTCTACAGGTTAATTCAGCACAGCGTAACACATCGTTGGAGCCGGCAGAGGCCAACAAAGCCAGCGGCGAGGCGAGGCAGGGTCACGCTCGGTGGCCGCGAATCCCGCCGCCGGACAGCAGGCCAGGGGGGCCGGCTGTGATACACACCTGGCCCTGATGAATACTTGATGACTCGTCTTGGCGAGCGCGCCGATGACTCCGAGGCAGCCGGCCCGCTCAAATGACGGCGGCGCCTCCCAACTGACAAAAGAGTTCTTTCACGTGTGTCAGCAGCGGCGGCATCAGCACACCGGAGCCCCAGCACGTCCAGACTGTCCATCACTCACGCCAGAGACGCACATGAAGAGAGACAGGCGGGCGGGAGGAGGGCTGCCTCAGCATCCAGAGCAGGGTCCTCAGACAGGGGTCCTGGTAGCCCGCGGGCTAGGCGGGGGGGCGGGAGGGCGGGAGGGTGGGAGGGGGAGCTGGGGGAAATGTCGGCCATTTTGTCTTTTTGTTGTTTTGACATCGGTTGTGATCCATGGGACGTAGTTCCACCTGAATCTATTTGGTTCTGAATACCAACTCAGCATAATGATTGGATCTGAAAGCTTTCTTATATGTTTGGTGAAGTGATCTAATGGATGACAGCAAATCATAGGTGAAGCACAAGCCAATCTTTTTCATTAAACTGTGAGTATTTGCTCCCCACCTCTTTAAACTTAATGTAAACACCAACTCAAACGCACATCCATTATTTATTCTCATTGTTTTCCATCTCCAGAAATATTGTGCTGCCCAAAGAGGTACTTGGCTGGAGAAAATATATTTGAGGAGATACGAGAGTAAAACCAGATTCAGAACCACAACATCGCCGGCTGGTTTGTGGCACGTTGTTATGTTTGTGCGTTGGTGCGTGTTACAGAGTGAGAGTGCGAATATGAATGAGTGTGTACGTGTGTTTGGTTTACTATGAGCACAGCAGCATTTCCCTCCTCGCAAAACACCATCTAAATAGCAACTGAATAATAACTGAATACTAACTGAATAATAACTAAAACCAAACTGAATAATAACTAAATAGCAACTGAATCATCACTAAATATCTACTGAATAATGACTAAATAGTAACTGCATATTAACTAAATAGCAACAAAATAGCAACAGAATAATAACTAAAAACGGACTGAACAATAACTAAATAGTAACTGAATAATAACTAAATAGCAACTGATTAATAACCAAAAACATACAGAATGATAACTGAATAGCAACTGAGTACTAACTAAATAGTAACTGAATAATAACTAAATAGCAAATGAATAGTCATTGTATAGTATCTAAATAGGAACCAAATAACAACTGAATATAAACAAAATAGTAACTGAATATAAACAAAATAGTAACCGAATACTAACTAAATAGCAAGTAAATAGTGACTAAAAAGAAACTGAATAGTAACTGAATAGTAACTGAAGTACTTTGTGAATGCGTTTGTGTAGGACCAGCAGACAACACAATAGAAAGTTTGTGATTTTGTTGAACGATTGACTTTTATCTACAGTGCATCTAATTGCTCCAGCTTCACACCACCAAGGCAGTGCTGACTCTGAGTTCAATAGTCTGTGCTAAAGAGCTGTATTACTCACTGTGCGCTGTAATGGCGAAATGCATCTCCCTCTCCAACAAAAGTATCAAGTGCGTATGAAAACATAATTGTATACAATTTGGGAAACACTGTGATGATAGAGCATGATAGTGTTTTCTAAAGGGCGGAGTTACGTTAATAAATCAAACAATTTGTTACAAAATATTGTGCGGTGTATAAAGTGCGGTATATAAATAAAGACCATGCAATAAAATAGACAATAACATGTAACACATTAGATTAGGACAGGGTATTCTGTTGAAGCAACAGAACTTCTGCCCTACCTTCCAGCCCCTTGTTTAACCTTCCCAAAACCTCCAGTCAACGGGGTGCAAGCTGTAGAGCTCTCATGATCCTCTCACAATACCACATTAAGCTCCATTTGAACACCAAAGCAACAGAACCAAAAACAACACAACAGGCGGCATGTGGCTTAGGAGGTAGAGCATGTTGGCTGTTAACCAGAAGGTTGCTGGTTCGATCCCTGGCTCCTCTTAGCTGAATGTCAAAGTGCCTCTGAGCAAGACACCTCACCCTTACTGCTCCTGACGAGCTGGCTGTCGCCTTGCGTTGGTGACACCAGCGTCAGTGTGTGCATGAATGGGTGAATATTAATGAATGCAATATTGTAAAGCTGGCTGGTTAGAAAAGCGCTATATGTATATAGCAACAATATCTTAAGAGACTGGAGCCAAGTGGCGACCACAGGCAGCCACTCTGCACTCAGCAGTCGTACCGTTTCACTTCGCCCCCGTATGGGGGGGGCTTAATAGGTAGAGATCCTCTTATGGACGGCATTCGCGCTGCGGGGGGCTGTGTTCGCCGTTAATATCTAACTGCCAGCCAATCGAGCGTGGCACTACAGCGACACGAGCAGCCAGACCAGTAGCTGGGGGCCCCGGAGTCTGTTTCCACAAACACACACACACACACACACACACACAGAGGTGTTGATGCCAGATCGGGGGCCTATCTCATCGGAGCACGAGGAAACATGAGGACACTTTATCTCACGGTTGGCCTGAAGGAAGCATCACCAGTCGACGGGGAAACCACTGCTTTCCGAGGGAGGTCAATTATACAGCAAGGCAGGGAGGGGGATGTATTAGGGGAAATAATCCCGTCTGTGGCTGGAACAATGATAAAACAAAATAGTAAAAATAATCACGTTTTCTCGAATTAATGAAACGTCTGCCTATCTGCACCCTCTGGAGGGAAACCGCCGAGATTCACTCGTGACATCGCCGCAGGAGGTCTGTGAAGTTAAGTAAGAACCACTTTCGAACAAATCAGACCGAGCTATTTTGCAAAAAAAAAAGCGGGAATCCTCTTGTGCAAAGCTCCAACTCAAACACACCGAATATATTCCTTCCTTTTCCCTCCGGTTTAC
The DNA here is from genome assembly GCF_949987615.1 of Pollachius pollachius. Classification (NCBI taxonomy): domain Eukaryota; kingdom Metazoa; phylum Chordata; class Actinopteri; order Gadiformes; family Gadidae; genus Pollachius; species Pollachius pollachius. The sequence goes on from NC_136935.1 coordinate 6,850,018, forward strand.
CCTCGGCTTCTCACGGTCCATTTCCCCCTGCCGCCGCCTCCGTGCATGGCGCGTGAGCGTCGGCGTGCCGCTGACATTAATAACCATGATAGGAAGTGAGCGGGAGATAAATAGTGCGGCGCGTCCGGCCCTAAGTGACTCCTGTGTTTCAACAACAGCCACCACGGCAGGCCTTGGGAGGCTGTGTATTAATCCGGCAGATTTATGGCTAAATCTGTCTCGCATGGTGGGAGACCACCCCCCATTCCCCGCCCTCCTCCCCACCATCACATCCCTGCGCCACCGAGTGAATCCCTCAGCGGTCAGCGCCGCACCCCCTCCCCAACCCTCGACATGGAGCGGGGACATTCAGCGAGTGGCTTATGGCCGGCTGGTAAGCAGCTCGTAATTTAAGGGGGTATACGGTCCCACGCTAACGTACACGCGACTGTCACGCGTTAATGAAACGCGCGGTGTAAAACCGAGCCGATACATCGGGGCGGCGGGACTGCAGAGTGGACGGAAAACACGGAGGGATGCACTCGGGTAAACAATGGCTGAAGGTCAGCGGTGATGCGTCGGTGAGGGTGAAACAACAAACGGGTAAACGGGTTATTGTTTACTGGTTTACCGACGGCTTCTGTCTGGGTGGGGGGTCTGCTGGCACAGGATGTTTTAGGAATGTTTTTAGTTCTTTGTCATTTCCTGTGTACCTCGCTTGATTTAAAATATCGGACATTTTTATGACTTTGGGACTTGAGGTATGAGCCCGTGTTTGATGACTGTTAACGGGCTGCATGCACAATTTCTGATTTTGTTGCTGTGTATGTGTTTGTGTGCGAGTTAGAGTGTGTACATCACTATCAAACACAAGCAATTTAACAGAGACAACATTCAAAGTACAGGAATATATATACATCTCAGCAAAATCTAACCACAAAGACTACACAGTATCGGGGTGAAAGCGGATGTATGGGGAAGAATAAAGAACAATGATACAACACAATGATGAAACAAAATAGTAAAAATAATAACGTTTTCTTGAGTTAATGAAACTTTCAAACACCAGCAACTTAACCGACAAAACATTCTAAAGTATAGAAATATATCTCACTCTGCAAAACACACACAAACAATACAAAGCATTGCCGGGTTAAAATAATTGTGCGTACCACGAATACATCAGACAAATTATTCAGTGCAGGTTCTTCCTTTGTTTTTCAGAAGGATCCTCTGATCTGCAGTGTGTGTCGGGACGGGGGGGACGCGGGGACGCAGACTCAGACCAGGGGGGGGTCTGAGAGGAGCCGGGTGCACGGCTGGGCCACAGGGGTCCGGCTGTCCCTGCCGTCCCACCCGTCTGATCCCACACAAGCGTGCCGATGACGAAGACGACCGGCGACAAGCCTCTGAGTAACCAATCACGTCGCGGGAGGCAGCGGACAGTGAAGGACAATGGCGGACGCCCGCCTCGGTGACGAGATAGGCAGGCCTGTCATCACAATTCATACGCAGCCCTGCCCGCTCCGTGCAGTCCCCGGAATGCTCTTCTCAAAGTAGTCATAATTGTTTTTTTATACAGACTATAACATAATTAAACCCGGCCTCTGTACGTATGTCTGTCTGTCCTTTGTTTTTCTACCACACCTGTCATCCGATCGACAGAACATTTCGCTGGAGCTTTGTCACGGACCCGAAGAACCGTAGAATCAACGGAGCCTGCAGCTCAAACAGCTGCAGGCAGCAGTACCGCAGGCCACGCTGTCAGACGTTTGCGCACCGGCCCCGGTCAGAACGGGCACTGCGCCCGTAATAATATATGTGGTGCAGCTGGGCACGGCGATGGATCAATAAAACATGCCATTCGGTGTGTTGTGACACCATAAGTTTGTACACACTTCCCAGTGTGAAACAAAGCCCTAACCACGGCGTTGTTGATACAATGCTAGCCCCAGTAGAGACTGATCAATCACATGCACCACGCAGAGAGACGGTTCGGAGAGGAGCAGGCAGACAGTCGCCGCAGTCAGATTTGACGCTTTTATCCAAAGTGACTTTCAGGCGAGGCTGAGAACAATCAAAGCGTACAATCCACGCTGGAGCAAATACCAAAGCGTTCGAGAGCTGCACTGCACACAACTTTCCAAAGACACTGTAGGGTAGTGCAGAGGCGCTATACAGGGATCCGAACAAGACGTCTGTGGCCTTATCTCCGCTCCCCAGCCCCTCATCAGTTTCCCTCGCCCGCGGTGTTGGAGGGACAGAGACCGGGCTCCGACGGGAGAACGCGGTGTTCTACTCTGGGCCGACACAACAGCCGCAGCCTCTCTGTTGGCGTCACCACCAGCAGCAGCTCTGCCAGCGTGTGCCAGGGCCAGCCCACGTTCCCTTCACTTCCACTTTAAGTTTCCATCATGTTCTTTTCAGCAGCTTGTGGTGTGTTTTCGTACGTGTCTCGCCCCCCCCCCCCCCCTCTCCGTCTACCTCTATCACTCTTGCTCTCTCTCACTCACTCCCTTCCTCTCCCCCTCCTTCGCTTCTCTCTCTCCCTCTCTCTATCTCTCTCACTCTCTCCCCCTCCAATTTCATCACTCTCTCTCTCCCTCTACCTCTACCAATCTCACTCTCTCTTGCCCTCTCTCTCTCCCTCTCCCCCTCTTTCGCTCTCTCTCTCTCCATCTCTCTTGCTCTCTCCCCCTCCCCCTTCCTTCACTCTCTCCCTCCCTTCCTCCCTCCCTCTACCTCTACCTCTCACTCCCTCTCTATTGGTCCTCCTCCTTCTCTGTCTCTCTCTCTCTCCCTCCGTCCCTCACCTCTGCCAAAACCTCTTTCCTTCACTGGCACTGTTTTGACCTCTTTGGGGCGAACTATTACCTGGGAGTGAGCTAAATCACAGCCGGGTAATGGAACATGCCACCTTTGCTGCAGAGCCACATGCACTACTGGCCACGTGCACGCTCGCAAAAAAAAACAAACATAGAAAGTGGCCAATATATATGCTTGAGCACACACAGACACTCACACACACACACACACACACACACACACACACACACACACACACACACTGCATTTGTACTTATTTTATAAATGTATACGTATTATTTTGAAGTGCTATTAAATGATTTGGCGGCTGCTACGTGCTGACCCTGAGAGCAGAGAAAGGCGGCTCTCGGGATTGGTTATAATTGTCTTCTCCCCGTCACATGAACATCACATGCAGAGTTCCAGGCTAAGAAAGAGTGTTTGTGTTTTGATGCTGTCACGAGTCCTGCTGCTCACTGCCAGACCCTGGCTCACGGCGTTCGTGTGACCATGGACCCTAACTCCAAAATATTCCAATAAACAAAAACCTTTACTGCATTTAATGTATTTTTCAACAAAGGATTCGGAGGAGCTGTCTCAGGCATATCAATTCATGTGACGAGCAAAAAATACCTCGTCCCTGTCAGAGCTCTGGAAAGATTTATCAGAAACCAGCGAGCCACTGGTGGATTAAGATGGAGGGCCCTATTTTAACGGTCTGAAACGCAAGTGAGAAGCGCCAAGCGCAAGTAGCTTTGTGGGCGGTTCTATGGCGGTGTCGCTATTTTACCGGCGCAAAAATTTTTGCGCCTCGGCGCAAATCTAAAAGGAGTTGGTCTGAAGTAGCCTAATTACCCGTAGGTGTGGTTTGGGTGTAACGTGCAATAAACCAATGAGAGTGCCAGCTCCCATACCCTTTAAGAGCCATGAGCGGATTTGAATCTGACGAGTTGATATTTTGACAGCGCGTCTGCAGTCTCCGATGAGACAGATGCACATGAATTTCAAACTTCAAATGGCTCAGTTTATGGCCAAATAATATGGCCTAGTTCACACATGGAATAAGGCTTTCTTCCACAACTTCAGAAATACTGAGCCCTCAAATAAATTTCGGCAAAGAAAACTTAACACACATATGATATGCGGTAACTGTGGTTCTATTTAATGATATACGCAATACATTATAAACATCGTTTCTTATCAGTATTGTATGCATTATCGTTATCGACTTGTGTTCCTAATATGCATGTGTCCCCCCGTTAATATACATTGCCATGGACTGTATTATGGGTTACGTGTTTAGTTTGCGTGTGTTTAAACAGATGGACGCACACACGCACGCCCGCATTCATTAATTCTTTTATACATACACACACGCTTGCCCGCATTCATTCATTCTTTTTAACACTCACTCGCGGTAAAACAATGTTTTCTCACGATCAAATACTCATCAATCCTAAAAGTTATGGGCATGTACACGATGTCGGTGTCAAGAAAATATGTGTTTGCTGTACGGTGTTTGCAGATGCATTGATTTAAAAGTACAACTTATTACCACTGTATCAGCTGTTCTTTTCCAAATAATTTACCAAGAATGTGTGGCTAGGTAGATGAGAGAAGCAAAGTGTATGCGCGAGGTGCACAAGCAACATTATGTATGCGCCATTAAAATAGCATCTGAACAACGCGCCACTGACTTTAAACCAGGTATTTCCTGGTTTGTGGCGCAAGTGGTTTCTGAAACTGCAAAATAGCACCAGGGAACGTTTGCGCCAAAACACGCCTCCTCCTTTCGCTGAACCGCCCCATGAGGTGCAAGATCATTCCCTAATTTACCGACGTGTGGCGCAGGAGGGAAAAGAACGCTCTGCGCCAGTTGCAAACTAGCAACTACACATGCGCCAGTGATTAACTCAATTGCGCCGGATGCAAGATAGGGCCCGGATTGTCCCTCAACCACTCTCACCAGTGTGAACTGGTTGAATAACTGGAGTGTTACTGGGAGATGCCTCAAGGTGTCCTGACGGTCTGACATGGCTTCACTAAGCCCAGGACAGTGATCGGTCCAATCGGTGTGCTCTGATGGACTCTGATGGTGTGTGTGAGTGTGTCTGTGTCTGTTTTTTTTGTGTGTGTGTGTGTGTGTGTGAGTGTGAGTTTGTGTGTGTGTTTGTGTGTGTCCCATGGGGCCACTCTGATGGACACGGGGGTACTGAAGCCAGCCTGGGGTTATCTCAGTAGAGTCTCTGATTCTTTGGTCATCTCGTTTGTTTTCACCTCCTGCTCCTCCAACTACGACCTGCCCTCCATGTTAGAGTCCCCCCCCCCCCCCACCTGCCTTCCACCACATCTCTAAATCGTACTATTTCCTTTCACTCTCTCTCTCTACGCTTTATCCCTCTGATTGTCTGCCAATACTAATTGTACCTCCATATATGTCGTAAATGTCGTATAGAGAGATGCTTCAGAGACATGCTATCTAGAGATGCTGTAGAGATTCAATAGAGAGATGCAACAGAGAGATGCTATCTGGAGATGCTACAGAGCGATGCTTTAGGGAGATGTGTACTGTAAACATCAGTTCCACTCTCAGCCTCCTCTCTCCCCTTGTCGCCACACATCCACTGGTTCTCATACACACACACACACACACACACACACACACACACAAACACACACACACAGACATACACACTCCCACACACACACACAAAAACAGTATCTCATCAGAAGCTACTGTCTGCTAAAACTGTCCATGTTTGAAAACCTTCCCTCCGAGATTCGTTGTTGCTTTCGTTCTTCTCGAGCGTCACACTCTCCCTGTCCCTCTTCCCCTCCGAGCGTTTTCCGTGTGTGTTTCTGTTGTTGTGTGCGTGTCTGTTGTTGTTTGTGTGTATGTTGTTGTTTGTGTGTCTGTGTGTTTTGTCTTATTTTGGTAGCTGCGTGTTGTCACTCGTGAGCCTCTGTTCCAACGCGGGAAAAAAAGTTGCCCGTGACATACGGACAGGGGGGAAAAAAGGAGATGGGAAGCAGAAAGACAATAAGAACAAGTGATGAGGGGAGTCCAACGAAGTGCCAGTAGAACAGAACGACGGAGTGAGAGAGACGCGGTAAATCACCGCAGAGCCGCCCTGACAGAGCCAAGATGACGCCCGCTCAAGAGGACCCGGGGAGGAACACAATGCATGGGGGAGAGAGAGAGAGGGAGAGAGAGAGAGAAACAGAGAGAGAGAGAGAGAGAGAGAGACAGACAAATTCTGAGAAAATAAATAGGCAAAGACAGAAGAATATGTTTGTGTGTGATTGTCTCTATCTATGTGTGTGTGTGTGTGTGCGTGCGTGTGTACATGTGTGTGCATGTGTGCTTGTGCTTGTGTGGGTGCCTGTGTGTGCCTGTGTGTGTGCCTGCATATCAGTGCATTACACATTTGCCACTATACCAAGCATGCCTGCATGCCTCGATGACTGCAGTTTAATTCCTTCACACGCAGCGCTTGTTTTACGGATTATGAATCAACTAATTATCTGTGGCACTCAGTAGCTATGGGCCCTAATTAGCCAAAATTAATATTGTTCCCTGATAAAGACATCTGCAGTGGAGAATTAGCAATTGACCTTCCTGGCCAATCTGGAGAGAGGAACAGAGAGAGTCCCGGAAAAAGGAAAGGAAGCAGCTCCTGACTTCCTGCATCGGAGTATGTGTGTGTGTGTGTGTGTGTGTGTGTGTGTGTGTGTGTGTGTGTGTGTGTGTGTGTCTCTGTGGTCTCTCTCTATGTGTGTATGTGTGTGTTTGCATGTGTATGTGCCTCTCTGTTTGTGTATGTGTTTGTGTCTCTGTTTTTGTGTCTGTGTGTGTGTGTCTGTTTGTGTGCTTGTGTCTCTGTTTGTGTCTTTGTCTGTGTGTGTGTCTCTGTGTGTGTGCGTGCCTGCGTCTGTGTCTCTGTTTGTGTGTATGGGTCTCTGTTTCTCTGTGTGTGTGTGTGTGTGTGTGTCTGTCTGTTTCTGTGTGTGTTTTTTCCTGTGTGTGTGTGTTTGTGTTTTTGCCTGTGTGTGTGTGTTTGCCGACTGTTGTCGGCCCAGTATTTCAGGTGCCAGCCAGATGACAGCAAAATAGCCCTGGATCTGTCAGCCATGGGAGCCTTTCGGGGGAGACAAACTACTGCACTGAGAGCGAACACGCGAACAAACAAACCACAGAGGAGGAAGGACAGAGGGCGATATTAAAAGAGGAGGGACAGGCAGCCGAGTACGGCTGGAAGAATAAATGAATCACACTCCTAAGAACCGTGTTGGGTGTCAAAAGCCATTTGCGCTGAGAGTTAAATTATAGTTTAGTCTCTCCTGTTCTTCATTTAACACGCACGCATGCACACAGACACAAAAACCCACACAGATGATGGTAAAAAAATAGCTAGACAAAGTGTCAAATACTCACAGAATTTCGAATATTTACCACAGCACTGAAATAATCAAATAATTATTTAGGTGCAAAGGTAAGATTCAAGTGCTGTTATTTACATGTACTTTCTTAGAATTTTCGTCCTTCAGGTATTAGCGAGTGAAACATGCTCACAGAATATCTACCACGAGTAGCCTAGGCCAGCCTTTGTACGACACCATTCAGATATGTCTGCCCAATCGGGGTGTCTCTCCCCTCCTCCTGAGTGGTTGGAGAAATCGATCTTGCGTGTCAATCACCAAGCGTGAAATGCATCACTTATCACCGGCAGAGAACAGAACGTACGGAAGGGAGTGGTAGAGAGGGGAGTAGAGAGGGGAGGGACTGTTTGTTTTGGTTTCAAACTCTCAGTTTCTTCTGCTCTCTCTCTGTGCAACTCTGGATTAAAAATTCTAGATCTAGATCTAGATCTAGAAAAGTCAGATATACCCGTTTAGACCGCTTGAAGCTGCTTATTGACAACAGTAGAAAGTGTGTGAAGCAGCAGATCCACGTCGGAGGTAAGGGACTGTAAGGGCCCACCCTGAACTTGTCAATTAATACTATCTACTGCCGGCGTACTGGCCTTTATGAGAATAAATGTCAGCTTTCAAGACAAAGGAAGAGATAACCTTTTTCCATAGCATGCACCCCAGCCTCCAATTACCAGGGCTGATAATGTACTGCAGCCTGTGGGTACGACCGCAACGCAGAGAGCCATCGGCCCTGTCAGACCAGGGTCTGTTACCAGAGACACAGCCGCCCCGTACAGCGGCCCCACCATCAACGCAGCCTGTGGTGGTGGTAACCCACCTTTATGCTTTACAGTTGGTCTAATAGCACATTTACATTTAGGGCATTTAGCAGACGCTTTCATCCAAAGCGACTTACAATAATTACATTTGTCTGAAGAAAGAGAAACAAGAATATATTGTTGTCAGTACAGTAAGGATGTAAATGGAACCAAGTGCCAGGCACTAACAATTGCTAGGTTAACCCATTCCCCGTATGCAATAAAGATAACTAGGATAAGATGCTACACGATGCTAAGTGCTATTTGTTTGTGGGTGTGTAATAGTAGTCCCACTGGAGGAAAAACCCATCCATCCTATATAGTAAAGGCATGTCTCCCTCTCTCCCATCGTTCTCTCTCCCCCTCTGCATGTGTAGGGTGAGGCTTAAAGGGGGAATTCATGTAATTTCATGTTTCCTGTCATTTCATTTGAAGAAAGGTCAGGTTGTTTACTTTTTCTTGTCGTTTTACAGCGACGACACACAGTGCGGTGGAATAATGCTAATTCTGGCACACACAGACCTATGGCCTTACTTCAAAGTGACACCAAAGTTTAATATGGAAAACTGGCGTCAAACACAGGCACACACACACACACACACACACACACACACACACACACACAAACAAGTTATCTGGCAGAAACACACAAGAGCGCTCACACATGCACGCACACACACACACGCACACACACACGGACACACAAATGCATGCACACACACAAACACACACACACACACACACACAAACAAGTTATCTGAAAGAAACACACATATCAACACACAAGAGGACAAACACCCGCACACACGAACACACACATACACACACACACAGAGGGTGCAGCCTGCCTGTGATACTGGGATGGCGGCCTGCGACGCGGCAGAGAGGAGGTTACTGGTGTGAAACATCCATTTCCAGGTTAGTTGCTCTCTGTGACTCAGGCAGGCATCAGCCGCAGCCCACCTGAGCCAGATAAGCAGGTGCTGGAGCCTGATCCGCCCTGCCGCCACCAGCCGGCAACACCTAGCTCATTACCGAGCTCTGTGGAGCCACATACACGCACAACCCTCCCCACACCTCCACGGCACACGCACACACAGGACGGGTTTACCATCCCTGCAGGCAACCCTCCTTTACCATAAGGTAACCTTTCCTTTAATAAAAAGCCGACTATGGTATGGAATCGAGTGGCACGAAGAAACAGTACATTCATAATTCCGTATCGGCCTCGTCACATGGCTAAAAGTCCCCCGTAACAATGACAACATCACCAAGACAACGCAGAGTACCCCTACGCGTAGCATAGGGCACCCAGCGTAAGAGGGGCCAAATAGTATAGGGGTACCCAGGATGAGGGGGGGACGCGTGCCCACGCAGCCTCCGGCGACACAGTGGGGAGGGGGGGGTGCAGGTAATCTCGCCACGCCCGCCATCGCCGTGACACCTGTCACGGCTCAGCGCCGGTTGCCTTGGCAGCGGCGCTCACCTGGCGTCTCCCCGCGCCGCCACACAGACACTTTCAATTAACTTTTACAACCCGGCGAAATTTCACACACACACAGCCAGCTGCCAAACTACATGCTTCCACTGTCCGTTGCTGTCTCTCTCCCTCCCTCTCTCTCTCTCTCTCTCTCTCTCGCTCTCTCTCTCTCTCTCTCTCTCTCGCTCTCTTTCTCCATCTATCTCTCTCTCTATCTCTCTCTCTCTCTCTCTCTCTCTCTCTCTCTCTCTCTCTCTTGCTCTCTCTCTCTCTGTCTCTCTCTCTCTCTCTTCATCTATCTCTCTCTATCTCTCTCTCTCTCTCTCTCTCTCTCTCTGTCTCTCTCTCTCTCTCTCTCTTTCTCCGTCTCTCTCTCTCTCTCTCTCTCTCTCTCTATCTCTCTCTCTCTCTCTCTTTCTCTCCGCCCCCCTCATGTTGTCTGTCTATCTCTCACAGGTAGAACCTCTCGAACCATGGAAATAAATCTCAACTTATCCCCCGTAGCGGTCTCAGCGGGGGTCTGTCAGACGGCAGCGTCGGTACCCTGGCTCTCCGGCGTCGAGGCTGAGGCAGCTCAGGTGAGGCTAAAGCCCTTGGCCTCCACGCCGCTCCACGCCACAGAGATTACGATTCGGGGGCCGCTGGCACCCCCTGCTGCTCGCAGGTGCGGTGGAGGAATGTCACACCAGGTAAGAAGAAAAACTCTCAGACGCAAGTTAGAAATTAGACTGGACAGACACAAGGGTTAAAGAGCAAAAAACAGAAAGAGGAGGAGAGAGAGGACTAACTCAGAGGAGAGAGAGAGAGTAAGAGGAGAGAGAGAGAGAGAGTCAGGGGAGGGAGAGAGATAGGGAGAGAGTCAGAGAATAGAGAGAGGGAGAGAGGGGTGAGAGAGAGAGGGATATAGGGACAGAGAGAGAGCGACAGAGAGAGAGTGACAAAACAGAGAGAGAAAACAGGGAGTCATAGAGAAACCAGAGAGAAGGTCAGAGAGACAGAGAGAGGGAGAGAGACAGAGCAGAGAGATAGAGAGAGAGACAGAAACAGAGAGACAGAGACAGCGAGAGAGAGGGAGAGAGACTCAGAGCACAGAGTCGGGGAGAGATGAGACGAGAGGGAGAAACAAGTGAAGGACAAAGTGTTGGACGGTCGTCGTGGGATCACCACGATGTCGCCATGGTGTTGTCATGAACCGTACGCATTAGTCGCCGGGTTAAAGCACACAACGCGACACGCCATTGTGATGTATCGTGTGTTTGTCGATACCACTGGGACGTTGAACCAATTATATCGTGTGTGTGTGTGTATGTGTTTGGGGGTTGGGGGGGTGGAGGAATGGCGCAAGAGCGAGATTCTCTCCTCCACGGTCTCGCCCAGTGGGGAGTCAGACTAAAGCAGGGGTGGTTAAAGCAGGTGGCAGAGGATGAGAGGGAGTGCTGATAGGCTGGGGAGAAGCGCACAAACACACACACACACACACACACACACACACACACACACACACACACACACACACGGTTTGCAGTCACCAACTGACAGCATTGGTTCAGCGCACGAATATAAAGCACCAGTAGGAGATCTTGTCCCCGTCATTAAGAATACCTTCTGTGATACCACAAGGACCCTTAAGACGAGCGGGCCCCTGCGGGGACTAGGTGCCGCTAATCACAGGGACGCCAACACTGCTGCTGAGAGATATCTGCATCGGTGGATGTGGACGAGAGCCACATCCACCGATGCAGACTCACCGGCAGTGAGGGATGCTGTGCCGTTTGCTAAGGAATGCACTGCTGGGGTACCGTGCCAGTTGATCACATGGGTCTGTGTGCTCGGGCTGGCACCTCAGACTCAGGCACATATCTGCTGATTGGGACTTCAACGTTCACTCAAAGCAAGTGCTCGCATAAAGGTTCTCGAAAAAGCCCTCGCCTGGATCATTCAACGAACTGGATCATCCCCTCATTACACCTGAGCTCATCTTCCCTCGTTCCTCTGCTTCACCATAAACGGTAAATGGACTGCATTTATACAGCGCTTTTCTAACCAGTTGCCACTCAGAGCGCTTTTCAATATTACCTCACATTCATTCATTCATGCGCACGTCCACACACCGACAGCGGAGTCAACCATGCAAGGCGACAGTCAGCGGGAGCAGTTACGGTGAGGCGTCTTGCTCAGGGACTCCTCGACAATCAGCTTAGGTGGAGCCAGGGATCGAACTAGCATCCTTCCGGTTAACAGACACCCCGCTCTACCTCCTTAGCCACATGAGGGCAGGGTGAGGCGACGAACTGCGGCTGTGGACGTCCTTCCTCGAGTGTGTCCGTGCAGTCGTCCGCAAGCACAGCGTGTTGATTTGGGTGTCGTGAGTACGTATCTCAGTTCAGTCTGCAGAAACCTGGTTCCAGCCCTGGCCATTGCAGTCCCCACTCCCATCAAACATAAGATGAATGAGCCAACAGGCCCCAGCCCAGAGGGGCTGCCGTTTCACTGGGAGCTAGGAGGTGGATGCAGAACATGACTGGTAATGGTGGAGACCTAAAGCTGCCATGTATGTCTGGAAGAGGCGAGGGTCAGCGAGATTGATGCGTGAACGGCCAGGATTTAACGCGCGTCGGCGAGACAGCGAAATGGACTTGGCCCATATTGTAGCTTAGCACAGGAACGGCCGGAGAAGGCAGAGAGAAAATGATTTAGGGGTAATCTGTCTTGCGGGCTTGTCGCCTGCTGTATGGAAAGGGGCTCGACCGAGGGAAGCTGTGATGCAGCATCCATGTCAAAGCTGAACAACAGCCTCTCCATGCGGTTCAGCATACATGAGACGATCAGACAGTGATTACCTCTGTTGTAGAGTAGTGTCTCAGTAAGATGCTTTTATTATGTTATTATGGGCTGGCCGATCAACTAAGCGGCGGTTAGAATTCAGCTTTAGGTTCACCAGTAAATCTCAAGACTGCTTGCAAAGAAAATAAAAGGCAATCATTATTCAGGCACCTACATGGAAAAGCAGCCTTCATCGCATATACATAACTAATTTGGTTTGAAACTTTAATGTTTATTGAAGTGAAGTATAGGAAAGAGAAAATATGAAATATAAAGTATGAATCAGAGGGCATGACCTTTTTAGATGAAATATAGTTACAGTGACTGACAACTATGTCTCTAATCGCTCCTCAAAGGGATAAAGGATAAACAATTCAATATGCCCACTTGACCTTCAAATCCACTTTTAACATTTAGTCTCTTGGAGATAGCAGAATAATCTGGCAGCAAACAGTTTGTTTACAGTGGAGAAGTTCAACCTTTTGAGAGTGAGGTGTGTGTGTGTTTATGGGTGTGCGATGTGTGTGTAATTATGGGTGTGCAAGGTGTGTGTGTGTGTGTTTAGGTTGTACGTTGTGTGTGAGTTTATGTGGGAGTGGTGTGTGTGAGGGTAATGAGGGTCTTTGTTAATATATTTTCATGTGAGTGCATTTCAACTATTTACGTGTAGGCTTGTTTATCTATGTTTACCTGTATGTGTTGTGTGGTTGTGCTTTAAGGAGCAGGACAGAAATATGAAGAGCAATATGTGCTTGAGACAGAGACAGAGACAGAGACAGAGAGAGAGTGAGAGTGAGAATGAGAGTGAGAGAGAAAGCGAGAAAGACAGACAGAGAGAGAGGGAGAGTTCATCTAGAGAGCGTGAAACAGGCGATGGCAGAGACTCACCGGCTTACACTAAAGCAATCCACACAGACGTTTAGGGAGAATGCTTTAATATGGCGCACCTCCAAGCTACTTCCTGAGCAGCGGTTATTATTGAATTAGTCCAGGGAGCTCATTGAACATGCAAGTGTGCGGCGTCAGTAGAACGCAAGGAGACAGCCTACAAAGAGCAAAGAAGAGAGGGAGAATGACGAAGGCTGGATGTAAAGGAGGACCAAAGGCATCAAGCGAGGAAGAAGGGGAATCGGTAACCGATCCGGGGAAGGTGACATGGAATAATTGATGATCAGGTTAAGCACGGGTCATTCTTACACTCCGTTAATGCTTCATCGAGGTTCCTTTTTGGAGAGCTCTGCTAATTCGGTTCCGTATCCACTGTTAAAAATTCCCGTGATTAGGGGTTCAACAGAGGGTCATTACATGGAGGTCTTTGGTAATGAAAAGATCGCTATCGGACCGACACTATAGTGATAATATCAGCCCCCGCTGGCTTTGCTACCAAAGCCCCTTTTTTCTTACTAATATTCCTACTGCTATAAGGCCGCTCATTAGACAGAGTGGATTGGACTGTTCACACACTGTGTGTTAACAAGGTTGAACCTGATCAAGTGGTCTGAACGTAATCCAACACCACACCAAGAGACTCACGGCACGCACGTCAATACAAAGCACGTGGGTCCAACCGGAGCACGGAAGTTTCTCTCGTTTTGAACAAATGTTGTGCTTGGTTTGTTCATCACTCAGTAGAGAGCGTAATCTGTGGAATCAGGGCAAAGTGGATAAGGAGATGAGAGGGTTTAAATCAAAGAGCCTTCGCGTACTTTAATTACCCATCCCGTTCCCTGACACAACACACATTGTTATCAGCACTCGCATACAAACTGCGGTTTCTTCTTTTGCCGCCCCCAGTGAGATTGTTATTTCCAAACATGCGTGTGACCAAAATTCACAAATCACAAACACATGCCGGCGTTAAAATAAACGTTTGACTTGATTAGTCATATTCAACACAATGCCGTGGTTTGTGTGTGTGTGGCGACAAATCCCTCATGGCTTTTGCCACGCCAATGGTGGAGTGTTTGTGCATGTGTGTGCATGGGCACGCGTGTGCCGCACACATGTGTGTGTTTGTGTGTGTATATGTGTGTGTATCTGTATTCGTATGTGTGTGTGTGCTTGTGTGTGTCCCTTTGTATTTCTACAGGCACAGAGTCAGTGGCAGTTCACTGTACCTCACAATAAATATAAGGTCATATTGCAGTCACCACTAACTAGCGCTGCATTCTGAAAGCAAGCAGCCCCACACTCCTGCATCTTTATGTCCGCTGCTTTGAGGTTGAAAGCTGGGAGTGTTGCTAGCAAGTGGAGCGTGTGAATTAATAAGCGAGTACACCAGATAGTGTAAGCGGACTTGTGCAGACATTAACGAGCAGGTAAGTCTGAGGTGTAATCTCAGATGAAGACTCCGGTAGTTGGATGGCTTCCATCCTGGCTCTCTGATAAATAAACAAGTGGTGCTGGGTGCAGACAGATCTTTGTGCGGACGGATCTGTGTGCAGACAGCCAGGCCTTCACAAGCCATCCCATGGAAGCCACTGATCTGCTGCCCAGACTCCAGCACCAAGTGGTCTGGCCGTGTGTGGTATGTTCTTGTGTGTGTGAGAACATGTATGATGTATTGAGTGTTACTGTAAGAAAAACTGTGCGCGCGTGTGTGTGGGGCGAGTAGATGTTTGTGAGTGAGTGAGTGAGTGAGTGAGTGTGCGAGCGAGCGTGTGATTAAGAGCAAGAGCGTGCGTGCGCGTGTGCGTGTGTGTGTGTGAATGTGTGCGGGTGTGTGTGTGTTTTAGTTTGTGTGTGTGTCTGTGTCTCTGTCTGTCTGTAATTGTGTGTAAAGGCAGTCCACTTCAAAGTAAGGAACGTCCCCTTCAACCATTCCTCCCATCACAGGCCGAGACCTCGTAAACACCTCAGCCAACTGATGGAAGAACACACAATATCCCAGGTGTCACCACACACACACACACACACACACACACACACACACACACACACACACACACACACACACACACACACACACACACACACACACACACAAACACACACGCAGTTTGCAGTTTCCAACCGACAGCATTGGTTCAGTGCCTGGCCATGGTAACTGAACGCTGGTAGAAAACCAAAGAAACTTGATACCTGATCCCCACAAGATGTCAAGCATTCAGGCGAGAGGGAGTCAGACTCAGACAGCACCTCAGTCCGGGCGTTCATCAAAGAAATGCTAATAGAAGGGCAATTGAAGTAGCAGTCACGGCATGGATATATAATTATGCTTAACGCTCTGCCTTTGCTCAATAGAACTCAAGTCATTTTTTGGCCTTTAATATTAAATCGACTGAACAAAAAAAGGATTATAATCTTGACTTAAAATGTTGGGGAGCTATTCACTGGAAGGATATTTGGCAAAGGAAACAAAAAGAGACCTCGGTCTATCGCTAGTCAGCCGATGCCCTCAACTTGCATCGCAAAGGCACACACACACACACACACACACACACACACACACACACACACGCGCGCGTGCGCAGCCCTCCTCGACGAGGACATCTGCTGAGCTAATAAACAATAAGCTTGACAAATTGTCACTGTCCAATCACTCAAGTACCCCACCGGCCCCCCTCCACCCCTGATAATCACCCCACTGAATAAGCCATCAGCGGCCGGGGCTGTGGACATGAGTGACGGCTCTGCAAACCAATAGATAGGCTCGCTGGACCGGAGCCCAGCTGCCTGAGTGGAGGGCACCGTGATTCATGGTCAGAGGGCAACTTGTGAGCGAGCAGTTAGGGAAATGAGCAGACAGCCACACGGTCAGACAACCGGCCGAGGCCCGGCAAGTCGGCTTGCTAAGGTTGGGAACCCGTGGTGAGATACTTGTAGATAGAACCACTGGTATGTGACACTTTATTAAAGTTTAAAGGAAAGAAAACAAGTAGTTAGGAAAACGGATGACAATGAAAGGTCAAGAGTGCAAATTCTGTGTGTGTGTGTGCGTGTGTGTATGTGTGTGTGTGTGTGTGTGTGGTTGTGTGTGTGTGTGTGTGTGTGTGTGTGTGTGTAAGCTCATGAGTGCAAACTGTCACCATTGTTATTATCTGTGTATTGTGCATCAGTGCGGTTGAAGTAACAGATAATGTAGCATGACTTCATTCATTGAAAGCTACCTTGGAAAGTTTGTATGTATCAGACCTTGAAACGCCACATTCAGCCGAGTAACCAATGGGTCATCAAGTGATTTTGTTAGAAGCTAAGGTCTGCTGTCTGCTGACGAGAACATGGGGCTGGGGGGGAAACGTTCTCCCTCGGCCGATGTTGTGACAAAAGCAGAGTGAGCCCACTTTGAAAAGGCTATACAAAAGTTTGAGTGGTGCAAGGTTGGGTAGAGTGGTTATGGTATTTTGTGAGGGCACGGAAATAATTATGCTTTGGTTATGATGACCTTTACTTCTCCTGACTCCAGGAGTACACACCAGAGGAGGAGAGGAGCGGGGAGGATCCTCCTATTCCCAGAGAGCGGGGCGTCATAATGCTGATTAGGACAGGAAGCTTAAACTAAAGAGCGAGTGCGTTTGAGTTCGCTGTGGTATAGGTTCTGCAGTCTTTAAAGAATGATTCTAAATGTTATTCCATGAGCTACTTAGTGTGACAATGCACCTCACGTACACACACATAGACACAATGCACATACACACACATACACACACTGCACATACACAAAACAAACAAAAGCGCACAAACACACAAACAAAATGCACACACACACACACACAAACAAGGCACATAGACACAATGCACACACACACACACACACATACACACACACACACACACACACATACACACACACACACACACACACACACACACACATACCACTAATCTTAATGGCGTGGGGGTTGACAGCAGCCCCGTTAGGCCCTAGAGTTTTTATATCTGTCAGAAACAGATTGAACCACTGTACCCTCCACGGGACTCCGTTGTAACGGAAGATGGATAAAGCCATGCCACACTTTCACAGGCAGAAATATAATTATGGAAGGTCTCCGCGGATCACAAATGGCCATTTTTACTACCTATGGATTCGATCAACCGTCAATAAATAACAAAACACCAGCCACATTTTCGCATTTCAATCCGACACAAAATGGAGCCTGATCAATCCCTGTACATCCAGCCTCCATTTCCTCAGTTTGTGTCTGGCCGCGGGCGAGGCCGACCGAGGCTGAGGCTGGGCCAGAGGACAGGGCGATGGCATCAGAGGAGAGCAGGTGACGGAAGGCAACAACACAAGAAAAACGTTTAGGATTTAAAATTATAACCAGGCTTCTGATAGGAGGGGGAGGAGGAAACCTCAGACATCAATAAATTGCGCTGTCAATCACTGCAACCCAAACCGAGATGACAAAGGCAACGGGGGGGAAGAGCAGAGGCTGCTGGGAAACTGCTGCTCCCCCAGAGCAGGCTTTACTCAGTACTGTAAGCCTCCGTGGGCCCGGGGAGGGACAGCACATGGCATGACGGGGAGACGGGGAAGCTGCAGGCACCCTTTCATCGGCGCGTCGACTCCGACGGAGGAGAGTCGATTCCGAGTGCATGCAGCTTTTGTGTCACTTGCACTTCACACAGACTGCTGGAGTCCTCTGCCCACGCGGGATTCTGTCTACTAACACACACAGACACACACACACACAAACATAGGTAGACACACACAGACAGGTAGACACGCATACACAACCAAACAAACACATACAGTACATGCAAACGCGCCACACACAACCAAACACACATACATACACAACCAAACACACACATACACGTCAAGCACACACACATACACACGCATAACTTAACACACACATACATGCAAACACACACACACAGACCCACACATACACAACGAAACACGCACACATCTAAACACACACACACACTGACTGCACCAGACAAACTAAATGTGTGTGTTGGTTCATGTCTCTGTTGACATCTTCCATGGCTCGCTCTGTTCTCGGTTACAGTTCCTTCTGGGGGGAGGGACGGTTGCTTTGCAGTGAAAACAAGTCAAGCGCGATTCGGCCTGACGTTCCTCGCATCCATCCTCACAATCCACACACAAAACACACACAACGCCGCAACAGCGCAGGGCGCAGACTCACCGATGGCCGTGCTCTCGTAGATTAGGAGGTAGGTCTTGAAGAAGTAGTTGTTGAAGCTTGGCGGTTGGTTGGAGGCTGTTGGGGGGGGGGGGGGGGGGGGCAGAGAGCAAAGGAGCATTTACATCGACGTCACGGTGAATGGATACAGCTATTGTATAACATAGCACGTCGGCACCACATCGACGCTCTGTTTAAGAAAAGGTCTCTTCTAGCTGAATCGCTGCCTAGGACCGTTATGTCTGTCTGCTTTGTGAGTGATCGTCATACCTGTCTATACCCTTGGCGTAATTTTCCTTTCCGAGGTTGTAAATGTTAGTAGTTCATTAAAGTTCATTAAAACACAGTGAGGTCAAACATATGAACAATAGGGGTGGGACAAAATATCGATTAGCCAATATATCGTCTCCCTTCGCGACGTGTGTTATATATACTAGAATCAATACACTGGCACCAAATATAATTTTTTTCATTTTGAAAATTTAGTAATTAATGAATTTTTTTATATTTGAGTTAATAAAATAAGGCGCTATAAAACAATTTCCCTGTTCCTCGAGGTTGTTCCTCAAAATATGAATAAGGGAAACTTGATTGGAAGTTATCAAACCAAAGATGAGAAACTGAAATATTCAGTTTGGACCATGAATAAAGACAGAAATCCAGCACTTTACCTTTCCACAGTCATTTGTTGTCATCCTTAGACATATATCATGTATCGTCATAGGATTGTCTTAACAATATATTGATAATTGCAGTATCGCATAACTTGTCACATTGTGAGTTACCCTGCGATTTCCACCCCTAGTCTATGCCCTAGGCTTCATTTTCCTTTAACATATAGGAAAATGGTTGTAAATGTTTAATTCAAATTAATTCAAATGCAGTGCGGTCCGACGTATACATAAACACGTGGGACGGGTCTACGTGGTAGGAAGGGAAACGCACGGGCGCCCACACGCATCGCGCATCATCTTTCTATTTATTCAAATGTATTCCAGACCCTTTATTTCCTCCGTTGTTTGCGCAAGGCTAGCCGTCTCTACCTGTGGCTTCATTAGCGCCGAGCAACAGAGTGAGCCCTTGAAGGAGGAACGGGGAGAGAGAGAGAAAATAATCCCAGCTGTGATCATCCCCTCCACTTATCACAGAGGAGAACTGGGCCAGTGTGCCAATGGGTTACGTTGGCTGGGGGCTAAGAGTACACACACACTCACACACCGGGTGGATTAAAGGGAAGGGTTCAGTATCGGTGTGGAGCTGCTGAGAGAGTAGAAGAGGAGATAGGGCAGGATACAGGGAGAGGAGGTATAGGAGAGGGAGACACAGAGATGAGGGGAGAGAGATACAGAGAGAGGAGGGAGAGAGATAGAGACAGGGAGAGGGAGGGAGGGAGAAAGGGGAGGAGAGTTAGATAGGGACAGAGAGAGAAGAGGCATAGGAGCGGGAAACACAATGAGAGACAGGAGGAGAGGAAGATAGAGACAGAGAGAGAGGAGGGGAGAGAGAGACAGAGAAAGAAGAGGAGAGAGAGGAGGATACGTAGAACGAGGAGGAGGAGAGAGCAGGAGAGGTATAAAGAGACGGGTAGAGAGGGGGGAGAGAAGTGGAGAGGTAGATAGAGACAGAGAGAGACGAGAAAAGGTAGATAGAGACGGAGAGAGAGAGGAGGAGAGATAGAGATGGAGAGGGAGGGGAGGGGCGTCGGAGAAGGAGACACAGAGAGAGGGGGGGAGGGAGATAGGGAAGGGGAGATGCGTGCTGGCACACTAGCTCTGAAGCGGTAAGCCAGTGATTAACCAGTTGGCGTTGACGGAGAGAGGTTGTGGAGCGAACGCAGTCACGTCCGCCGCTGGTTCAGTACTGCACGTTATTGGAAGTGTCCTGTCCGCCAGAGACACACTCTTCAGCGCACCGTCCAGCCAGTCTCTCTCTCTCTCTGTCTCTTTTTAGACTCAGAGAGGAGAGAGCAGCCATGAGTTAATGACAGCTTGAGAAAGTGGCGATGAGATAATGGCAGCAAATAAATTGCAGCCCTATGGGGGTGTGTAATATTGTGTGGCGCAGGCTCAGTGAAATTGTCTCGAGAAAGATGGGTTAGGACAGACAGAGTGGTGAAATACAATTGGTGATCGGTAATGGATGATGGTCATTTTGGATAATATGACCATCATCATACCAGCACATAGGTATTTAAGGCCCAGTGATCCTTTCGGAGTAAATCTTATCATCCATATATCATTTAATTTGTAGTATATAATTTGTTGTCTATAATTCTCTGTAAAAATCTCCAAAAACCAGAAGGGGGAGTCATGCTTGTCCAGAATAAGAAGATTGATGTCCCTTAATTACTTCAAAACCAAATCGCTAAAACTTTGAAGTAATCACATTAAACATTGAGGGCTGTTCAATCTCTCAACTGAAAGACATTGGCATCGTTTTCAACCATATGCTCACTTTTTTCCTTACCGAACGTTGATTTTCCGTCTTAAAAACATTTTACACAACAAAATATAGGCACATAAAGCAGATGCGAGAAGCAACATTTCTGAAACCCACTATTCTCCGGTCTACCAAACTTGACTACCAAGCCATTACTGTTGTTCAAAGTCGTGCTAGAAACAGGAAAATAGCTCCTCTTCGCTCTTCTTTATCGGCCTCCTGTCGGCACACTGTTAGCACGGTGAGCATTCATTCATTCACTCACTCTGAACCTCATCACCACAGAAACTCACCTTCAGAGAAGGGCTGGAGCATGAGGAAGGGAAGGAGGAACTTGGCCAACGTCATCCTGCCACCTGATCCCACACACCACAACATCGCCTGCACCTGAAACACAAACACACACCTGCGTGAGAGGAGATTCTGTTACAGTGACATGAAGATGAAACACACACACACACACACTTGCGTGACAGGAGATACAGTTACGGTGAGGTAAAGATGTAACCAGCACAATCGACTAGCTGGGAGCAACGTAAGGCCCTAAGAAGAATTCATTTATACTAAGCTACAAGCTACCAAATCACATGACATGTGTATCAGAATATTAAGACATTAATGGTTCCATATAATGTATGAAATACAATTAATTGGTGTGTGTGTGTGTGTGTTTGTATATATGTGTGTGTGTGTGTGTGTGTGTGTGTGTGTGTGTGTGTGTGTGTGTGTGTGTGTGTGTGTGTGTGTGTGTGTGTGTGTGTGTGTGTACACACCAAACTGTATTAGAGTCAATGAAATCAAGCAAAAGCTGACTTCACTGCAGCGGCTCATCTAGACACTTTTTAATAGCTATAATTAACATGATAATGCTAATTGTCAGACGAAGTTTTGGTGTCTGCAGTAAAGCACCGGGGAAAAGCAAAAGGTAAACAATGTTTTCTCATCTGGCACACATTAATTTAGCGGTGAGGTAGAAATAATGACGCATAATCACAACTAATACTGTTAAACCTTGCGGCGTGGTTCGGAGGATGTGTGTCCCGATCTCCCTTGCGGTTGGAATGTGTGTGTGTGTGTGTGTGTGTGTGTGTGTGTGTGTGTGTGTGTGTGTGTGTGTGTGTGTGTGTGTGTGTGTGTGTGTGTGTGCGTCAGCGCAATCCGTTTGTGGGAATTCTCAGAGACATGCCGTTGCAATCCACTGCACACACGTGGATGCGCGCGCACACACACACACACACACACACACACACACACACACAGTTGCAATCCATTCATACACCTGAGACTAGGACTGCAGTCGGACGCCGCGAACATGCTAACGCTACACAAACAGAGTGACAGTCGGGCTGACTGTCCTACATGTGGCGCTGCTTTGGCGAGCACGCTCAAAGTATGTTTGCACGCATGAGTGAGGGCGCCCAGTCAGAAGAGGCGAAGACAACTCATAAACGCCTGCTGTCTGCTCCCTGGTCGGCCCTTCATAATGCTCTCTCTCTGTTTGCCTTTGCACAATGCCTTCGCTTTCTTCTTTTCTCTCCTTTTCTCTCTGCCTCCCCTCCACCATTTCCTTGACTGCCAACACGGAGGAGGTACACCTGCTGAAACTCAATCGCCGAAATTCCTCGGTCGATCCTATTTTATTTCTCTATTTCTCTTATTCTCACCGGGGGTTAAACGCCGTTCCTGTTCCCTTAGCGATCCTCGACGAGGCAGACAAACAGACTTTATAAAAAAATTGTGAGGAGGGATAAATCAACATAAGTTTTGTGTGTGTGTTCTATCTCTCGAGTTCTGTTGTTGCGGTTGTATAAAGAACTAGGCCACGCAGATAATTCGGAATTCAAATAAGACAAAGAGGCAATAATACACAGGTGAGTTGGAAACTGAATGTTAAGAAGGTAGAGTTCCAGACAGTGGGTTGTGTGTGTGTGTGTGTGTGTGTGTGTGTGTGTGTGTGTGTGTGTGTGTGTGTGTGTGTGTGTGTGTGTGTGTGTGTGTCTGTAACTGGATCTCCATTAATAATTTATCCTCCAATTGATAAAAACATACCTATAATTATTTAAATTATTTAAACGTATCAAAATGCACTCAAATTTCCACTTTTTGCAACCAAACTCACACATTGAATTAATATAAATGTGTAAGTACCCACCAAAAAAACAGTTGCAGTCTAAAGAAGACACTAAATAAGTTACCATACTTGTTTTCATTCGGATTATGTTTCCCCAGCATCACGGTACAGTGATGCGCCTTGCTCATGGGCAGCTCTTGGTTAAACCTTTGCCACCCCCCGCGGGCTGTTGTCATGTTGGATGGAGACCTTTCACCCGCTCAAACTCTGATTGTATTAGTAGGCTTGTTATCCTGGAGCACATTCACAGCTGCCACCTCCTGCCTTTCATGAACCATTGTTTTAATCACACTCCGAGCGGCAACCCAATTGTACCCAGAAAACCCCAGGGCAAGGTCTTAAAGTGCTATGGTGTGCTATGGCTATGCTAGCTAAGGTGAGCTGGGCTAATGGGTTTGTAGGAGGGTAACTCTCGGCTAGCAGTTGTTAGCAGTTGTCCTTAGACTTCAACTGTTTCCAACATTACTACATATCTGGGGGGGGGACTTATACATTCAATCTGATCCAAGGTGTGAGTTGGGCCACGAAAAGTGGACATTTGAATGCATTTTGATGAGTTTAGATAATTCTAATAATGGCAGGTATGTTTTTAATCGATGTGAGGAGAAATTACTCATTTAATTCCAGTTCCACACACACAAACACACACACACACACACACACACACACACACACACACAGATATCATGCAAAGTATATGCCTACCTAAGAACAAACTATGGAAGCATCACAGTCACCTCACACATCTCCTGTTCACAACGATTCTATAACCTGGGGCAGCAATAGACCTTCACACAAACACACAGCCCATCTCCAGGGTGATCTGCAGGAGGTTGGATTTGATGCATATTCTGAGCCAGTGCTTAAGTGAGTACGTTGTTCTTCTGCAGCAACATGATGCACCTCTGGCCTGTTTGACATGCGGAGGCACCATTCAACTTGCAACAGTCCAACGAGCAAAGCCCGCCTCAGTGGGTGACTGTGACTGCTGTGACAGCTACCCTTCGTATTAGCAAGCTGATGTTGTGAGGTTGTTGCTGATGATGCGTTTGCATCACCCAGCGACCGTGCCCCAATTCGTCCACAAAATCAGGGGAAGACAAAATGACATGGACATAACGAGAGGTCTTTGACTTTAAACGTTGTTATGGTAAAACTGTTGGGTGAAAGGAGAACCAAAAAGAGCTAGAGTAAGCGTGAGCGATCAGGAGGGAGCGGAAACAGGAGTAAATGTCAGATTCCCTCTGTAAAGATCAGGCTAACGAAAATGAGGCTGCAGATCTATAGTGGGTCAAACCAACGATGTGAGGCCAGGTAACTACTCTGAGACTGGACCTGAGCGGCTGCAGGATTGGCTGGCACCAAGGTTTGCTAAATTCCAAACGGTTCTTCTACCATGGTATGAAAATATAAATAAAAAACCACAACACGAGCAATGAATAAACAAACAGTTCCACTCCTATAGCACTGCCCAGGAGAGACTCCTGGCTGGAATCCAGGTCTGGATAATGACTGTTGTTGGCTACTGTTTATCTGACAGAAAGGGACAACAAGACCACGCATACTGAGGAGATGTTGAGGACCAATGTATGGAGCGATATCTTCCCTGCGGAGGGAGCATCGGGTCTCCTGGCCACCCAAACTCATTCCTTTTATGCCAATTGAATCTAAACTCCTCAACAAAAATCCTTTCCATGCGTCCCTTATCTTGGTGAGAAAAACCCATGGCTAATTGTCAGGGGATGCAAGGCAGATTAAAGCAACAGTTGGTTGTGTCAGAGGGAGAGGGGCTTGGGCGGGGGGGGGGGGGGGGGGGACTGGTTATCGCTCTGATGATCTGAGTAATGTCTTCCTTCTTCACACACACACACACACACACACACACACACACGCACGCACACACACACCCCGCAATCTCTTCATCTCCATCTTGACACACGTGTCACTTCCTGAAAGCCTCACTCAGCATTCATGGCTGAAAATGACAAAGAAGGGAATGACAAGGGGGGGAGAATGGCGTTCCGGACGCACCGAGGGGGGGCCTTCACCCATGACAGGGATGATCCGGACTGGCAGGGGCACGCACATACTGGTGGGAGGGGTGGAGGGTAGGGGATAGGGTAGAAGGGGGTGGGGTTGGTAGGGTGGAAGGTAGGGGGGTGGTAGGGTGGAAGGTAGGGGGCTGGTAGGGCAAGAGACTGGGAGGTAAGAGACAAGAGTCCTGAGGGTGGCGGAGAGAAACCCATCCTATTTTAGCACTCCTTTTAATCTGGCAAATGGAACAAAAGATTCCTTTTAGGAGAGAAAGATAGATGATGGATGTAAAATATGGGCTGTCAGTCCGCTCCGATAGCCCCGGGTAACTCAGGGCCTCACTCCGCGAGACGGCCGGTTGGGATGGAGGGCTTGTGGCAGTTGTTCTACATCCACAGGCGGTTCACCCCGGATTCCTCCCCTGCAGCAAGAGGAACCAGTGGCTGCTGCTGCTGCTTTGCATCCTGGGAGTGCGGTCAGACTGAAGTCTCCCCTCAGATAAAAGATCAGTGGCTGGCTCCAAGGCAGGGGAATTGTCGGTGGGGGAGAGATCGGGACCAATGCCCAGACAAACTCTCCCCCTCTCCCCCCGAGAACTCAGCCTGTAGACACTTTGATCCAGTGTGGACACCTCTCACTCAGAGTACTGGGGGAGAACTGGGGGACGGGGGTGGGGGGGACACAGACAGACTGTGGACAGGACTTTGGGAAGACACTAATTATGAGGAGCAGGGTGGTAGTGTTGTGAGACAGCACATTCCCACAGCCTGTCAAGTCTGCTAAGCACACTATCCTATCTGCGCGCGTGCACACAAACACACACACACACACATACACACACACACACACCTGCGTGGATACACACACACACACACACACACACACAAACAAGTGCATGGATGCACACACCCACAGACGCACGCACACACAGACACACAATCAATTACGGTGTTGAGGCTTCAACCGGCGATAAATTGAGAATTGCAATTCTCCCAGTGCCACACACTGGCAGCTGGCGAAGACAGTCAACAGAATTCATCAGGTTTTCCTTTCCTCTTAGAGGAACACAAGAGAGGAACGGCTGACACTGTTGTCGCAGGCAGAGTTAGTGAGGACTCAGTCGTAGTTACGGCCGCTGGTTTGAGTGTGTTTAGAACAAAAATGACGAAGCCAATCAAATAAATTGCAAGAATAAACAAAATCTGCGTTATTACAATCACTTAATGGGCAACAGTGTGCGAGTGCAACGGAATGGAATTATCGCGTTCAATGATTGTATAATTCCACATAGAGTTACAAGAACTATTTTCACAAACTCTAAAGCAATTCAGATTTTTTGTAAAGGCTTACAAGAAATCAATTGCAAGACTCACCATTGAACCAGAGAAACAAGCACATAATGGCGCTAGTTAGCAACAAAGCCCGGACGCCACCGGCACCTCCATTGTTCCTGAGTGCAGGCTGACAAAATCAGGCCATCTCAGTTCCCACTGTTGGGCCAGAGATGTTGTGGTGAGAGGATAATGATGCACTCTCACAGCCGGCGCCCCTGTTGACTAAAAGACCTGGATCGATAAGCTGTCAAGGCAGCGCGCCCGGGTTCCTTCAAACACCCGGCCGGTAGCACGCTGAACCGAGGTATGTGGGGTGTATACGTTGTTTTCCATGAAACGGATCAAATGGGGGCCCCGCTATGAAACAGAAGTAAATAAAATGCTCTTGTTTTGAAAGGGTGGCTGTCGGACAGGCCGAGGCAGCGATGTTCCCGGCCCGGTCTGCGGTCGACCTAGAAGCATCACTGAGCGATAAACGTAAACGAGGACTGAATTTATACAGCGCTTCTCTAACCATTGGCCCCTCAAAGCGCTTTTCAATATTGCCCAAAATTCACCCATTCATTCATACATTCACAAACCGACGGAGGTGTAAGCCGTGCAAGGTGACAGCCAGCACGTCGGGAGCAGTCAGGGTTGAGGTGTCTTGCTCAGGGACACCTCGACACTCCGGGGAGCCGGGGATCGAACCAGCAACCTTCCGGTCACCAGCCAACCCGCTCTACCTCCTGAAACACATGCCGCCGTGCGGCTAGACAGACCCTACCTTCTATTTATAAAGGTTAAACACATGTAAATCACTTTGGATTTCAGCATCTGCTAAATGAAAGCACAGAGACGGATGCAAAGAGTGTTCTCTGCAAGGAGAGCGCTTGTGTGTGCACATCTCACAGCGTACACACAGGGGAGGAGTGAGAGGGCCTGAGGACACCCGTTCATCTCACTCTCGTTGTCGGCGCTGCTGTCATCCCACCCGGCCGTCAGCCCTCTCTCCCCCCATGTGTTACTGTCGCCGCCGCCGACTGATTAAAACAAACCGCTTAGCACCTCCTCTCCGTCGGAAGGACCCCTGCGTCTGACTGCTCACTTCTCCTCAACTCACAATCCTGTTTACCCCCTCTCCCCCTCAATCCCTCCCCCCCCCCTCCCAGTCCATCCTGCTCCCTCTCCCTCTCCCTTTCTCTCCCTCTTGTTCAATCTCTCTCCCCTTCCCAGTCCATCTTACTCTCTCTCCCTCTCTCGCTCTGGCTCTTGGCCTATCTCTCTCTATCCTCTCTCTCTCCCTCTCTTGGCCGATCTCTCTCCCCCTCTCTGTCAATCTCTCCCTTTCTCAGCCTATCTCTCTCTCTCTCTCTCTCTCTCTCTCTCTCTCTCTCTCTCTCCCTTTATTTCCCACTCAGTCTTGCTCTCTCTCTCTCTCTCTCTCTCTCTCTCTCTCTCTCTCTCTCTCTCTCTCTCTCTCGCTCTCTCTCTCTCTCCCCCTCTCGCTCCATCTCTCTCTCCCACCAACTGGTACCTGGAACCTTGTTGTCCTTAATAACCCACACTCTACAACCCTTGGCTTCCTCTAGTCTCAACTCATCATGGGATTTTTTTCAAATCCTCAACTGCTTCAGGATCAGATTTGAATGTGCAGTGTTACACATGATGTGAAGTTGAGACATCCAAGTGTGTTGATATTGTTGTGCAGCGAATCCACGCTAGTAATGACCAGAGACAGAGGACAACGTCTGCAATGTCCTGATGCTCACCCATACTAAAGCACGACACAACAGGCTTTCAAAATAAAAGCGCCTACCAAATAGTATGAGCAAACAGCATTCAGACTAAGCTGCCCTGCTGCCAGAATGCGGACAGCGGTCCGCTGCCATGTGTTCCAGTGGACGGCGAGGATTTCATGGTAACGGGGGCAGAGGGAGGCGTGCAGGAACTGATGCATGCACCTGTAATCCTGGCCCAGGCCCTGTGATCCTGTCCTCAGTACCGCTGTCCTCTCCACCAGCGCCACCTCTATTTCTCAGTTCTGCCTGGCTGCCCGGCCTGATTTAATGGCCAGCACTCAGCCGGGTCAGGAGAGAGGCCCTGCACAGCAGCCAAATAAACAGCTAGAGGAGGGGGGGAGGGGGGAGGAGAAGGGAGAGGGGGTGGTAGAGGAGGACGGAGAGGAGGTGGGAGAGGAGGAGGGAGAAGAGGAGGGGGAGAGGAGGAGGGAGGAGAATCTGCGAGCAAACAATGATCATAGCGATAGTTATCAGCAATCTGTTGGCCGAGATAAAACCGGGAACGGTAATATCGCTTCGCAAACAAGACCGCTTGTAGCGCCCAGACAGAGGTCTACACCAGACTGAAAGAGGAAAATAAATACAGGACGAGAATACATCATATAGGAAACACCAATTGGTAGTACTGTCAGAGACACAGATATTGAAATGAGGCCCTCCTAATTATAATACAAGTCGTATCCAATATTGTCATTATAATATCCATCACTCTCTTTGCTACACATTCAGTCATGGCTTTGAATCTCAAGCTAAGTCGAGGGCTCACAGATTGCTCTCTCTCTCTCTCTCTCTCGCTCTCTCTCTCTCTCTCTCTGAGACCTCATACACTATACAGTCAGTCAGTGTATCTGCATTTCATTTCTCCATCAGCCAGGTTTCAATCGGGCCCGTCAGTCATAGACACTGACAGGCGTGAGGCTCTGCCATTTCACTCTTCCTGCTTTTCTCTCCTATTGAAAATGGATTGGGTAGAGAGAGTGATGCTCACAAAAGGGCAACTGTCACAAGAGTAACCCCCCCCACAACAGACACACACACACACAAACACACACACACACACACACACACACACACACACACACACACACACACACACACGCACACACACACACACACTCCAAACCAACACATACACATACACAACCACACACAGGTTGAGAGACAAGGGAAGGATAAAAAAAAAAGAAGCTTTATTCCTCTGACACGTGCACAGTCAACGCTCAATTGAAATATGGAAACGCTTTCCTCAAAGCATCAACTAACGTTTTCCAAATTGCCGTACAGGCCTTGAATTCCATCTCGGATTCAACAGCGAGACGTCACAGCAGGGATCCTACCAGCACAATTACTCCGACATTTCTTCCCCGGTCGGTATTCCGGCCTCATATGCTAGCTGACGGCCGCGCGGGAGTCAGTGAACCTGTGACGCAAGACAATTGGGGCCAGTGGTTCACCAAATCGCACCATCATGCACAACATTTACCCCATGACAGGCTCATCTTCTCCCAG